>NC_041393.1:394059843-394138420 GCF_002162155.2 Triticum dicoccoides | reverse complement strand
CGCCCCCGCCGCCCCGACGCCCGCCGCCTCCTCCACCACCGCCGAGGCAAGGTGAATTTATTTATTGTTTTTTGTGTTTAGGTTTAATTAGGTTATAGTGGTAGGATTAGGTTAGTGCCAGATTTAGGTTTAGATAATTAGAAGAAGAAAAAATTGAAAAAAAGACGAAGTAAAGAAGAGAAAAAAGAGAAAAAGGAAGAGGGTTGCCGAGGGGATAGGTGGTGAAGCCAGTGTGTCCCGCCGGTGCCGACGCCCATGCCGAGAACCCCCGGTCCGAGTGCTGACCCGTCGACCGTGCGTCGCCATACCTGAGGAAAAAAGAGAAAGAAGAAGAAGAAGAAGAAAAAGACACCCCGACCCACACCCCGTACACCCCGACACTACATCCACGTCCCACAAGTGACGCCGACGTCCGGTGTCCCAAAGCAACTATTCTCGGTGTCGATGGCGGCCGAACACCATTGCGAATTAGGGGGTTCATCGGTGTCGATGGTACCCTAAATAGCAAGTATCGTCAGTGCGAGGTACATGTGGCCGACGGTGTCGAATACTACATCCACGTCCCACAAGTGACACAGGGGTCCTGCGTCCAGCAGCAATAGTTCTCGGTGTCGATGGCGATCAAACACCATTGCGAATTTGTCTAGCAGCCCAGAGATGACGATTGAAAACTAAGTGTTGAAACTTGAAACACCCAAACTAACTCAAGTCGGTTTGGTTGTTTGAAATTTCAAAACTTGGCTTTAATCCTCATCGCAGAGGCTGCCAGGCAAATTCGCCAAGGTGTTCGACCGTCATCGGCCACCAGAACTATTGTTGAGGGACGCCGGGCGCCGGCTTCACTTGTGGGATGTGGATCTAGTGTTCAACGCCGACCGCCTCATGTACCTTGCACCGATGGTAGTTGCTATTTATTTTACCCGGGGACGAGAGGGTTAGAGGGTTCCTCGGTGTCGATGGTACCGTAAATAGCAAGTAACGTCAGTGCGAGGTACATGTGGCCATCGGTGTCGAATACTTGCTGTGTTACTCATCTTTCGATTTAAATATGCAGTTATTTCATCGCTGTGAGTGTCTAGTGTTCGACGAGCTCCGCCCCTGCGTTCGTTGGTGAGCACAAATGACATCTCCTCCTTCCCCTTCATTTGCTCTATTCCGGTCTTTGTGCCAATGAAACTTGCTAGCTATAGGTGTCAATCATCAGTATGCGTAACCGCTATGCGTCTCCTGTTCGAAAGGGTTACATTTATAAATATGCATGCATTTGCATATTTATAATCGTGATTCTTTCGAATTGTCCAATGTTGTCCATGGACAGCCCGAGTATGTGTAGATTGGGTTAATTTTCCCATATGCTCAGCTCCGGATCCGATGCAGAATTTCGTCAGTGCCTCCCCGTTGTTCTCCGGGTACACATCCTCTCTGCTTATTGTTGAGACATGTATCAGGAGAACGACGGGGATGTGCTGCCAAAATTTTGCGTCGGATCCGGAGCAGAGCATGGGAAAACGAACCCGATCTACACATACTCGGGTGGGATTAGGACCTATCCTTACCTATTAGCGTGTAGGTTGCATGGACGTAATAAAACTGACAAACTCCATTAACTTATGGATATGGTTTGCTTAATTATGTATATATTTCTTGTGTATCCAGTAGGAAGTCAATATGAGTGATCGTGCGTGGATGTACACCGGTTAGTGTAGTCAGTATGTTTGGACCGAGGAACGGTTAACAAAAACTAAGGGGTTTGTTAGAGCCGCATTTGCAAATGGCCAGAAATTAAGCTGGTGCCCCTGTGTCCGGTACGAAAACTATAATCATATGGACGAGCTTCAAATGAGTAAACACCTGCAGAAGTTTGGTTTTATGCCTGGTTACACGGTCTGGACATTACATGGTGAGTCTGCCCAACGTGCCAGAGCCGAGGTGGTTCGTCGTCGCAGCGACGAGCATGGTACCGGGACCGCAGACATGGTGCAAGACTTTGACGATGCTCGCGACTCGGACGAGGAGATGGAGGAATCTGCAAAGGCCTTCACTGAAATGTTGGAGTCCTCAAACCGTCCTCTCCACGAGCACACTGAGCTTTGTCAGCTAGATGCCATCTCACAAATAATGGTTTTGAAGGCTCAATTCAACTTGGGCAGAGAATGCTACGACGTGATGATGACAGTACTCAGACGATTTCTACCCAAAGGCCATGTGCTACCTCCAAACCTGTACCAGTCAGACAAAATCCTCCGTGCTCTTAAGATGCCCTATGAGAAGATACATGCCTGTGAGAAAGGATGTGTCTTATTTAGGCTTCAGTATGAGGACTTGAACTATTGTCCCATTTGCAATTCTTCCAGGTATGTTGTGGTAGACAATGGTATGGGTGAGAAAACGCGGACCAAAATTCCTGTTAATGTTCTTCGGTATATGCCAATCGTACCAAGACTTCAACATCTTTTCATGGTCGAAGAGACGGCTAGACAGATGACATGGCACAAAACGGGCAAAAGAACTGAACTAGATGCAGATGGGAATGTGATGATGGTGCACACATCGGATGGTGAAGCGTGGAAGCGCTTCGATGCATTACATAAGGAAAAAAGGCTGGTCCAAGGCATCCTCGAGTCGCCGTCAGCACAGATGGGTTCAGTGCGTTTGGTCAGATGGCAGCCCCATACAACTATTGGCCCGTGTTTGTCATTCCACTCAATCTCCCCCCGGGCAGATTATGCAAAGAAAGAACATTTTCCTGACGTTGATAATTCCAGGGCACAACTATCCGGGGAAGAATATGAATGTGTACATGCAACCGCTTAAGGACGAATTGCAAGAAGCTTGGGATAATGGGTTCAAGACATACGACGCCTTTAGCAAAGAGAACTTCATAATGTGTGTCTGGTACATGTACTCGACGCATGACTTGCCGGCGTCTGCGCTATTCGTTGGCTGGTGTGTGCATGGAAGGTTCCCGTGCCCCACATGCAAGGGAGCTCTTGAGTTTCGTTGGCTGATGGCGGGGCACAAGTATAGTTGCTTCGACTTGCATAAACAGTTTCTAGATCCTCGCCATAAGTTCAGGAAAGACAAGAAGAACTTCATGAAAGGTAGAGTTGTCAAACACTCTGCACCACCTGCGTTGACAGGCCAATAGATCCTAGATCAGTTAAACGCTCTCGAGACAGATCTAGAGCGTCCAGGGTATTTCAAGGGGTATAATAAGGAACACACCTGGACTCACAAGACATGCTTCTGGGATCTGCCTTACTTCAAAGACCTCCTTTGCCCACACAACATCAACGTGATGCACACTGAAAAGAATATCGCCGAAGCCATTTTTGGTACATTGTTTGGCATAGAGGGGAGATCAAAGGATAATACTAAGGCTAGAGATAATCAAGAGGAGCTCTGTGATAGACCGTTACAAAGCATGCAAGAACCTAAAGGAAAGCGGAACTGGAAGAAGCCAAAGGCATGGTTTGATCTTGGAAGGCCAGCTATGAAGGAAATTATTTTGTGGGTGAAAATGCAGTTGATGTTCCCCGATGGGTATGCAGCAAATCTAAAGAGGGGAGCGAGTCTTGATAAATTGAAAATATTTGGTCTAAAAAGTCATGATTGGCACATATGGGTTGAGCGGATAACGCTGGTGATGTTGCGTGGCTTCATCCATGAGGATGAATGGCTAGTACTGGCAGAGATGAGCTATTTCTTCTGTGTTCTTTGTGCGAAAGAACTATCGCCTGGCCTCCTAGAAGAAATGGAATAGTTGGCATCGGAGTTGATCTGCAAGTTAGATATGATCTTTTCGCCAAGCTTCTTTAATCCAATGCAACACTTGATTTTGCATCTCCCGACCGAGGCACGATTGGGGGGGGGGGCGTGCAAAATCGTTGGTGCTACTCAACTGAGAGGATGCAGAAGACGCTTTGAGCAAAATGTAAAAATAAACGTAGAATAGAAGCATCGATGGCCGAGGCATTCATCACTGAGGAGGCATCAAACTTCATGACAGCACAGTACGAAGCCAAAAATCGTCATTTGCATAATCTGAAGCCTCGATACAATCCCGACGAGCCTAAAAAAGGGTCAATCCAACCTCAGCCTATTCAAAGGGAATCTCGCACCATCTAGTGCTTGGAAACCAGTATCGTTGGATGTTGAAGAATGGTGGACCATTTCGTTGTATCTCTTTAACAACCTAACAGAAGTGCGACCGTACATCGAGTAAGATCTCGTTACATTGTTTCACAACTTCTAATTTCTTTGAACTGCTCTTATTCCTGGATATTTGATGCACTCGATACTTCACCATATTCTCGTATGCAGTGGTGATCCAAAAGGATTCCGTCGAAGAGTATGAGCTTCTAGAAAGCAAGGAGGCGAATATCCCGGTTTCATCTCTTGGTTCAAAAAAATGGTAATTTCCATTAGACCCTTTCATTTCTTTGCCTAATTTGTGACTAATGCAATAATCCTTTCGTATTAAACTTGTAGGCTAATTCAGAGATTATGGATGCCGAATTGAGACAAGTAGCTAATGGTTTTGACTATAAGGTCCATTCATCTGACAATTACGACATCAATGGGTATCACTTTCGTACCTATGGCAAAGAGCTATCTGTGGCCAACCGAAAGTCTACAAATTGTTGTGTCTGTGCTATCGGCGAAGGATGTGTCGAGTATTATGGAAGAGTTGAAGCAATTTATGAACTTCAATTCTATGGTGAAAACCCACCAAACGTCGTAGTCTTCAGATGTTATTGGTTCCAGCCCAGGGAGACTAAAAGGACTCATGAACATATAGGGCTAGTCAAAGTCAAACAAAGCACCCATTTGAATGTTCCCGATGTCTATATTACGGCTCAACAGGCAACCCAAGTTTTCTATCTACCTTGGGCCTGTCAAAGTGATCCAAATCTCAGTGGTTGGGATGTCGTTTATGAAGTGCCGCCACGTGTTAGACCACCTTCCCCCAATGAAGAGGATTATGAACGTCACATTAACCAAGACACATATGACGAAGAAGAATTCTTCCAAGAAACACGTCTTGCCAAAAAATGTTTCAAGAAATTCTCTACTCCACCCCAGAACATTGAAGTAGACAACGATAGTGAATCCGACCCTGAGCCGGAACAAGAAGAGCTGGAAGAAGAAGAAGTTACTACTACAGATGGCCTGGCAATGCTTGAACGATTACGTAAAGGTGGCCTTCCACATGATGATGCATTTATTAATGACGATGATGAGCACGTCATTACCGATAGTGATGATGATGATGCATTTATAAATGATGACGATGAGCACGTCATTACCGATAGTGATTATTAGGTATTCAAATTTTTATGTTGTACTTTGTATGATTTATATTGTTGGTATGTATAATTTTCTTACTTTGTATGATTGTTTCTTATACATAGTGCCATGGTCTTGATGTCCGCCCCCGTCGGCCCTCGCCCGCTTTATGATTTGGATGTGGTAAATTCTCTTTCATAACTACTTGTTGCATTTCGCATTTATGACAATTATGGCCATCAAGTTGACATTGAGATATTTTAATCTAGGAGGTATGTGAACTAGAATTTGAAACCGACCCTCTTGTCGAGAAGTTAAATTTAGTTGAAAAAGAAAATGAGAATTTGAAAGAAAAAATTAAAAGAATTGAAGAAGAGAAGATGACATTGGAGTTGTATGTTGTCGATGTCATCGATGATCACAAGATGAAGATGAATGCAATGCGCTTGAAGATGGATGTGTCAGCGTTCTAGGAACGAGGGTCCCCAAACTTGCCTGCCTGCGGCCTGCTGCGTGGCTCAAGTGGTGGCCAGTACGACCCATCTTCATCAACTCAAGCTCAAGACCCTCGCGAGGGGCCAAGCCTCGCGGAGCGGACGATGCAAGGCTTCCTCAGGAACGGCCTCACCAGATAGGCTCATGAGGAGGCGGAGAGATCAAGGCAGGGGTACCTCGCGAGGTGCTCATGACGCAAACCATGACGATCGAGACCAGGCGGGCGCCAGGCGGGCACCGGCCTGCACAATGTCCTTGTTTCCTCTTTGGTGCAAAGGGGGCAAGCGTAGGCGCGGAGTACCGAGGCATCAGACAAAGGTTACCATTTCAGTGCAACGAGACCAAGACCAACAAAGCGGCAGGATGGAGGTCACCATGGAGCCCAAGACGGCGTCATCACCAGTGCCTTTGGCAGCCGAAGACCAATTTTAGTCAGGATAATTTGTACCAGATGTTCCCCTTCAAAATGGTCGTTGTTGGCGCCCTTCCCACTCAATATTTGGGAAGAGGACCAGGGCCTCTATATATAGAGATAGCCACCACAGTAGAGGGCATCGATTTCTCATCTCATCTGGAAGCGGGAAGATCCATCCCAAGTAGAACACCGCACCAGCTCAAGAACACCTCTCGCGAGGCTGTTCTTCACCTGTACTGTTCATCACCAGCCCCTGAGGCAATCCACCACACCACACACTAGATTAGGGTATTACACCACAACGATGGCCCAAACCAGTACCAACCTTGTGTCGCTTGTGTTGTTCATCGTTCAGCTTAGATTCTCAGCGAGGCGTTGGGACGTGGATCGGTACAGGGAAGGTCTTCGCGCGCACCCCAGAGTTCGAACCTTAAGGGTTTTGCCGGAACCCGATATCCGACATTTGGCGCGCGAGGTAGGGGTGTGCCAGAATCTTTCTTCCGCTATTCCGCGTTCGGTCGTTCGTCGCATCCATGGCTGACGCTCGCTGAGCTCGTGCCAAGCGTCGGGCTGCTCTAGCCACCCACATCGCCCAGACGGCTCCCGTCGGTGGGCCTCCCTGTCATTCTCGCTTGTCGCCCACGCTGCCACCGGCCTGGCGGGGAACAAGCAGCAGGCATCGTTGTTGCATCCCTCGGTGCGGCAGGAAGGCCGCACCGCCACTCCATCGCTGACTCCAGCTGGTTCATCGTCTCACGCCCGTCGCGCTCCCACGGACGTGCATGCCGTGTTGCTCCTGGCACGCGAACTCCTGCACTACCGTCCCGTCAACGACCTCTATGAGGAGTGGCTCGCTCGCATCACCGAGCTCGTCAGCGCTGCAGGGGGCTTTTCTGCGCCGTCCCTCTCGCTGCCTCGCCCTCCGTCCTGCGTGGGTGATGCAGCTCAGGAGGTGCCTCCGCCACCTCCTCCCAAGAAGGCGCCCTGGCTCCGAGGCACGTGGCCCCTAGACGAGACCCACCGCGTCCAGCGCCCGCGCGACAAGAAAGGAGCTGCCAAGAAATCCTTCGTCCCCAAGAAGGTGCTCGCGTGCTCCCTGCTCCAGCACGTCATGACTGCATCCCTGCGCCAGCACGTCAAGACCCCGCGCCGCCTCTGGCGGCGGCGCGCGGGAATCCCCAGGAGCAAGCCCCGTGTCTGCAAAGGTCTCCGGTGGCCACCGCAGGCTGCCGCGCCTTCACCACCGAGCTGCGCAGTGTTGCCTGACCGGGCAAGTTCAAGATGGATCTGCCTCCTCGCTACGATGGCACTGTCGACCCCGCGGAGTTCCTGCAGCTCTACGAGCTGGGCATCAAAGCGGCCAACGGAGACGATAAGGTCATGGCGAATTGGTTTCCCATGGAGCTCAAAGATGGTGCCCGCACCTGGCTCCTGAACCTGCCTCCCGGCACGATCTCCTCTTGGGACGAGATGCGCACCCACTTCATCACCAACTTCCAGGGCACTCGCGACCGTCCTCCAGTCGTGGGTGACCTGCACCGCATCAAGAAGCAACCTGGAGAGACCCTGCAGAAGTACATCCAGTGCTTCAACAACGCTCGCCTCAAGATTCCCAAGGTGACTGAGGAGGCCATCATCTCAGCGTTCTCTGATGGCATCTGCGACGTCAAGATGAAGGAGGAGCTAGCTATCCACGAGGATCTGTGCACATCTCTGGAGCTATTCAACCTGGCGACCAAGTGCGCAAGGGCTGAGGAGGGGCGCCTCTCCCTTCTCGAGCTCCCAGCTGCTGACCCAGAAGAGAAGAAAGCCAAGGCCAAGGATGTGAAGCGCAAAGGAGCAGCCGTGCTCGCAGCAGAGCCAGACATGAAGCATGGCAGGGACCAGCCAGAGTCGTCCAAGGGCATCCGGTACTGCGTGTACCACGACCTCCGCACCCACAACACTAACGAATGCCAAGAGCTCAGGGCCGTGCGAGAAGGACGTATCGGTCGACGCCCCGAGCGCAATGATCGGGGCTACGACCGAGGAGGAGGAAGAGGTGGAGGATGATGGGACGACCGTGGCCCTCGCCAAGGGTGGCGTGACCGACCTCGCGAGGACCGCTGGCAGGACCAGCGTCGGGAGGGGGCTTGGAGGGATCAGCCTCGCGAGGATCGCCCGCAGGGCAACGCAGGCCTTCCTCCTCTGCCACCACCACCAAGAAGGAATGATGACCATCATCAGGACAAGGGGGCTGGGGGCTTCCAGGATCCACATGCTATCACTTGCATCTTGGGCGGTGCCCAGGCCCCAGCCTCTCAGCGCATCTTCAAGCAGTTTGGTCGCGAGGTGAATGCAGTCCTCCCCAAGCTCGAGGCCACGTGCCCTCTCAGGTGGTCCACGTGCGCCATCATGTTTAGCTCAGCGGATCAGCTCAAGTGTGCGGCTACAGCCGGTGTCCTCCCAATGTTTTGTTCCCCAGTCATCAGCAATGTGCAAGTTACCAGGACCCTCATTGATGGCAGCGTAGGGCTCAACATCCTGTCCGTCGAGACGTTCAACAATCTCCAAGTGCCATATGATCAGCTTCAGCCAGCCAAGCCTTTCTCAGGAGTCACTGACGGCTCCACCACTCCGATAGGGCAGGTTCGCCTCCCTGTCACCTTTGGACAGCGCAATAACTACCGTACCGAGCTCATCGACTTCGACGTTGCCCACATCCGCCTGCCATACAGTGCCATCCTCGGGTATCCATCCCTGGCCAAGTTCATGGCAGTGACTCACCATGGTTACAATGTCCTCAAGATGCCGGGAAGTGGCGGAGTCATCATAGTCCCCTGCAAGGAGAAGGATGCGGTATGCTCTCTCGAGCGTGCCTTCCAAGCTGCATCAGTCGAGGACCCACACAACAAGAGCAGGAACCCTCTCGAGGCAGTTCCTAAGAAGAAGAAGACATCACCCAGCTCAAGGCCTCAGGATACAGGCATCTTCGGAGGCACCGCGCCAGGATCTGCGCCCGTCCAAGGGGCGCCTCCCTCCATCGCATAGGAAGGCGCGCCCAGTGCCCTCCTCGGGCAAGGCTCGGGGGCTCTCTCCTAGAGGGCCTCAGACTTTGCCAAGATCATGAGGTAGGCGCTCGGGCACAACTTGGAGGCGTGCATCGCGGCACGTTTCCCTCAGGAAGGCATGAGGCAAGGAGGGCCCAACCCTCAGGAGTTCATCACCAAGACCATTCAGGAGCTGCAGGAGTCGAGAGTCATGCGCGGCAATCGCTGCCTACCCGGCATAGCCCCCATCTAGGCAAGGATGAAGGGTTGCGCATCTGCAACGACTACCCAGGGCTCAACCGAGTCGCATCTCAGGAGCATTTCTAGCCTTCGCACGTGGGACGTTGCGAGGGTCCACCGCACAGCTACGTTTGCATGCCTTTCGGCCTGCCGAATGCGGCTGCTGCTCACCAGCGCCTGATGAGGAGCATTTTGGAAGCTCAGGAGGTCAGGCACCGCGCATTCCTGGCGGAGATGGAGATGGACCTAGAGGAGCCGCCTGGACCCCTAGAGCCTCCCGAGGCTCAGGGCTCCGAGGGCTCGTGAGGATTGGCTTCTTCACCGCGCATCGTCAGCTACTCCAACACCCGCTCTGCAATGATATCAGGTGACATCTTTCGAGTTTCATTTCAGCTGGGAGCATCCTCAGGGTTGCATTATTCCCAGGTCGCGTGGGTCTGTCCCTGCGGCATGTATCCGTTTTGCTTATGTCTTTAGCTTACTTTGCTGGGGGTGCCCCTCGGGCTGCATCATTCCCAAGCCGCTCGGGCCTGACCCAGTGGCATGTATCTTTCCTGCATCTATCCAAGCTGATTTGCTCATCATGCTCAATTTGCCTATGAATATCATCTCTCGTCCATCGCGGCCCCTTTTTCTCCCTCATGCAAACCGCTTGCACGTTAAAAGGGAGGGCGCCTGAGCATCGCGACTCAGGGGCTCTTACTGGCTCTCTAGCCCTCACCCCCTGGCCTTGCCCACGGCATCACGACCTGGCATACCAGCGGCGACTGAGCTAGCTTGAGGCCGGGACCTGAGGACATAGAGCGTTTGCATCTAACCACCTTGCAGGAACACTCAACCGCCCAAGGCTCAAGATCAAGCGCAACCCGCCTTGAGGTAGGGCCTCGTGAGTCCCGCGCTGGCTGACGAGTACCCAGATACACCTCGTCTAGCCCTACCGTGCCGGCCACATGTCAGGGTGGGGCTGCAGACGCCCCGGGGGCTCCTCCCGGAGGGGGCCCCCTCCCACATACCAGTGGAAGCACCATGCTCCGCGCTGGCTGACGACACTGACGAGGAGCGGCTATGCCCGTACACATACGGAAGTGTTATGCTCCGCGCTGGTGATAAACAACTGAGGGCAGCCCACGGCCGTATCAACCTTAGGGAGCCCAGAGCTTAGTGTCTGGCCTCATTGCAATGCCTCCCTTCAGGAGCGCTGTCGTGGTTCTAAGTCTGACAGTAGAATGGGGGTAGGTATGGAGAGGCAAGATCCTAGCTATGGAGCAGTTGTACACACGAGTGTTTTATGAGTTCAGGCCCTTCTCGGAAGAAGTAACAGCCTTACGTCTTGGAGCCCGGAGGCGGTCGACTGGATTACGTGTGTGAAAGGTACAGGGGTGCGAACCCTTCTACCAGTGGAGGGGGGTGGCTTATATAGAGGACGCCAGGACCCCAGCCAGCCCACGTAGCGGAGGGTTAAAGTACATTAAGGCCAGACGTTACTGGTAACGCCTTACATAAAGTGTCATCATGGCCATAAAGACTACTTAATTACAGACCATTTGGATACAGAGTAGATCTTGAACTCCTGATGGTCGAGTGAGTCTTCATGGTCGAGTGTCTTCAGGTTCGTCGAGTGTCTTCTAGCCGGTCGAGTGGAATCCCTCTTGGTCGACTGGAAGACGGTTTCTTCTAAGAGATGCCCTTGGGGAGAGTACCTTGGACAGGTCCGTAACCCTACCCTAGGTACATGACTTCATCAAGCGCCACGCGAGAGGGCTGGACATGGGGGCTGCGCCCGGGTCACGCCCGAGCACAGGCCACCCAGCTAGGTCCCTCGGACCTGGTCGTCGTGTGCCCCTCCCCGAGCGGAGGCAAGGTATGAAGACCGTTTGAGCGTCAAGGGGGACTCCTGAGCATCGCGACTCAGGAGCCTAACTGGTCACGTAGTCCCTCACTCCTTAGTTCCGAAAGGCTAACGACGGTTGAGGTATGCGTGGGGTCGGGCCCTGCCGACGTAGAACGACAGATCTACTCCTACACCCCCTCCCTATTTGCTGTTTGCGCGTCAAGGGGGACTCCTGAGCATCGCGACTCAGGAGCCTAACTTGCCACGTAGCCCCTCACTCCTTGGTCCCGTCCTGGTGATCTGGTCGGGGCTAACAGCGGCTGAGGTATGCGCGGGGCCGGGCCCTGCCGACGTAGAACACAAAGCAAATAGGAAGGAAACCGCAAATTCAGAAGCAAATATTACAGACCATAAATTGTCCTCATGATACCAAACACAAGTTTAAACGCCTCCACGAGGCATGGTGCATGTTGCAGGAGTTAAAACAGGAAAGAAGCCACGAGGAGATCACCCTTGAGCAGCGCTGTCGTTCGCCGGGAGCCCCGCCTCCGTGGTGGACTTGCGCTTGTCAGCTCCACCTCCCGAGGCCGTGGAACCGGCAGCACCTGCCTTGGGCGCGGTGGCGAAGGCGCGGAACTTCTCCAGCAAGGCCTCCGCTCGGCCCTTCACAGCCTCAGTAGCAGCAGCGGAGCGCTCGGCGTCCATAGGCTCCAGCAGGTCGTCAAGGTTGGCGTCGGGGTTGCGAAGGTAGACGTGGCTGAGGATCCGCATCAGCATTGTGGAGGAAAGGACGCGAGCTTCAACCTCGCCCATGGGGCCGATGCCGGTCACGACCTCTTCAAGCGCCTCGACCGGGAAGGGAAGCAGCTTGGCGGGGCCTTCCATGGCTTCGGCCATCGGCTTCTCCAGACCATCGTCATAAAGCGACTTCCACGCCGTGCGAGATCTCACCTCATAGTCCGTGAAGGCCGCACGATCCTTGGCCAAGACCTTCGCCTTGGCGTCCAGCGTCTTCAGTCGGCCGCGATCGGCGGACAGTTCGATGTCGCGGTCCCTGACGGCGGCCTCCCGAGCCTTCATCTCTTCCTCCTTCGCCTGACGGTCGCGGACCTCCTTGGCGAGCTCATCACACAGGCCTTGCAGCTCGTCCTCCAACGCCTTGCAGCGGCCCCAGATAGTTGAAGCATCCTTGAATGCCACGTCGCAAGCGGCTATGGCCTGGTAGGTGACTTGCTTCTCCTCCTCGAAAGCTCTCACAGCCAGGCTCAGCGCCGCTCGGACGGAGGCGTCAGAGCGAACCCAGCCGGAGACCAGCTCCAGGCGCCCGGCCACCAGGCGGGGATTGGCGCCCTTGAGATCTTCTCGTAGTCGACTCAGCTCATCAGCAGCACGGTCCAAGGCGGCGGAGGAGGCAGAGGAGACGGGAATCGACGGAGTAGGAGGAGAAGACGGTAGCGTAATCACGTCCTGGGAGGCTGGGACCTCCTGAGCTTTGGCAACCTCGGCGACAGCGTCAAGCACCGGTGCCTCCAGAGTCAGCGGGGCCATGGGGGCTAGCCCCCCGCCAGAGCGTCCCTCCAGGCCTCGCGAGGACGATCGGGCAGGGGAGGTGTGAGCTCCACTGCCTCCCCTTCCCGCAGGCGAAGGCGCGGCCACAACAGACGAGCTCGCCTCGAGCGGGACCACCGTGTCCTCCTTCAGCCTCTTCGCCGCAGGCGGCGGCCTACCCAAACAATGGAGGATGTCAGAGCATCTCCAGCCATTCAGCCCCCCAAGGCACCAAAAATGAGCAGCCTGGGGGCAAACCGGCGCTAGATTGGCCCCTGGGGGTGGCCTAGCTCCCAGTCACGCCCCCAGACGCCGCCCCCCAGCCATGGCAAATTCGAACGTAGTCTTTCCCGCGCACAAAATAGACGCCACAATCCGGTGATCAAGCGGCCAGTAGATCGGCAATCGGATGAAAAGTTCGGCGCACAAAAAACAAAAAGGACAGAAGCACGCATCAGGCAGCGAGGTCGGCCTCCGGCGTCGGTGGAGTCGGCGTGCGCGGGCTTGATGGGTGATAACCCACAAGTGTAGGGGATCGCAACAGCTTTTGAGGGTAAAGTACTCAACCCAAATTTATTGATTCGACACAAGGGGAGCCAAAGAATATTCTTGAGTATTAGCAGTTGAGTTGTCAATTCAACCACACCTGGATAACTTAGTATCTGCAGCAAAGTATTTAGTAGCAAAGTAATATGATAATAAAGGTAATGGTAGCAAAAGTAATATTTTTGGGTTTTATAGTGATTGTAACAATAGCAACGGAAAAGTAAATAAGCGAAGCACAAGATGTGAAAAGCTCATAGGCACAGGATTAGTGATGGATAATTATGTCGGATGCGATTCCTCATGTAATAGCTATAACATAGGGTGACACAGAACTAGCTCCAGTTCATCAATGTAATGTAGGCATGTATTCCATAAATAGTCATACGTTCTTATGAAAAAGAACTTGCATGACATCTTTTGTCCTACCCTCCGGTGGTAGCGGGGTCCTAGCGAAAACTAAGGGATATTAAGGCCTCCTTTTAATAGAGAACCGGAACAAAGCATTAGCACATACTGAATACATGAACTCCTCAAACTACGGTCATCACCGAGAAGTATCCCGATTATTGTCACTTCGGGGTTGTCGGATCATAACACATAATAGGTGACTATAGACTTGCAAGATAGGATCAAGAACACACACATATTCATGAAAACATAATAGGTTCAGATTTGAAATCATGGCACTCGGGCCCTAGTGACAAGCATTAAGCATAGCAAAGTCATAGCAACATCAATCTCAGAACATAATGGATACTAGGGATCAAACCCTAACAAAACTAACTTGATTACATGGTAAATCTCATCCAACCCATCATAGCAAGCCTACGATGGAATTACTCACGCACGGCGGTGAGCATCATGAAATTGGTGATGGAGGATGGTTGATGATGACGGTGGCGACGAATCCCCCTCTCCGGAGCCCCGAACGGACTCCAGATCAGCCCTCCCGAGAGAGATTAGGGCTTGGCGGCGGCTCTGTATCGTAAAACGCGATGAAACTTTCTCTCAGATTTTTTTCTCCGCGAGACGGAATATATGGAGTTGGAGTTGAGGTCGGCGGAGCCTCAGTGGGGCCACGAGACAGGGGGCGCGCCCAGGGGGGTGGGCGCGCCCCCACCCTCTTGGACAGGGTGTGGGGCCCCTGGTCTTGATTCTTTCGCCAGTATTTTTTATATTTTCCAAAAAGTGCCTCCGTGGATTTTCAGGACATTCCGAGAACTTTTGTTTTCTACACATAAAACAACATCATGGCAGTTCTGCTGAAAACAGCATCAGTCCGGGTTAGTTTCATTCAAATCATGCAAGTTAGAGTCCAAAACAAGGGCAAAAGTGTTTGGAGAAGTAGATACGTTGGAGACGTATCAACTCCCCCAAGCTTAAACCTTTGCTTGTCCTCAAGCAATTCAGTTAATAAACTGAAAGTGATAAAGAAAAACTTTTACAAACTCTGTTTGCTCTTGTTGTTGTAAACATGCCAAGCCATCATTCAGGTTTTAGCAAATATTATGAACTAACCATACTCAGAATAACACTTAGGTCTCATAATTACTCATATCAATAGCACAATCAGCTGCGAGCCATAATAATAAAACTCGGATGACAACACTTTCTCAGAACAATCATAACATGATATAACAAAATGGTATCTCGCTAGCCCTTTCTGATACCGCAAAACATAAATGCAGAGCACCTTTAAAGATCAAGGACTGACTAAACATTGTAATTCATGGTAAAAGAGATCCAGTCAAGTCATACCCAATATAAACCAATAGTAATGAATGTGAATGACAGTGTGCTCTCAAGCGGGTGCTTTTTAATAAGAAGGGTGATGACTCAACATAAAAGTAAATAGATAGGCCCTTCGCAGGGGGAAGCAGGGATTTGTAGAGGTGCCAGAGCTCGATTTTAAAATAGAGATTGAAAAACATTTTGAGCGGCATACTTTCACTGTCAATGCAACAACTATGAGATGGTTGTATCTTCCATACTACATGCATTATAGGCAGTTCCCAAATAGAATGGTAAAGGTTTATACTCCCCCAACCACCAACAAGCATCAATCCATGGCTTGCTCGAAACAACGAGTGCCTCCAACTAACAACAGCCCTGGGGGAGTTTTGTTTAATTATTTTGATTTGCTTTGATCTTTTTGGATCATGGGACTGGGCATCCCAGTTACCGGCCCTTTCTCGTGAATGAGGAGCGGAGTCCACTCCTCTTGAGAATAACTCACCTAACATGGAAGATATAGGCAGCCCTAGTTGAAACATGAGCTGCTCAAGCATACAAAACAGAATTTCATTTGAAGGTTTGGAGTTTGGCACATACAAATTTACTTGGAACGGCAGGTAAATAGCGCATATAGGAAGGTATGGTGGACTCATATGGAACAACTTTGGGGTTTAAGGAGTTTGGATGCACAAGCAGTATTCCTGCTTAGTACAGGTGAAGGCTAGCAAAAGACTGGGAAGCGACCAACTGAGAGAGTGACAACAGTCATGAACATGCATTAAAATTAATTCACACCGAGTACAAACATGAGTAGGATATAATCTACCATGAGCATAAATATCATGAAGGCTATGTTGATTTGTTTCAACTACATGCGTGAACATGTGCCAAGTCGAGTCATTCAATTCATTCAAAGGAGGATACCATCTCATCATACCACATCATAATCATTTTAATAGCATGTTGGCACGCAAGGTAAACCATTATAACTCATAGCTAATCAAGCATGGCACAAGCAACTATAATCTCTAAATGTCATTGTAAATATAGTTACTTCATAATAAGTTGAATCAGAAACGATGAACTCATCATATTTACAAAAACAAGAGAGGTCGAGTTCATACCAGCTTTTCTCATCTCAACTAGTCCATCATATATCGTCATTATTGCCTTTCACTTGCACGACCGAACGATGTGTATAATATTAATAGTGTACGTGCATTGGACTAAGCTGGAATCTGCAAGCATTCAACTCAAGAGAGAAGACAAAGTAATATGGGCTCTAAGTTAAATAAACAATCATGCATTCCACTAAACATTTTCAATATGGTCTTCTCGACCCCCAAAGGAAAGAAAAGAAAATAAAACTATTTACACCGGAAAGCCCCCAACAAGTAAAAGAAGAATGAGAAATCTTTTTGGGTTTTCATTTTAATTTCTACTACAAGCATGGAAATTAAACTAACTATTTTTTTTATTTTCTTAAGGTTTATCAAACACACAAGAAGAAATCGAGAAAAAGGAAATGAAACTAGCATGGATAATACAATGTAAGAGTATGAGCACCGACGACTAGTGTGTGAACATGAATGTAAAGTCGGTGAGAAATACGTACTCCCCCAAGCTTAGGCTTTTGGCCTAAGTTGGTATAATGCCAAGGACCGCTGCTACTCTCCCCGGTGTACTGGGAGGTGTAATCAGGATACCACTGGCTGGCCATCTCTGGGTCCCACTGGTAAGATCATGCATGATAAGGGTCCAGTTCAGGTTCTGGCTCAGGCTCAGGTTCTGGAGTGGATGCTTGGCCTCGATGAGCGTACACCACTTCCGGTGTAACAAGAAAATTATCTACAATCAAATCAAATAACAGAGGCGCATGAAAAATAATAGTCTCATTGTGTTTCTTATGAAATCTAAGGTTATACAAGAGCATCTTCTCTTTGTTGTCAACAATAAACGCATGTGCTACCATGCTCTTGTAATCTAAAATGTAAGGAGGCAATTTTGTCTCCTCTTTCTCATGGTGCCTAATAGGTATCTCAAAATGTCTAGCAAGACGTGAAGCATAGATACCTCCAAATATGGGGCCTTTTGTACGATTCAGGCTTAGCCGTTTAGCAATGACGGCACCCATACCAAAACTATTATCTCCAAACAAGGCATGTTGAAGAATGATAATATCAGGAACACTAAAGTTTCCACTATTTCCACGACCAATCAAGCATCTACTAGCAAATATGGCAAAGTAGCGTAAAACAGGAAAGTGTATGCTAGAGATTTTCGCATCGGAACCCTTCTTTGGATCCTCTACAGTGATAGTGTTAACAAAGCCATCCACATCTTTACGATGGGGTTCCTCTAATTCTCCCTCAAAGGGTATCCTACATACCGTGCAAAAATTACGTAAAGACATTCTCTGAATTCATCATATAAATGAAATGATACTGAAGGCGGTGACTTCTTAGGATAATAATAAAAAAATTGCACGAAAGTATTGGTAAGTAAGAGATACTGATCGATCCGGTCGTGGAGGAAATCGGTGAGGTCTGCATTCTCGATCAAAGAATAAAAATCTTCATGAATTCCAGCTTCTTTCAGGAAATTATCGCATGGCCATTCACACGGCCGTACTTCCGCTACGCGAGGAAGATTATACTGGGCTTTTTCCTTCTCTTTAGCTTGTTTTTCCTGAGAGCCTTGGCTAGAAGAGCCCCTGAAAAGTCTCCTTAACATTTTCTGAAAATTTCTGAAATTTTAGTAACTTCAAAATAAAAGTGAATAAAACTAAACAAGATTTATAGCAACTACTCCTACAAGTGCCTAGAGCCTATATCATGCATTAGAATTGCTTGGGACCTCATAAATTTAACATGCAAGCTCAAGAACATGGTCACCTATGCAGAAAAAATTTGCAATGAATAAAGCACTAGAACAAAAACTAATTAGACCAATGGAGGAGTCACATATCAAGCAACAATCTCCCAAAGCAGTTTTGTGAATGGAGCTTTGAGCAAGGAGATCGAAAATCGCAGCAAAATGAGCTAAAAGTCGTGCTTGAGCTGGATGGGGATTTTTCTGGGAAGAAGATGGAGTGTGTGGGTGCTGGCATAAGTGGAGGGGGGCCATCAGGGGCCCACGAGACAGGGGGCATGCCCAGGGAAGGTGGGCGCGCCCTCCACTCTCGTGGCCTGGTGCTTGCCCCTCCTTCAGTGAATTCAGTGCCTAAAATCCTCAAATATTCCATAAAAAATCATACTAAATTTGCAGGGCATTTGGAGCACTTTTATTTTCGGGAATTTTTTTATTGCATGGATAATTCAGAAAACAGACGAATAATACTATTTTTGCTTTATTTATTCTAAACAACAGAAAGTAAAAAGAGGGTACAGAAGGTTGTACCTTCTAGTTTCATCCATCTCATGATCATCAAAATGAATCCACTAAGAAGGTTGATCAAGTCTTGTTAACAAACTCATTCCGAATAAGACAGAACCGGAGAAATTTTGAATAACACTAAGTTACCTCAACGGGGATATGAAAATCCCCAACAATAAGAATATCATACTTTTTCTTGACAGTACAGAGAGGAAATTCAAAACCTCCAATAATAATAGTTGGACTTTTTCCAATAGAATTGATGCTATGAACTTGAGATTGTTTCCTCGGAAATTGTATCGTATGCTCATTATCATTAACATGAAACATTGCCTTTGCTGCAATCAATAACAGCCCCTGCAGTATTCAAAAAGGGTCTACCAAGGATAATCGACATACTATCGTCCTCAGGAATATCAAGAATAACAAAGTCCGTTAAGATAGTGACATTTGCAACCACAACAGGCACATCCTCACAAATGCCGACAGGTATAGCAATTGATTTATCAGCCATTTGCAAAGATATTTCAGTAGGTGTCAACTTATTCAATTCAAGTCTACGATATAAAGAGAGAGGCATAACACTAACACCGGCTCCAAGATCACATAAAGCAGTTCTAACATAATTTTTTTAATGGAGCATGGTATAGTTGGCACTCCCGGATCACCAAGTTTCTTTGGTATTCCACCTTTAAAAGTGTAATTAGCAAGCATGGTGGAAATTTCAGCTTCCGGTATCTTTCTTTTATTTGTAATGATATCCTTCATATACTTAGCATAAGGATTTACTTTAAGCATATCAGTTAAGCGCATACGTAAGAAGATAGGTCTAATCATTTCAGCAAAGCGCTCAAAATCCTCATCATCCTTTGTTTTGGATGGTTTAGGAGGAAAGGGCATGGGTTTCTGAACCCATGGTTCTCTTTCTCTACCGTGCTTCCTAGCAACAAAATCTCTCTTATCATAACGTTGATTCTTTGATTGTGGGTTATCAAGATCAATAGCAGGTTCAATCTCTACTTCATTATTTTTGCTAGGTTGAGCATCAACATGAACATTATCATTATCATTATCACTAGGTTCATGTTCATCACCTGATTGTGTTTCAGCATCAGAGATAGAAATATCATTGGGATTCTTAGGTGTGTCTATAGTAGGTTCACTAGAAGCATGCAAAGTTCTATCATTTTTCTTTTTCTTCTTCTTATAAGAACTAGGTGCCTCTAAATTGTTTCTCTGAGAATCTTGCTCGATTCTCTTAGGTGGCCTTCAGGATACAAAGGTTCCTGAGTCATTCTACCAGTTCTAGTAGCCACTCTAACAGCAAAATCAGATCTATTATTTAATTCATCAAGCAAATCATTTTGAGCTTTAAGTACTTGCTCAGCTTGAGTAGCAACCATAGAAGCATATTTGCTAACGAGTTTAAGTTCACCTTTAACTCTAGCCATATAATCACTCAAGCGTCCTATCTCAAAAGCATTATTCTTTAACTCTCTACCAACATAAGCATTAAAACTTTCTTTTCTAGCCATAAAGTCATCAAATTCATCTAAGCATGGGCTATGAAATTTAGTAGAGGGAATTTCAACTTTATCATATCTATAGAGAGAATTTACCTTTACCACCTGTGTCGGGTTATCAAGACAATGTGGTTCTTCAACAGGCGGTATATTAAGACCATGTATTTCTTCAATAGGTGGTAAATTCTTAACATCTTCAGCTTTAATACCTTTTTCTTTCATTGATTTCTTTGCCTCTTGCATATCTTCAAGACTGAGAAATAAAACACCTCTCTTCTTCAGAGTGGGTTTAGGAGTAGGCTCAGGAGTTGGCTTAATTGGTTCAGGAATTGGCTCAGGAAGAGTCCAATTATTTTCATTAGTCAACATATTATTCAATAGTAATTCAGCTCCGTCGATTGTTCTTTCCCTGAAAACACAACCAGCACAACTATCCAAGTAGTCCTTGAAAGCATCGGTTAGTCCATTATAAAAGATATCAAGTATTTCATTTTCTTAAGAGGATGATCAGGCAAAGCATTAAGTAACCGGAGAAGCCTCCCCCAAGCTTGTGGGAGACTCTCTTCTTTGATTTGCACAAAATTATATATTTCCCGCAAGGTAGCTTGTTTCTTATGAGCAGGGAAATATTTGGCAGAGAAGTAATAAATCATATCCTGGGGACTACGCACACAACCAGGAGCAAGAGAATTATACCAAGTCTTAGCATCACCCTTTAATGAGAACGGAAATATCTTAAGGATATAATAATAGCGAGATTTATCATCATGAGTAAACAGGGTAGCTATATCATTCAACTTGGTAAGATGTGCCACAACAGTTTCAGATTCAAGGCCATAAAAAGGATCAGATTCAACTAAAGTAATAATTTCAGGATCAACAGAGAATTCATAATCCTTATCAGTAACACAAATAGGTGAAGTAGCAAAAGCAGGGTCAGGTTTCATTCTAGCATTAAGAGACTGCTGCTTCCATTTAGCTAATAATTTCTTAAGATCATATCTATCTCTACAGGCAAAGATAGCCCTAGCAGCTTCCTCTTCCATAACATAACCCTCAGGAACAACAGGCAATTCATAATCATTGGGAGAACCTTCATCATCACTATCATCAATAATAGCATCTTCAATAATTTCATTCTCTCTAGCCCTAGCAAGTTGTTCATCAAGAAATTCACCCAATGGCAAAGTGGTATCACGCACGGAAGTAGTTTCATCATAAGTATCATGCATAGCAGAAGTGGCATCATCAATAACATGCGACATATCAGAGTTCATAGAAGTAGCAGGTTTAGGTGTCGCAAGTTTACTAATAACAGAAGGAGAATCTAGTGCAGAGCTAGATGGCAGTTCCTTACCTCCCCTCGTAGTTGAGGGCAAAATCTTGGTTCTGTCGTCTTTCAAGTTCTTCATAGTGATCAACAGATATAAATCCCAAGTGACTCAGAGAATAGATCTATGCTCCCCGGCAACGGCGCCAGAAATTAGTCTTGATAACCCACAAGTGTAGGGGATCGCAACAGCTTTCGAGGGTAAAGTATTCAACCCAAATTTATTGATTCGACACAAGGGGAGCCAAATAATATTCTTGAGTATTAGCAGTTGAGTTGTCAATTCAACCACACTTGGATAACTTAGTATCTGCAGCAAAGTATTTAGTAGCAAAGTAATATGATAATAAAGGTAACGGTAGCAAAAGTAATATTTTTGGGTTTTGTAGTGATTGTAATAGTAGCAACAGAAAAGTAAATAAGCGAAGCACAAGATGGGAAAAGCTCGTAGGCAATGGATTAGTGATGGATAATTATGTCGGATGCGATTCCTCATGTAATAGATATAACATAGGGTGACACAGAACTAGCTCCAGTTCATCAATGTAATGTAGGCATGTATTCCGTAAATAGTCATATGTGCTTATGGAAAAGAACTTGCATGACATCTTTTGTCCTACCCTCCCATGGCAGCGGGGTCCTAGCGGAAACTAAGGGATATTAAGGCCTCCTTTTATGTCACAGCCCTAGCTTAGCCTTTGCTTGTCCTTGCATGATCATCATGTCATCATGTCTAAATTTCATTTAAATATGAAATGGGGGTTCTCAAACCCTAGCACCAAATGAATTCGACTAGGGTCAAAATAAAATCTTTTTCATTGAACTCAAAATGCCCTTTAAAAATGTTCAACATTTCTGGATTGAGGTGGAAGCATCTACCAAAGATGGTTTACATTTTTTTCAGGACATATTTGGGCTTTGAATTAACTCAAACATATTTGAATTGGAGCTATTTAAATGCTATATATATTTCAGGTGCTCCAAAAATGTTGGGAATTGTTATGGGTCACTGGAATAATTCAGACAGCACCCCTAATTATTTCCAGTATTTTATAAAATGGTTTAGTATTTTACTAAATCAAAACAAAATCAAATAAATAGAAAACAGAAACAATTCAAATTAGAAAACAGAGAGAGAGAGAGTTACCTGGGCCGGCCTACCTGTTCTCGCACTATAGCGGCCCAACCCACCGAGGGCAGAGCCGTCTTCTTCCTCCTGCCAGTAGGCAGAGGGGAAGTGTGGCACGCGCGCGTGCGTTCCCGGCCACCTCCTGCTTCCCGCCGCTGCCTCGACGCCCAGGACATAGCCATGCAGCACCCTGGACCCCCTCGACCGCTCCCCTCTCTTCCTGCCTCGCCTCTCTCGCTCTCTCCCCCGAAGCCGAGCGGAGCCGTCGCCGCCGCTCGCTGCCGCCACGCCTACTGCACCCCCCTCGCCCTGCCGCTGATCCCAGAAGCACCGCCTCGTTAACCTCGTCCTCTCCACCGAGCTGTACGACATCGGAGGCCCTAGAACGTCGCCATCGCCGTCGTCATCAACCTCTGCCCCGACGATTGCCGCCGTCAAATTCGTCGTTGTCCGGCCTGCCCCGAGCCCGCCGAGCATCTCTTCGTGACCGTGGTGAGCCCCCGGTCATTTCTCCCCTAACCCCGCTTCTGTTTGGTCGTCGTAGCTGTCGCCCCCTTGCTTACCGTAGCTGCCGCCGCACGGGCTCATCGCCGGTGAAGCCCCGGTGACCTTTTGGTCCCGCGCGTGCGTCCGTTGCACTCGCAACGTCCCGTAGAGCAAAACTAGCGCGACAGCCGGCTCGTTTGCAAGACGCAGCGCTAACCCCGCACCCAGCCGAACTCCGGCCGCCGCTGTCGAGCTCGCCGGCGTCGTTTCCAGCGTCCCCGTGTCCAACCACTTGCACCACTGGATGCGGTAGCTCCCCAGCTACGCGTATCACGTCTCCACCGTCAATTTGGTCACCGAAGGACCAAATCCGAGGCCCTCCGCCGCGTCTGGCCTCACCGGCGTCGAATCGCCAGCAGGTTTGACCTGTTCGACCCGGGGTTTGACCTCCCCGGGGTCAACACACATGGGCCCCGCCCCTAACTAGATTAGTTTAGGACTAATTACCCCTGATGACACTGACAGTGGGCCCAGTGGCTGTTAATTTGATTAGTTAGATTTAATTAACCCTGTTAGTTAACTGTGTCACTAACGTGTCGACCCCACTGGTCAGGTTTGACCTGGACCGGGTCAGTTGACCTGCTAACATCACAATGACGTAGTGTTGATGCCATAACTCATTTTGTGGATTAATTTTAATTCAGGAAATTCCAGAAAATAACCAAAACTTCAAAAATTAATATAAAGTCAACTGTAACTCAGAATGAAATAATTTATATATGAAAAACGATCAGAAAAATCCAATCTATCCATCTATACCATTTTCACGCATGTTAGAACAACTTATAGCTGCTGTGTAGCACAAATCATATAAATGGCATTTAAATATCCACATATGGAGTTTGAATTTGAATCTTGGATTCAAACCAACTTCATTTAATCTGGTTGCTGGTTGCATTAGCTCAAACCACAGCATATTGCCATGTCACACTCATGCATCATATTGTTGCATTGCATTGATTGTGTTCCTTCTCTGTTGCCGCTGTTTGTCTGTGGCGACTGGTTTTCTGGGTATTAATTTTCAAAAAATGGCCCTTGTGCTCACCAGCCCCAGGATTACTGTTAGCTGATGAGGCACCAACTTGATACAAAAATTCCAAGCAAAAAGCAAAATATGAAGTACAAGACCATTCTGGCCTGTAAATACAACAATTTGGTTTCTAGTGGTTGATGGCGGAAGCAGTTTGTGGATCATCAACGTCTATGGGACTCCATTTCCCACAGGAACAACTGACAAGGTTAACTCCTATCCTCGCGAGGCTGCTATCACCGTTTCGTAGGTTCCGGGGCTGTCATCATGGTCGCTCCTCTCCGCGCAAGAAATCTGGCCAAGACAATAGCCAGGAACAAGCCAGTGAGTACTTTTGAATGTACTCGCAAACATAATGAACATGGGTATAATATAACAACGGTAAATCATGACATCAGTCACAAAAATAGAAAAAAAAATCTCTGATGCATGCAAGCAAGTTATTTATGGATATGCAATAACATAGAAGTGATAAAATTATGAAATAAATAACAAGCATGCCACAGTTGGGCGTCTCAGCGACACCACATAAAGGGCTTATAAAATAAATGCCACAGTCAGGCGCCTCAGCGACACCACATAAAGGGCTTATAAAATAAATGCCACAGTCGGGCGTCTCAGCGACACCACATAAAGGGCTTATAAAATAAATGCCACGGTCGGGCGTCTCAGCGACACCACATAAAGGGCTTATAAAATAAATGCCATAGTCGGGCATCTCAGCGACACCACATAAAGGGCTTATAAAATAAATGCCACAATCGGGCGTCTCAGCGACACCACATAAAGGGCTTATAAAATAAATAACAATCATGCCGCAGTCGGGCGTCTCAGCGACAGCACATAAAGGGCTTATAAATAATCACAGTGAATATCCAGTAGGTAAAACTGTTCCAGGGATACTCAATACTTCAAATATTATAAAGAGGTTAGTCCATAATAATCATAATTATCATAAGTCACCAGTCACGATCCATGTTCTAGTTTAGCAGTTTTCTCCTCCGAAGACCGACACTAAGACCGACACTTGACCCATCCCAGACCGTAATCCTTAACCATGGACACGGCTATTCGAATAGGTTTTAATCTCTGGAGAGAGTGTACTCTTTACCCATGAGTAACGGATTCCTTTAGTCCATCGGGACTAATTCCGTCTACGGCCTTTTAATTGGAAACACACCTATCCGCACACACCAGCCTAACTTACCGGTGTCTGGAATCACCCACGACACCCGTTAAGCAAAACTCTAGGTGGGGAGGCTACAACCTCGACGTAACATGGGATCACAAAATTTATACTGCGCGCAAACTGGGGGAGCTACCCCTTCGGCTACAACCGAAACACCCATGCTCCCGGACCAGGTGGCATTCCTACCGGATGCCTCCGGTATCTTCCACCATGGCCTCTCTGTACGGTGTGTGCTAGGAAAGGGGTTGACAATTTACTGAACCGTACCCTACCTATGGCAGGGACAAGTGGCAGTACGAAACAAGTATAGGGGTTACCGGAACAAGACTTGATCTATGGTTGACTCAGGAGATTTCAATATTCCCTGCATGATTAGCATAACAATATATACTTCAACCAACAGATAGAAACACCACGCGACATACCCCCTCATGCCATACCGGACACGACCGTCTCGACAGAGGACTAGGAACAAGACCGTGTCTACCCAAGACAGAGGCCTTCCCAGCTTCCCTTCCGGTATGCATGAAAGGCATATGACGGTGATTTCCATCACAACCATATCAACTCCATTAGCATGAAAATCATTAATATGCACTCATGAGGAGGAACACATCATCACATAAAATGACGTATGCCTGTGTAGGGTGGTGTTGTAACCGTGTTCAAACAACGCACACAAAATTATGTCAGGGTTTAGAATGCTTGCCTTTAAGTCGTGGGGAGGCAAGGTGCATTCCAAAACTCTTGAAAGCTTGCTTCTCTCTCTCCAAAGTCCTATTTTAAATAAAATTTGAATCAACACACAAATTCAAAACAGCACAAAAAGTTGTTTTGAAATTTTTTCAAATAAATCTTAAAATAAACTAGACAATATTTGAGAGAGGTAGGAAAAAGAATTAACTAATTTGGAGTTGTATTTAAAAAGTTAAGCTCAGTCAAAGTTTTGGTTAAAATCTATTAATTAAAAAAAACAGAAAAAAACGATTCGAATATATACGTACACGTCGAAAGCGTATTCTAGAAACACGTTTCCACTTATCCAGTGTGGACCGCGCCTGAGTCACTGACAGTGGGTTCGCCTGGCCCACTGGTCAGGTTTGACTGGTCTTCCCTCCCCTCTTCTTTCTCTGTCCGAGTGGGGCGGAACTCCAGCGAGGCTCGCCGGCGAACGATGGCACCGTTCGGGAAACCGAGGCCACCCGCGGTCTCACGGGATCGAGGTGATCCTACCAGTGGTCGCTTTGGTCTCTGGGGTGGACGGAGCTGCCGGCGGCGAGCTCCGCAGCGGACGGTGGCCGTCGGGCAAAGTGAGTTTTTGGCTCCAGCGGTCCCTGACCAAAATCGAGCAGGGGGGTGGACTCACGAGAGGGAGAGGGCGTTCCTTGTAAAGAGAGTGGATGGGGGGAGGCCCTGGTTGCGCCGAACAGAGCCGGGAGGTGGCGGTGGCCGAACTGGCCGGAGTGGGGGAAGACAGCCTCTTCCTTTCCAATTGACGGCAACGGGGGCACTAGGAGTACGGTGTGAGGCTGCTTGTGTGCTCAGAGGGGCTCGAGGGGCTTCCTTTTATAGCTCTCCCACGTCGGTTCGCGGCGGCAGTGGATGAGCTCGTCGGCGACCGCCGTTCTGTAGCTTGCAGGGCATCGTGGCGGGGCTGGGGATGGCGGCAGGAGCTAGCGGACGAGCGGGTACTGCTCCAAGGGCGAGCTGGCGAGCGGGCGTGGCTCGGGCGGCGCCGACCAATGCAGGGGTTGTCGGGTGGCAGTGGCGGCTAGCTGCTGGCTTGCCGGAGACGTGGCGAGGGCTGTAGTGCTCGTGGGGAGCAGAAGGGGACGTGGCGTGCTGGCTGCGGTCGACTAAGGGCCAGAGTGGGTGCGGGGCGAGACGCGGCGGCTCGGTTGCGGCACGTGCAAAACGCGTGCTCGGGGCGCGCACAGAGCATGCACGGGACGTGCTCGACAGAATGCTAAGGCATGTTAGGGGGCTCTAAACCACAAGAGGGTTAGCAGGGTGGGGTTATAGGCTAGGGCAAATCCATGGGACATGCTGGTCTGGTCAGGGGATCAAGTTCATAATGTAAACAAAAACTCATGCCAAATATGTCCATGCTCTCAAGGTGTTTGACAAAATGCCAAAGGCACCTAGGCAGTTCTTGGAGTGGCCAAAACTCCCAGAGTGGGGTCTCTTTAGATGAGAGAGAGGGTGGTGAGGTTAGTTTGACAAATGAAGAAACTTGCTAGTGCAAGTTTTGCAAAACTTCAATACTGGACAGGGAGTAAATGGCATCTTTACATGAACCAAAAATGTCCCAAAGGGGTGCATGCTCCTGGACTTAGAGGTTTTGTGGGGTTGACTAGAAGCAGGTGAAAGCACAAGGTCACTAGAGCAAAAATAAATAGGGTTGTAGTAGAAAACACAAGGCTGGACCAGAATGAAAAGGAGGTTGATTCACTCAATTTTTCCAAAGAACATCACTAGGTTTTTGCATAAAGTTGGATGGCATGTTACCACAAACATCCATAATTTTGGTGGAGGCTTTAAAGAAATATTTAAATAGGCCGTAGTGCAAAAATGCCCACTGGACCAGATTTGAAAAAAGGGTGTAGAACTCAAAATATGCAATGAATGAAATATATTTTTGCATAAAAGTGATTTAGAAACATCACATGACATCTCCAAATTTTGGTTGGAATTTTAGTTAAATTTATCAAATGGTGGTAGTTCAAAAAGAGCTCCAAAACTGATGAAAGTCATTTTAAGGAATAAAGCTCAGGAAGATATAATTCAATAAATAAAATTCTACTGATTAAAAATTGTTATATTGAGAGAGCATAGAAATCCAATACATTTTTGGAAAGTTTCCACTTGGGTAAAACTCCTCAATATTTAAAAGGTTCTGAAATCAACAGAAAATCCAGAAGGCAAATTTTTTTAAACTCCTGGCAAAAATTTTAATAATTAAAACCTGGTTAAATTTTTGGGGTGTTACAAATACTAACCCCCTTAAGAAAAATCTCGTCCCCGAGATTTACTAAGGATTTGAAAATAATACTTTTACCAGGTCAAAACACTTACTTTACTTAAGCGGTAAAAAGCGGCTACAGTGAGAGGGCAATAAATGGTGTAAAACTACAGTGTGGGACACTGGCGTTGTGTGGAAAAATCCACGTTTAGGAAAAACGAGCAATTCCTACGTTGGACGTAGTAAATTTAGAATAAATTCTAAATTCTAAAAAATACGCTGGTCATACCCGAGAGAACAGTGCTCCCCCTGGCTGACAGGTGGACCCAGGGCCCACTGTCAGTCTCTCCTTCTTCCTCTCTCCCGCACGCTTTCCCACGCTTTCTCCACCGGCGATGTCTAGTGCGTAGGGCATCTAAGCCGTACTGCGATAGTGCGTGGCGTGCTTGCTGCCGATGCAGCGTGCACTCACTTCGCGGGCCAGTGTGCTGTCGGCACTGCTCGCGGATTCGCCTCCGAACACTGGCGATCGGGCGACGAGCGACGCTGGTGGACTTCGCCCACGGTACACCGATCTCGAGCTATAAAATGATCGCGGTGCTCCTTCTTCTTCTTCGCACCTGGCTTCGTTTCTCCTCCTCCTCCTCCATTACTGCTTACAGGAGCTCGAGACGAGGCTCTAATGGCGGAGGCGGCGCTGGACTAGTACGTGATCTTGGTGTGCGGAGGGCTGGCGGCTGTGCTGGGGCTCTCCGTGCTTCTGTGCACGTTGATCCTTGATGATCACCGTGATGCTGCCGCTCGGGTGTTGGCTCTCTGTGGTGGCGGTGATCACGAGGACTAGGTGTGATGCCGGGTGTTAACTGTTGTCAGTGTGCCGGAGGTGATTAGTATCCGGATGATTCTCCGCTAATCTCTCCTTTGGAGGCTGAGGTGTGCTTAGGGAGGGAATCAGTGAGATGCAACACGGTTACGTGTCTTTACAAGCAGTGTAAGAGTCCGAGTGGTTGTGGGTCTGCTGCCGTGGTGCTGCGTGAATAAAAATAATCCATGACGTGAGAAGATAGGTGATGCAGCAACTCAGGGAAAAGAAATCTCACTCCAGGATTTTTCGCGGGGACAATGGTTAAAAGGAATCACAATGAAAACTACTCATATTAGTAGAAACCAAATAAACGACTCGTCGCACAAACTCGGGGTACCATGCATAAGTTACAACGCAATAATAAATGTTGCAATAATAAACACAGCAGTGACGTCTAAAATGAAAATGGTAACTGGACGGGGTCTCGCGAAAATGTCTCAGGTACTGGGACACACTCCTCTTCTATCGGAGGAAGTGGATTGACCAGTCGATGTATGTGTCTCTCCTGGTCGGGCCTCAGTGGTCTGCCGATGGCAATCTGAGGATTCAAATCAGCGAGACTCTGGAGATAATCCATTACTCGCTGGTTCAAACGTTCTTGAGCGATGATGTACTGGACAAGGTTGGCCAGTACTGGGTCTCTCTCAAATCGTCCACCAGGAAAAGATGTTACTCCTCCGGGTGCTGCACGGCTCGGAAAGTAATAATACCCTCGTTCACTGGCATAGGGTACCGCGAATCAAAAACGAGCAATTGCTTCGTACGCAGCAGCTTCTATGGCCATGTGTGAGGTTGGCATAGATCTCCCCACGAAGGAGACCTCCGTTGGGTCTTGGTTGGAGTCTACGGGAGGGATGTGTACTGCTGCCCAATATTTCGAGGTGGAAGGTGTTGGAAATATGCCCTAGAGGCAATAATAAAAGCATTATTATTATATTTCCTTGTTCATGATAATTGTCTTTTATTCATGCTATAATTGTATTATCCGGAAATCGTAATACACGTGTGAATACATAGACCATAACATGTCCCTAGTGAGCCTCTAGTTGACTAGCTCGTTGGTCGACAGATAGTCATGGTTTCCTGACTATGGACATTAGATGTCATTGACAACGGGATCACATCATTAGGAGAATGATGTGATGGACAAGACCCAATCCTAAGCATAGCACAAGATCGTGTAGTTCGTTTTGCTAGAGCTTTTTCAATGTCAAGTATCTCTTCCTTAGACCATGAGATCGTGTAACTCCCGGATACCGTAGGAGTGCTTTGGGTGTACCAAACGTCACAACGTAACTGGGTGACTATAAAGGTGCACTACAGGTATCTCCGAAAGTGTCTGTTGGGTTGACACGGATCGAGACTGGGATTTGTCACTCCGTATGACGGAGAGGTATCTCTGGGCCCACTCGGTAATGCATCATCATAATGAGCTCAAAGTGACCAAGTGTTTGGTCACGGGATCATGCATTACGGTACGAGTAAAGTGACTTGCCGGTAACGAGACTGAACGAGGTATTGGGATACCGACGATCGAGTCTCGGGCATGTAACGTACCGAATGACAAAGGGAATTGTATACGGGGTTGTTCAGATCCTCGACATCGTGGTTCATCCGATGAGATCATCTAGGAGCATGTGGGAGCCAACATGGGTATCCAGATCCCGCTGTTGGTTATTGCCCGAGAGTCGTCTCGGTCATGTCTACGTGTCTCCCGAACCCGTAGGGTCTACACACTTAAGGTTCGGTGATGCTAGGGTTGTATGAATATGAGTATGCAGTATACCAAATGTTGTTCGGAGTCCCGGATGAGATCCCGGACGTCACGAGGAGTTTCGGAATGGTCCGGAGGTAAAGAATTATATATAGGAAGTGGTATTTCGGCCATCGGGAAAGTTTCGGGGTCACCCGGTATTGTACCGGGACCACCGAAAGGGTCCCGGGGGTCCACCGGGTGGGGCCACCCATCCCGGAGGGCCCCTTGGGCTGAAGTGGGAGGGGAGCCAGCCCATAGTGGGCTGGTGTGCCCCCTAGGCCCACCCCCTGCGCCTAGGGTTGAAACCCTAGGGTGGAGGGGGCGCACCACATGCCTTGGGGGCACTCCTCCCCCCTTGGCCGCCACCCCCTTGGGAGATTGAATCTCCCAGGGCCGGCGCCCCCCTGGGGGCCTATATAAAGGGAGGGGGGAGAGGGGCAGCCGCACCCTGAAGTCCTGGCGCCCCCTCCCCTTGCTACACCTCTTCCTCCTCCGTCGCGTGCTTGGCGAAGCCCTGCCGGAGTGCTGCTGTTCCACCACCACCGCGCCGTTGTGCTACTGCTGGAGCCATCATCATCAACCTATCCTTCCCCCTTGCTAGATCAAGAAGGAGGAGATGTCACATGCACCGTACGTGTGTTGAACGCGGAGGTGCCGTCCGTTCGGCGCTAGGATCTCCGGTGATCTGAATCACGGCGAGTACGACTCCATCACCACCGCTCCATCTAACGCTTCCGTACGCGATCTACAAGTGGTATGTAGATGCAAACTCACTCCCTTGACTCGTTGCTTAGATGAACTCATAGATGGATCTTGGTGAAACCGTAGGAAAAATTTTAATTTTCTGCAACGTTACCCAACAGTGGCATCATGAGCTAGGTCTATGCGTAGTTCTCTATTGCACGAGTAGAACACAATTTTGTTGTGGGCGTAGATTTTGTCAACTTGCTTGCCGCTACTAGTCTTATCTTGCTTCAGCGGTATTGTGGGATGAAGCGGCCCGGACCAACCTTACACGTACGCTTACGTGAGACCGGTTCCACCGACTAACATGCACTAGTTGCATAAGGTGGCTGGCGGGTGTCTGTCTCTCCCACTTTAGTTGAAGCGGATTCGATGAAAAGGGTCCTTATGAAGGGTAAATAGAAGTTGACAAGATCACGTTGTGGTTATTCGTAGGTAAGAAAACGTTCTTGCTAGAACCCAATTGCAGCCACGTAAAAGATGCAACAACAATTAGAGGACGTCTAACTTGCTTTTGCAGCAATTGTCATGTGATGTGATATGGCCAGAAGTTGTGATGAATGATGAATGATATATTGTGATGTATGAGATCATGTTCTTGTAATAGGAATCACGACTTGCATGTCGATGAGTATGACAACCGGCAGGAGCCATAGGAGTTGTCTTTATTATTTTTTTGTATGACCTGCGTGTCATTGAAGAACGCCATGTAAATTACTTTACTTTATTGCTAAACGCGTTAGCCATAGAAGTAGAAGTAGTCGTTGGCGTGACAACTTCATGAAGACACGATGATGGAGATCATGATGATGGAGATCATGGTGTCATGCCGGTGACGAAGATGATCATGGAGCCCCGAAGATGGAGATCGAAGGAGCTATATGATATTGGCCATATCATGTCACTATTATATAATTGCATATGATGTTTATTATGTTTATGCATCTTGTTTACTTAGAACGACGGTAGTAAATAAGATGATCCCTTACAAAAAAAATTCAAGAAGTGTTCTCCCCTAACTGTGCACCGTTGCTAAAGTTCGTCATTTCGAAGCACCACGTGATGATCGGGTGTGATAGATCCTTACGTTCACATACAACGGGTGTAAGAAAGTTTTACACATGCAAAACACTTAGGGTTAACTTGACGAGCCTAGCATGTATAGACATGGCCTCGGAGCACGGAGACCGAAAGGTCGAACACGAGTCGTATGGAAGATACGATCAACATGAGAATGTTCACCGACGATGACTAGTCCGTCTCACGTGATGATCGGACACGGCCTAGTCGACTCGGATCGTGTAACACTCAGATGACTAGAGGGATGTCTAATCTGAGTGGGAGTTCATTAAAATAATTTGATTAGATGAACTTAATTATCATGAACTTAGTCTAAATTTTTTTGCATAATATGTCTTGTAGATCAAATGGCCAACGCTCATGTCAACATGAACTTCAACGCATTCCTAGAGAAAACCAAGCTGAAAGATGATGGTAGCAACTATACGGACTGGGTCCGGAACCTGAGGATCATCCTCATAGCTGCCAGGAAACAATATGTCCTAGAAGGACCGCTAGGTGACGCTCCCGTCCCAGAGAACCAAGACATTATGAATGCTTGGCAGTCTCGTGCTGATGATTACTCCCTCGTTCAGTGCGGCATGCTTTACAGCTTAGAACCAGGGCTCCAAAAGCGTTTTGAGCAACACGGAGCATATGAGATGTTCGAGGAGCTGAAACTAGTTTTCCAAGCTCATGCCCGGGTCGAGAGATATGAAGTCTCTGACAAGTTCTATAGTTGTAAGATGGAGGAAAATAGTTCTGTCAGTGAGCACATACTCAAAATGTCTGGGTTGCACAACCGCCTGTCCCAGCTGGACATTAACCTCCCGGATGAGGCGGTCATTGACAGAATCCTTCAGTCGCTCCCACCAAGCTACAAGAGCTTTGTGATGAACTACAATATGCAGGGGATGGTGAAGACCATTCCTGAAGTATTTTCAATGCTGAAGTCAGCAGAGGTTGAAATCAAGAAAGAACATCAAGTGTTGATGGTCAATAAGACCACTAAGTTCAAGAAGGGCAAGGGTAAGAAGAACTTCAAGAAGGACGGCAGAGATGTTGCCGCGCCCGGTAAGCCAGTTGCCGGGAAGAAGTCAAAGAATGGACCCAAGCCTGAGACTGAGTGCTTTTATTGCAAGGGGAAGGGTCACTGGAAGCGGAACTGCCCCAAATACTTAGCGGATAAGAAGGCCGGCAACACCAAAGGTATATTTGATATACATGTAATTGATGTGTACCTTACCAGTACTCGTAGTAACTCCTGGGTATTTGATACCGGTGTCGTTGCTCATATTTGTAACTCACAGCAGGAGCTGCGGAATAAGCGGAGACTGGCGAAGGACGAGGTGACGATGCGCGTCGGGAATGGTTCCAAAGTCGATGTGATCGCCGTCGGCACGCTACCTCTACATTTACCTACGGGATTAGTTTTGAACCTTAATAATTGTTATTTGATGCCAAGTTTGAGCATGAACATTGTATCTGGATCTCGTTTGATACGAGATGGCTACTCATTTAAATCCGAGAATAATGGTTGTTCTATTTATATGAGAGATATGTTTTATGGACATGCCCCGATGGTCAATGGTTTATTCTTAATGAATCTCGAACGTAGTGTTACACATATTCATAGCGTGAATACCAAAAGATGTAAAGTTGATAACGATAGTCCCACATACTTGTGGCACTGCCGCCTTGGTCACATTGGTGTCAAGCGCATGAAGAAGCTCCATGCCGGTGGACTTTTAGAGTCTCTCGATTATGAATCATTTGACACATTTGAACCATGCCTCATGGGCAAAATGACCAAGACTCCATTCTCCGGAACAATGGAGCGAGCAACCAACTTGTTGGAAATCATACATACCGATGTGTGCGGTCCAATGAGTGTTGAGGCTCGCGGAGGATATAGTTATGTTCTCACTCTCACAGATGACTTGAGTAGATATGGGTATGTCTACTTGACGAAACACAAGTCTGAGACCTTTGATAAGTTCAAGGAATTTCAGAATGAAGTAGAGAATCAACATGACCGAAAGATAAAATTCTTACGATCGGATCGTGGAGGAGAATATTTAAGTCACGAATTTGGTACACACTTAAGAAAATGTGGAATCGTTTCACAACTCACGCCGCCTGGAACACCTCAGCGAAACGGTGTGTCCGAACGTCGTAATCGCACTTTATTGGATATGGTGCGATCTATGATGTCTCTTACCGATTTACCACTATCATTTTGGGGATACGCTCTAGAGACAGCTACATTCACTTTAAATAGGGCACCGTCTAAATCCGTTGAGAAGACACCGTATGAATTATGGTTTGGGAAGAAACCTAAGCTGTCGTTTCTAAAAGTTTGGGGATGCGATGCTTATGTCAAGAAACTTCAACCTGAAAAGCTCGAACCCAAGTCGGAAAAATGCGTCTTCATAGGATACCCTAAAGAAACCATTGGGTATACCTTCTACTTAAGATCCGAGGGCAAGATCTTTGTTGCCAAGAACGGATCCTTTCTGGAAAAGGAGTTTCTCTCGAAAGAAGTAAGTGGGAGGAAAGTAGAACTCGATGAAGTACTACCTCTTGAACGGGAAAGTAGTGCAGCTCAGGAAAATGTTCCTGTGATGCCTACACAAACTGAAGAGGAAAATAATGATGATGATCAAGGTACTTTGGATCAAGTTGCTACTGAACTTTGTAGGTCCACAAGGACACGTTCCGCACCAGAGTGGTACGGTAACCCTGTCCTGGAAATCATGTTGTTAGACAACGGTGAACCTTCAAACTATGAAGAAGCGATGGCGGGCCCAGATTCCAACAAATGGCTAGAAGCCATGAAATCCGAGATAGAATCCATGTATGAAAACAAAGTATGGACTTTGACTGACTTGCCCGATGATCGGCGAGCGATAGAAAACAAATGGATCTTTAAGAAGAAGACGGACGCGGATGGTAATGTCACCATCTATAAAGCTCGACTTGTCGCTAAGGGTTATCAGCAAGTTCAAGGGATTGACTATGATGAGACTTTCTCTCCCGTAGCGAAGCTTAAGTCCGTCTGAATCATGTTAGCAATTGCCGCATACTATGATTATGAGATATGGCAGATGGATGTCAAAACGGCATTCCTTAACGGGCATCTTAAGGAAGAACTGTATATGATGCAGCCGGAGGGTTTTGTCGATCCTAAGAATGCTAACAAAGTATGCAAGCTCCAGCGATCCATTTATGGGTTGGTGCAAGCATCTCGGAGTTGGAACATTTGCTTTGATGAGATGATCAAAGCGTTTGGATTTATGCAGACTTATGGAGAAGCCTGTGTTTACAAGAAAGTGAGTGGGAGCTCTGTAGCATTTTTCATATTATATGTAGATGACATACTTTTGATGGGAAATGATATAGAATTCTTGGACAGCATTAAGGCCTACTTGAATAAGTGTTTTTCAATGAAGGACCTTGGAGAAGCTGCTTATATATTAGGCATCAAGATCTATAGAGATAGATCGAGACGCCTCATAGGTCTTTCACAAAGCACATACCTTGATAAGATTTTGAAGAAGTTCAAAATGGATCAGTCCAAGAAGGGGTTCTTGCCTGTATTGCAAGGTGTGAGATTGAGCTCGGCTCAATGCCCGACCACGGCAAAAGATAAAGAAGAGATGAGCGTCATCCCCTATGCCTCAGCCATAGGATCTATTATGTATGCCATGCTGTGTACCAGACCTGATGTAAACCTTGCCGTAAGTTTGATAGGAAGGTACCAAAGTAATCCCGGCAAGGAACACTGGACAGCGGTCAAGAATATCCTAAAGTACCTGAAAAGGACGAAGGACATGTTTCTCATTTATGGAGGTGACGAAGAGCTCGTCATAAAGGGCTACGTCGACGCTAGCTTCGACACAGATCTGGATGACTCTAAGTCACAAACCGCATACGTGTATATGTTGAATGGTGGAGCGGTAAGCTGGTGCAGCTGCAAGCAGAGCATCGTGGCGGGATCTACATGTGAAGCGGAATACATGGCAGCCTCGGAGGCAGCGCATGAAGCAATTTGGGTGAAGGAGTTCATCACCGACCTAGGAGTCATACCCAATGCATCGGGGCCGATCAAACTCTTCTGTGACAACACTGGAGCTATTGCCCTTGCCAAGGAGCCCAGGTTTCACAAGAAGACTAGGCACATCAAGCGTCGTTTCAACTTCATCCGTGAAAATGTTCAAGATGGAGACATAGATATTTGCAAAGTACATACGGATCTGAATGTCGTAGATCCGTTGACTAAACCTCTCTCGCAAGCAAAACATGATCAACACCAGAACTCTATGGGTGTTTGATTCATCACAATGTAACTAGATTATTGACTCTAGTGCAAGTGGGAGACTGTTGGAAATATGCCCTAGAGGCAATAATAAAAGCATTATTATTATATTTCCTTGTTCATGATAATTGTCTTTTATTCATGCTATAATTGTATTATCCGGAAATCGTAATACACGTGTGAATACATAGACCATAACATGTCCCTAGTGAGCCTCTAGTTGACTAGCTCGTTGGTCGACAGATAGTCATGGTTTCCTGACTATGGACATTAGATGTCATTGACAACGGGATCACATCATTAGGAGAATGATGTGATGGACAAGACCCAATCCTAAGCATAGCACAAGATCGTGTAGTTCGTTTTGCTAGAGCTTTTTCAATGTCAAGTATCTCTTCCTTAGACCATGAGATCGTGTAACTCCCGGATACCGTACGAGTGCTTTGGGTGTACCAAACGTCACAACGTAACTGGGTGACTATAAAGGTGCACTACAGGTATCTCCAAAAGTGTCTGTTGGGTTGACACGGATCGAGACTGGGATTTGTCACTCCGTATGACGGAGAGGTATCTCTGGGCCTACTCGGTAATGCATTATCATAATGAGCTCAAAGTGACCAAGTGTTTGGTCACGGGATCATGCATTATGGTACGAGTAAAGTGACTTGCCGGTAATGAGACTGAACGAGGTATTGGGATACCGACGATCGAGTCTCGGGCATGTAACATATCGAATGACAAAGGGAATTGTATACGGGGTTGTTCGAATCCTTTACATCGTGGTTCGTCCGATGAGATCATTGAGGAGCATGTGGGAGCCAACATGGGTATCCAGATCCCGCTGTTGGTTATTGCTCGAGAGTCGTCTCGGTCATGTCTACGTGTCTCCCGAACCCGTAGGGTCTACACACTTAAGGTTCGGTGACGCTAGGGTTGTATGAATATGAGTATGCAGTATACCGAATGTTGTTCGGAGTCCCGGATGAGATCCCGGACGTCACGAGGAGTTTCGGAATGGTCCGGAGGTAAAGAATTATATATAGGAAGTGGTATTTCGGCCATCGGGAAAGTTTCGGGGTCACTCGGTATTGTACCGGGACCACCGGAAGGGTCCCGGGGGTCCATCGGGTGGGGCCACCCATCCCGGAGGGCCCCTTGGGCTGAAGTGGGAGGGGAGCCAGCCCATAGTGGGCTGGTGCGCCCCCCTAGGCCCACCCCCTGCGCCTAGGGTTGAGACCCTAGGGTGGGGGGGGGGGGCGCACCACATGCGATTTTTTTCAAAACTATGACGTATTTTGTAGCAATTTCGGAAACTATAGCACATAATGAAAAAAATGCAAAACTATGACCCTGTCGGCCACGTGCAGGCCGAAAAGGTAGTTTTCGGCCAACTGTTGGCCGAAGTAGGGTTTTCGGCCTTGCCATGGCCGAAAAGTGCTTGAGCTGGCCGAAATGGCTGTTTTCGGCTGCTGTTTGGCCCAAAAGGTCTTTTTGGTCAAATGTAGGCCGAAAAGTACTTTTTGGTCTACACTAGGCCGAAAAGTACTTTTTGGTCTAGTGTAGGCCGAAAAGTCCCTTGGGCCCACCTTTCCGTTATCTGTTGGGCAAGACTTCTGCATCCTCGAAGGGCAATAGTTCTGCATCGACGGATGGCAAAAGGACCACATCATCGAAGGGCAAGTGTCAGGACCCTGACTCGATGTCACATCGATCTAGCCTGTAACACCTCATATCACTTTGCGGCCTCACGCACGGTATCCCCACGGGTGTCGCCTTACCTTTGCCCGGGACCGTTTGCGCCTTTTGGCTCACGTATATGATAGTGTCGCTAGCATCCATATGATAAGGAGCCCGGGCTGACATGACTAGTCGTAAACCCAAAGTGGCACAGACTTACAGGGACAGGCATCCATGACCCAGCTTTGAACGTGTCGGTCATCAGCAAGTGGGTCCGGGCTGTAGCACTGGGCTAGCAGGACTCCGGTAAACCGGGCTGTAGCGGGCTAACAGGACTCCGGTACTCAATGTGTGACATTTCCCCGAAGGGACAGACACAGGAACGAAGAAGGACACATGCCGGCCAGCCTAAGTGTTCCAGAGCAGTAGCAAGCTACCATGGCTCAGTGGTAACACTAGGAGACATTTCCCGGTAAGAGAGGCTACTAAAGATAAACAACTAGATAATTAGATCCCACACATACCAAGCATTTCAATCATACACACAATATGCTCGATATGTGCAAATACAACAAGGCATCACAACATGACTCTACGACACAAGTACTTTATTTAAGGCTCAGAGAGCCATACATGACATACACATAGGTACGGGTCACACGACCCAGCATTCAAGTCATACAGTCATACAAACCAGCAGCGGAAGTAACTTGTCTGAGTACAGACAACTAGTAAAATAAAAGAGGCTTGGAAAGCCTAGCTATACTACGTGGTCCTTCACAAGCTCAGGATCACCACCTGGGCCTTAGCCTACTCATTGATGTCAACGTCTACGAAGAACCCATCAGAAGGGGTTGCAGCGTCTTCTGTAAAAATGTAAATTATAGCAACATGAGTACAAAGGTACTCAGCAAGACTTACATCAGATCCTACATACATGCACATTATCAAGAAGGGTTGGTGGAGTTGTTGCAGCAAGCCAGCTTTGACTCTTGGCTAGGCTATCCTACGAGACTCCAACTTGAAATGGTTTTGCGCACACGAGTCCACTACTCACCACTTCAATACACCACCGAGGATTCACCTCCGTCTCCCTACGGAAGAGCCATCCTCGGCACTCACACTTATCTTGAGGCTTTTAGTAGTTTCCATTTACTTGTCTATGAACTGTATAGGCAACCAAGTAGTCCTTTACCGCGGACGCGGCTATTCGAATAGATTATGTTAACCCTGCAGGGGTGTACTTCTTCATACATGTTTCCACCACTTAGCGTCTGCACACGACATGTGCTCGGCAGACTTCAAGCGAAAGCCGACGTGGGTGTAGACCACGACCTACCTAAACACCTAAGTCTCCAATCCAGGTTTATCGCCTATCCAGGTTCCATCCGCAGGGAGTCCGGCCGAGGTTTCCCATACGGCCCCGAACGATGTGTACAGGGTTCCGTGACACCTAACGGGTGCCCGGTATTCCCGGCCACGTACCTACCGCATCACAGCCCACCCCTACGGTCAGCGCTGTCCACGGCCTCCAGTAGGCTACAAACACCAGAAACTACTTGCAACTCCTGGACAGAGAACTAGGGTGAATAAGAAGTCGAGCGGGGTCATATTTCAGGGCCCAATGCATGGTAGTAGTTGTATCTTAAATCACACATACAGATCTCAGTGCTTAAGGTCGGCTTCAATGAAACAACCCACCATGTACTCCTACATGGCCTCTCATCGATACCTTTACCAAATCGTGTTCACCACATCACTCTCATTACTGACATAATCATTTCACTCTAGCTCATCACCCAGATGAACCAGACCTGACACGACTCTAAGCATAGCAGGCATAGCAAGGTAGGAACAACACATACATATGGCTCAATCAACTCCTACACATGCTAGTGGGTTTCATCTAGTTACTGTGGCAATGACAGGTCATGCAGAGGAAGTGGGTTCAACTACCGTAGCACACAGCAGTTTGAAACGCGTTGTCTTAATGCAGTAGAAGAGAGCAGGAGCGAGAACATGGGATTATATCGATATGATCAAATAGTTGGTTGCTTGCCTGATGGTTCGATGCACTGATATGGCTCTTCGCTAGGGTAATCACGGTACTCCTCGGAGGCAGAACCTGCCGCAAAGAACACCGATACACAACAATCACCAAACAATGTGCGACAATATGATGCATGCATGAAACATGGCAATATGAGTGTGTTGGGCTAATGCAACTAAAACCAGAAGGGTTTGAACCAATTTGAACCAAAGATTCAAATTTCAAACTCATACATGGCCCTTTAAAGTGTTTTATCTTGTTCTGCAATAATCATCAAGTTTACTTGTTTAATCATGCATGAGAATAGTACAGATGGATAGATTGGATTTTTCTGATCATTTTTCATATATAACTTGTCTGATTTGGAGTTACAGATTAAAAGTTATGAATTTTTGAAGTTTAAACTATATTCTGGAATTTCCTATATTAGAATAAATCCAGAAATTAATTTATTGCGTCAGCCATGCGTCAGGATGACGTCAGGGTCAACGGGGACGTCCAGGTCAAACCTGACTGTGGGTCCAGGGTGTCAGGGTAATTAGATTAGTTAAAGTTTAATTAAAACTAAACCTATTTAATTAACAGGGCTGGGCCCCACCTGTCATTGACTCATCGGAGTCAACCAGGGCCCACCCGCGGTCAAACCCAGGTCGGCTGCACCGGCGTTTAGCCGCCGGCGAGCCCGACGCGGCGGCGGAAGTGGTTTTGGCCATTCCGGCAACCAAACGAGTCGCGGAGGCCATCGGAGTGGAGCTGGGGAGGAGCCGCAGCTCTTGGTGGAGTCCGTTGAGGTCGGGGTGGCCGGAGTTGGCGCCGGTGACGACTTTGGCGGCCACCGGAGTTCGGCCGAAGGCGAACTTGACGCTAGAGGGGTCGGTGAGGTGCGGGGAGTAGCTGGTTAGGTGCTACGTGACGTGGTGAGCATGATGGACACCAGTTTGTGGCCGGAGGGTGACCGGGAGCACGTCGGCGACGAGCTCCGCGGCGGTGGGTGCGGTTGAGCTCCGGGAGGTCACTACACAGCTCGGGAGCAAGAAAAGAAGGGAGGGGAAGATGGCTAAGCTCACGGGGAGTTCGACGAAGCACTTGGTGCGGCCGGGGACGGGCCGGAGCGACGACGGCGTTGAAGGGGATCTCCGGCGACGGCGGTTCGGTCGAGGTCGATGCGGTGGACTCGGGCCTTGCGAGCGCTCGGGGCTCGGCTTGCTCGAAGGAGAGGAGGGTGGCAGAGCTCCTGGACACGGCGGCACGGCATGGGGTTGACGGAGGGCGTGGCTACGGCGAGGGGGTGGTGGCGATGGCGTCGGCCATGGCGGGGGAGCGCGAGAGAGAGGAGTTGGGGGAGAATGGAGGTGTCCTGCGGGTTCACGGCGCGGCGTGGAGTTCATCCATCCAGCCACGAGGCGAGGAGGTGAAGCAGGGCGACGGCCAGCTGCATGGCGCACGCTGCGGCCGCCGTCGGGCACCTGCCTGCCTGCCTGGCCGGCAAGCAGCTCGCTGGAGCGGCGCTGGGCTGGGCCGGCAGGTGGGCCGGGTGCTGGGCGCCAGGTAAGTTTCCCTGTTACTCCCTGTTTTCTGTTTTTTTAATACTTCTGCAACTTTGTTGAATTATTAAAAATACTTAGGCAACTCCTAAAATCACCAAACTACTCCTGGTCCATAGTTGGATTATTTCCAACATGAAACATTTTAGTTTGGATATATTTGAGCATTTGAATATTTTATATAATTTTAAATGCCCAAATTCAAATATTTATGATTTAATTCAAAGACCCTAAGATGACCTAGGAAAATGTGCATCACTTTTGGCAGAGGTTCTGAACCAAGACAAAAATGATGGGCATTTTAGAAGGGCATTTCAGGTTCATTGAAAAAGTTTTTAGTAAACCCTAGTTGGTTTCAGAGGGGGCTGGGGGTTCTGTCATCCCCATTTCAGGTTTCTGATGAAAAAAATAGACATGATGCAACACTCTAATGCATGAACTAGCTAGGGTGTGACAACTCACCCCCACCCAAAAGAATCTCGTCCCGAGATTTGGGTTCCTCCGGGAAGAAGGCGGGATACTCGAGTCGAAGACGATCCTCCCTTTCCCAAGTTGCTTCATCCTCAGAATGGTGCGACCATTGAACTTTGAGAAACTTGATATTATGACGTCGAGTGGTACGCTCGGCCTGATCGAGGATACGAATGGGGTACTCTCGATACGTGAGATTATCTTGGAGATCAAGCGTTTCGTGGTCCACTCCACGGATAGGATCCGAGAAGCAACGCCTGAGTTGAGAAACGTGGAAGACATCGTGGACTCTGGAGAGATGCGAAGGTAGCTCCAACTGGTAGGCAACTTCTCCTCGTTTAGCGAGAATGCGAAAAGGTCCAATGTAACGAGGAGCCAATTTGCCTTTGATACCGAAACGATGGGTTCCCTTTAGAGGAGTAACCCGAAGGTAAGCCTTCTCGTCAACCTCGAAAGTCATAGCCTTATGTTTTCGGTCATATTGACTCTTTTGACGAGATTGGGCTGTTTTCAACTTTTCACGAACGATGCAAACTTGCTCTTCTGCTTCCTGGATCATATCTGGGCCAAAGAATTGTCTTTCCCCGGTTTCTGACCAGTTAAGGGGTGTTCGACACCGTCGTCCATAGAGAACTTCAAAAGGGGCTTTACCCAAGCTAGATTGATAGCTGTTTTTGTAAGCAAATTCGGCAAATGGAAGGCATTTCTCCCAATCCATTCCGAATGAGATAACAGAGGCTCGAAGCATGTCTTCTAGGATCTGGTTGACGCGTTCTACCTGACCACTCGATTGAGGGTGGAAAGCGGTGCTAAAAGAAAGGCGGGTTCCCATAGCATTTTGGAAACTTTCCCAAAATCGAGAGGTGAAAAGACTTCCTCGATCCGAGTTAATTTCCAAAGGTACACCATGGAGAGATACTATTCGGGAGATGTACAGGTCTGCTAACTGACTAGCAGTTATACTCTCACGAACAGGTAAGAAATGGGCCACTTTGGAAAGACGATCGACAACGACGAAGATAGCATTATTCCCTCTCTTGGTCCTGGGAAACCCGGTAATGAAATCCATACCAATTTTATCCCATTTCCATTCAGGAATAGCTAGGGGTTGAAGGGTGCCAGCAGGCCGTTGATGCTCTGCTTTTACACGACGGCAGACGTCGCAATTAGCAATATACTGAGCAATTTCTCTCTTCATCCTAGTCCACCAGAACCTCTGGCGTAGGTCCTGATACATCTTGGTACTACCGGGATGAATGGTGAGAGGAGATTCATGAGCCTCCTTAAGGATCAACTGCCGTAGATGCTGGTTCTTGGGAACCACTAAACGGTTCTCAAAGTACACAACACCATGATCATTTGTGGAGAAACAACTAGCACCTCCGCTAGCAATGTTCTCCTTGATTTTAGATATTCCCTTATCTCGCTTTTGGGCAGCGATAATTTGATCCGTAAGAGTAGGTTTCGCCACCAAGGTGGAAAGAAATCCTTGAGGAACAACATGAAGGTTAAGCTTCCGAAATTCCTCATGGAGAAGTGGTTGACTTTGTTGTAACATCACGTTGTTACAATAAGATTTACGACTTAGCGCATCAGCCATGACGTTGGCTTTCCCTGGGGTGTAAGTTATTCCTAAGTCGAAATCTGTGATCAACTCGACCCAACATCTTTGCCTGAGATTCAAATCCGGTTGGGTGAAGATGTACTTCAGACTTTGGTGATCAGTGAATATTTCGCAACAATTACCGAGGAGGTAATGTCGCCAGGTTTTAATTGCATAGACTACAGCTGCAAGCTCTAGATCATGAGTAGGATAATTCTCCTCATGTGGGTGCAATTGCCGTGAAGCGTAAGCAATTACGTGTCGATCTTGCATGAGAATGCAACCTAGTCCTTGTCGCGAGGCGTCGCAGTAGATAACAAAGTCCTTAGAGAAGTCTGACGGTACTAGTATGGGAGCAGAGGTCACGCGTCTTTTCATTTCCTGAAAGCTGTGCTCACATTGTGGAGTCCACTCGAACTTTTTATCTTTCTTGAGGAGTTCGGTTAGAGGTTTAGCAACTTTGGAGAAGTTCTCGACAAAGCGACGACAATAGCTCGCTAGGCCAAGGAAACTCAGAACTTGCTTGACCGATTCAGGTGGAGTCCAATTGAGGACGGCTTGAACTCGCTCAGGGTTAACAGCAATACCTTTACCAGATATTACATGACCCAGATAGGTCACTTCTGACAACCAAAATTCACATTTAGAGAATTTGGCATAAAGGCGATGCTCTCGAAGTTTCTTCAACACTAGCCTTAGATGTTCGGCATGTTCTTCCTCGTTCTTGGAGTAGATGAGTATATCATCGAGGTAAACCACGACGAATTTATCCAAATACTCCATGAAGATTGAGTTCATCAACCGAGAAAAAGTGGCTGGAGCGTTGGTTAAACCGAAGGACATGACGGTGTACTCGTATTGGCCATAACGAGTAACAAAGGCCGTTTTAGGAATGTCCCCGTTCCTGATTTTGATTTGATGGTAGCCCAACCTCAAATCCATTTTGGAGAAGACTGAGGATCCAGCGAGCTGATCATACAGATCGTTGATCCTGGGAAGCGGATATTTGTTCTTGATTGTGACCAAATTGATAGGTCGATATTCTACAACCATCCGGTTCGTACCATCCTTCTTCTTGACGAAGAGGACGGGGCAAGCCCACGGAGATGAACTAGGTCGGATGAAACCCTTTTTCAAGGACTCATCGAGTTGTTTCTTAAGCTCGGCTAGCTCTAGTGGTGCCATCTTATAGGGTCTTCTAGCAATCAGGACGGTTCCTGGAATGAGGTCTATTACGAACTCAACATCCCTGTCGGGTGGAACACCTGGCAATTCCTCTGGGAAGACATCCGGAAAGTCACGGACTACCGGGACGTCCTCAAGGTCTAGCAAAGGGCTGGCGTTAAGAGAATATAACTGTCGCTTGGCTATTCGGGTCAAGACATTGACTATCTTCCCCGAAGGATGGGTGAGTTGAACAGTCCTAGAGAAGCAATCAATTTTGGCATGATGGGCTGACATCCAGTCCATACCCAAGATGATATTAATATCTGAAGATTTAAGAGCTATCAAAGATGCAAGGAAAACAAGTCTGTCGACTTGGATTTCATTTCCATGACTTACCCTGGAGGTTTGCCATCTAGAACCGGGAGTGGAAATTTCCATAGTGGATGGCATGTCACAAAATGCGGTGTTATGCAAGCGAGCATAGTTCTTGGATATAAATGAATGAGATGCTCCTGTGTCGAAAAGAACAGATGCCGGGTGGCAATTAACAAGGAGCGTACCGAGAACGACGTTGGGATCCTCTTGAGCTTCTTCGGCAGAGATACAGTTGACATGGCCACGTGTAGCGGTGGCCGGCTTGGCGTGGAACACTTTACCTGTCGGCTTGCCACAGCCAACAGCTTTAGCAGGTTGGTTGGGGTTGGTCTGGGGACACTCGCGCATATAGTGGCCAGATTCCCCACACTTAAAGCAAGTCACGGAACTGGCGCGTGGAGGAGCATTGTTGGTTGGACCACCCTAGGGCTTGGCTGGTGCAAACTGTTGAACGGGGCGAGGCGCCTGGAAGGATGGCCTCGGTGTGAACCTGGGTGGCAGGGCAGTGTTAGGCACCCACACGCGGCGCTTCTAAGGACCAGCACCGGATGAGGAACCCACGTCACGGCCATGCTTGCGTGTTGCGTCATAATCAGTCTGACCAGTCTCAGCACTGATGGCCTTGTTAACAAGCTTCTGAAAAGATGTGCACTCATGCAGACAGAGGTCGCGGCGAAGCTCAGGACTAAGTCCCTTACAGAACCTTGCTTGCTTCTTGGCATCAGTAGAAACTTCCTCAGTTGCATATCGTGCGAGGTTACCGAACTCCCTGCTGTAAGCATCCACAGAGAGTCGGCCTTGAGTGAAACTACAAAATTCCTCACGTTTACGGTCCATGAGACCCTCCGGAATGTGATGTTCACGGAAAGCCTCGCTGAATTCAGCCCAAGTAGTGACATGGCCCGCTGGGCGCATAGCTCCATAATTCTCCCACCATAGACTGGCGGGGCCTTCAAGATGATATGCAGCAAAGGTGACCTTGTCAGCCTCAGCTACTAGCGCGGAACACAGTTTGTGAGAAATACTGCGAAGCCAGTCATCAGCGTCGAGAGGCTCGATGGAGTGGTGGAACGTGGATGGACGTAACTTGATGAAATCACTGAGTGACACCAAGTTATTTCTCTGATGGTGTGCTGTGTTCTGTTCAATACGCTCCAACAAACGGTTGGTCTCCCGCTTGTTTCTCTCAGCTTCCAGCATAACCTCGGCTAGGGAAGGAGGATGAGGCAGATTTGCATTCCTGACTTCACTGCCTTCGGCCTGCTCTTGAGGAGCAGGGTTATTGCGCGTGTTGACCATCCTAGGTAAACAAGACAATGATTTAGTCAGAATGATAAGATTCCGACATAGGATACAGAATGTAAGGAATAACTCGGAATGCAAGATGATCATCTATATGACATGGTAGATACAGAAACTGCTTCTTTTATTCCATCGTCATACACACCATACAAGGTTTAGTACAAGACCAAACAAGGTACTATTACGGTGAAAAGAAGATTACATCTCATCGGAGGCACTCCGAGCTCCTATACATTATTTTTCTACACCTCCGGAAAGCGGTACAAACTAGGTCATATCCCACGAGTCACGCAGGACGATAGACGACACAGCTAGTACGAACTAGTGATACTACCACTAACTCAGACCGATCCGTAGTAGTCCTCGTAGAAGTCACCTCCATAGCCTGGAAGCTCAACATGATCATCCGGGAATAGACGATCTCGCGGAGCTTGTGGACCATAGGGGCTAGGATGAGGTCTTGGACCAACAGACGGTGGCCTGCGGGGACCGCGAGGTGGGGTGATGCCTCCTACATCACGCCAACCCATCACGTCTGGCAGAGCAGATCTCACAGGATAGAGATCGCGCATATCCGAATATCCAGCTTGCACAGCCGGTGCAAACCGAGTCAACGTGGCCCAATGGTCAGCACGGGTATTGAAAAGCTCTAGCCTCAAGGCCCGATTTTCACGGTCCTTATCCTCGAGCATCTCAGCAGTGGTGCGAGTCCGTGAATCCTCCTGAGTGGGGTCAGCATAGATAGCCTGGAGATACCCTTGTGCTCCCGGAAGTGATGCTGGCATATACCGGAAATCAGAGTCCCGAAATAGGCCAGTCCTGACTCGCATGATGGTCATCATAGAGTAGGCGACATCCTGCACAGCCATCTCAATAGTAACCCCGAGTCCATAGGAGCAGTGAAGGGGCTCGGTGGATCCAGGATAAGATGGAAATATCCTGACAGTGCAAAGATACTGGCTTTGGTTAAAGTCTCGAAATTGCTCTTCGACCGTGTACTCAGGATACCAACGGTATCCAGCCTCAGTCATTACCCTGACCAACATGGCAGTATGGCCGGGTACATCTAGGCATCGAGTCAGGCAAACCACTTGATTGAGGTCGCGAGTGGCCATCTGAAAGCACAACCATAATGCAAAGGCATTAGAATTTCTAGCAAAATTTCGACAGCATAACAGCTGTAAATGCTCAAAAAGGATTTTGAGACATTTGACAAAGTATTTCATACACACTCAACAACATCATATCAAAGTTCTGAGTCCATCCCAGCAACATAATGTGGTAGTAGAACTGAACTAGGCTTGTATCCATCAAACCTATAAGGTACTACTGATTAGTAACACGTGAACCTGATAGAGAGAAAAGATCCTAATTCCTTAACCCCCGGTGGAAGAATAGACTGACTCAGATCAGAATGTCATAAGATAAAGGAGTAAAAAGAGCCTTACGTTCCAACCCACAAACAATTCCCCTACATATAACTAAAGAATTTCTAGACTCAACATCGACCAGTTTGGCTTGGAGAACCTACAGGCAGTCCGGCTCTGATACCAACACTGTCAGGACCCCGACTCGATGTCACATCGATCTAGCCTGTAACACCTCATATCACTTTGCGGCCTCACGCACGGTATCCCCACGGGTGTCGCCTTACCTTTGTCCGGGACCGTTTGCGCCTTTTGGCTCACGTATATGATAGTGTCGCTAGCATCCATATGATAAGGAGCCCGGGCTGACATGACTAGTCGTAAACCCAAAGTGGCACAGACTTACAGGGACAGGCATCCATGACCCAGCTTCGAACGTGTCAGTCATCAGCAAGTGGGTCCGGGCTGTAGCACTAGGCTAGCAGGACTCCGGTAAACCGGGCTGTAGCGGGCTAACAGGACTCCGGTACTCAATGCGTGACATTTCCCCGAAGGGACAGACACAGGAACGAAGAAGGACACATGCCGGCCAGCCTAAGTGTTCCAGAGCAGTAGCAAGCTACCATGGCTCAGTGGTAACACTAGGAGACATTTCCCGGTAAGAGAGGCTACTAAAGATAAACAACTAGATAGTCAGATCCCACACATACCAAGCATTTCAATCATACACATAATATGCTCGATATGTGCAAATACAACAAGGCATCACAACATGACTCTACGACACAAGTACTTTATTTAAACCTCAGAGAGCCATACATGACATACACATAGGTACGGGTCACACGACCCAGCATTCAAGTCATACAGTCATACAAACCAGCAGCGGAAGTAACTTGTCTGAGTACAGACAACTAGTAAAATAAAAGAGGCTTGGAAAGCCTAGCTATACTACGTGGTCCTTCACAAGCTCAGGATCACCACCTGGGCCTTAGCCTACTCATTGATGTCAACGTCTACGAAGAACCCATCAGAAGGGGTTGCAGCGTCTTCTGTAAAAATGTAAATTATAGCAACATGAGTACAAAGGTACTCAGCAAGACTTACATCAGATCCTACATACATGCACATTATCAAGAAGGGTTGGTGGAGTTGTTGCAGCAAGCCAGCTTTGACTCTTGGCTAGGCTATCCTACGAGACTCCAACTTGAAATGGTTTTGCGCACACGAGTCCACTACTCACCACTTCAATACACCACCGAGGATTCACCTCCGTCTTCCTACGGAAGAGCCATCCTCGGCACTCACACTTATCTTGAGGCTTTTAGTAGTTTCCATTTACTTGTCTATGAACTGTATAGGCAACCAAGTAGTCCTTTACCGCGGACGTGGCTATTCGAATAGATTATGTTAACCCTGCAGGGGTGTACTTCTTCATACATGTTTCCACCACTTAGCGTCTACACACGACATGTGCTCGGCAGACTTCAAGCGAAAGCCGACGTGGGTGTAGACCACGACCTACCTAAACACCTAAGTCTCCAATCCAGGTTTATCGCCTATCCAGGTTCCATCCGCAGGGAGTCCGGCCGAGGTTTCCCATACGGCCCCGAACGATGTGTACAGGGTTCCGTGACACCTAACGGGTGCCCGGTATTCCCGGCCACGTACCTACCGCATCACAGCCCACCCCTACGGTCAGCGCTGTCCACGGCCTCCAGTAGGCTACAAACACCAGAAACTACTTGCAACTCCTGGACAGAGAACTAGGGTGAATAAGAAGTCGAGCGGGGTCATATTTCAGGGCCCAATGCATGGTAGTAGCTGTATCTTAAATCACACATACAGATCTCAGTGCTTAAGGTCGGCTTCAATGAAACAACCCACCATGTACTCCTACATGGCCTCTCATCGATACCTTTACCAAATCGTGTTCACCACATCACTCTCATTACTGACATAATCATTTCACTCTAGCTCATCACCCAGACGAACCAGACCTGACACGACTCTAAGCATAGCAGGCATAGCAAGGTAGGAACAACACATACATATGGCTCAATCAACTCCTACACATGCTAGTGGGTTTCATCTAGTTACTGTGGCAATGACAGGTCATGCAGAGGAAGTGGGTTCAACTATCATAGCACACAGCAGTTTGAAACGTGTTGTCTTAATGTAGTAGAAGAGAGCAGAAGCGAGAACATGGGATTGTATCGATATGATCAAATAGTTGGTTGCTTGCCTGATGGTTCGATGCACTGATATGGCTCTTCGCTAGGGTAATCACGGTACTCCTCGGAGGCAGAACCTGCCGCAAAGAACACCGATACACAACAATCACCAAACAATGTGCGACAATATGACGCATGCATGAAACATGGCAATATGAGTGTGTTGGGCTAATGCAACTAAAACCAGAAGGGTTTGAACCAATTTGAACCAAAGATTCAAATTTCAAACTCATACATGGCCCTTTAAAGTGTTTTATCTTGTTCTGCAATAATCATCAAGTTTACTTGTTTAATCATGCATGAAAATAGTACAGATGGACAGATTGGATTTTTCTGATCATTTTTCATATATAACTTGTCTGATTTGGAGTTACAGATTAAAAGTTATGAATTTTTGAAGTTTAAACTATATTCTGGAATTTCCTATATTAGAATAAATCCAGAAATTAATTTATTGCGTCAGCCATGCGTCAGGATGACGTCAGGGTCAACGGGGACGTCCAGGTCAAACCTGACTGTGGGTCCAGGGTGTCAGGGTAATTAGATTAGTTAAAGTTTAATTAAAACTAAACCTATTTAATTAACAGGGCTGGGCCCCACCTGTCATTGACTCGTCGGAGTCAACCAGGGCCCACCCGCGGTCAAACCCAGGTCGGCTGCACCGGCGTTTAGCCGCCGGCGAGCCCGACGCGGCGGCGGAAGTGGTTTTGGCCGTTCCGGCAACCAAACGAGTCGCGGAGGCCATCGGAGTGGAGCTGGGGAGGAGCCGCAGCTCTTGGTGGGGTCCGTTGAGGTCGGGGTGGCCGGAGTTGGCGCCGGCGACGACTTTGGCGGCCACCGGAGTTAGGCCGAAGGCGAACTTGACGCTAGAGGGGTCGGTGAGGTGCGGGGAGTAGCTGGTTAGGTGCTACGTGACGTGGTGAGCATGATGGACACCAGTTTGTGGCCGGAGGGTGACCGGGAGCACGTCGGCGACGAGCTCCGCAGCGGTGGGTGCGGTTGAGCTCCAGGAGGTCACTACACAGCTCGGGAGCAAGAAAAGAAGGGAGGGGAAGATGGCTAAGCTCACGGGGAGTTCGACGAAGCACTTGGTGCGGCCGGGGACGGGCCGGAGCGACGACGACGTTGAAGGGGATCTTCGGCGACGGCGGTTCGGTCGAGGTCGATGCGGTGGGCTCGGGCCTTGCGAGCGCTCGGGGCTCGGCTTGCTCGAAGGAGAGGAGGGTGGCGGAGCTCCTGGACACGGCGGCACGGCGTGGGGTTGACGGAGGGCGTGGCTACGGCGAGGGGGTGGCGGCGATGGCGTCGGCCATGGCGGGGGAGCGCGAGAGAGAGGAGTTGGGGGAGAATGGAGGTGTCCTGCGGGTTCACGGCGCGGCGTGGAGTTCATCCATCCAGCCACGAGGCGAGGAGGTGAAGCAGGGCGACGGCCAGCTGCGTGGCGCACGCTGCGGCCGCCGTCGGGCACCTTCCTGCCTGCCTGGCCGGCAAGCAGCTCGCTAGAGCGGCGCTGGGCTGGGCCGGCAGGTGGGCCGGGTGCTGGGCGCCAGGTAAGTTTCCCTATTACTCCCTGTTTTCTGTTTTTTTAATACTTCTGCAACTTTGTTGAATTATTAAAAATACTTAGGCAACTCCTAAAATCACCAAACTACTCCTGGTCCATAGATGGATTATTTCCAACATGAAACATTTTAGTTTGGAGATATTTGAGCATTTGAATATTTTATATAATTTTAAATGCCCAAATTCAAATATTTATGATTTAATTCAAAGACCCTAAGATGACCTAGGAAAATGTGCATCACTTTTGGCAGAGGTTTTGAACCAAGACAAAAATGATGGGCATTTTAGAAGGGCATTTCAGGTTCATTGAAAAAGTTTTTAGTAAACCCTAGTTGGTTTCAGAGGGGGCTGGGGGTTCTGTCATCCCCATTTCAGGTTTCTGATGAAAAAAATAGACATGATGCAACACTCTAATGCATGAACTAGCTAGGGTGTGACAGCAAGAGGGTTGCATCAACGAAGGGGTTGGCGGGAAAATACATTGGCCAACAGTTAACGGAAAAAGGTGGTCCAAGGGACTTTTCGGCCTAAACTTGACCAAAAAGTACTTTTTGGCCTACGATTGACCAACAAGTACTTTTCGGCCTACACTTGGCCAAAAAGTCCTTTTCGGCCAAAGGGTGGCCGAAAACACCCCTCTTCGGCCAGCTTTGCACCTTTTCGGCCAAGGCATGGCCGAAAACCCTATTTCGGCCTAGAGGTGGCCGAAAACACCCTTTTTGGCCAACACCTGGCCGACAGGGTGCTAGACTTGATATTTCTCCAAAGCATGCTGTAGTTTCCGAATTTGCTTCAAATAATGTGATAGTTTTGAAAAAAAATCACCACATGCCTTGGCGGGCACTCCTCCCCCCTTGGCCGCCGCACCCTTGGGAGATTGAATCTCCCAGGGCCGGCGCCCCCCTGGGGGCCTATATAAAGGGAGGGGGAGAGGGGCAGCCGCACCCTGAAGTCCTGGCGTCCCCTCCCCTTGCTACACCTCTTCCTCCTCCGTCGCGTGCTTGGCGAAGCCCTGCCGGAGTGCTGCTGTTCCACCACCACCACGCCGTTGTGCTGCTGCTGGAGCCATCATCATCAACCTCTCCTTCCCCCTTGCTGGATCAAGAAGGAGGAGACGTCACACGCACCGTACGTGTGTTGAACGCGGAGGTGCCGTTCGTTCAGCGCTAGGATCTCCGGTGATCTGAATCACGGCGAGTACGACTCCATCATCACCGCTCCATCTAACGCTTCCGTACGCGATCTACAAGTGGTATGTAGATGCAAACTGACTCCCTTGACTCATTGCTTAGATGAACTCATAGATGGATCTTGGTGAAACCATAGGAAAATTTTTAATTTTCTGCAACGTTACTCAACAGAAGGGGTGATTCTCGACTTGAACAACTCGTACTGGGGTGGCTGGGTAGAACCCATGGTACTGCAGGTAAAGTCCCACAATATTTTGACAAAGCTACCTGGGGTTGCATCTGGGGTTCTCAGATAAATACTAGGGCTCGGCATGGCAAGAAATGGTTGTGAGGGTGGTGCACGAGGTGAGGGGTGTTGGGTAAGGTCACGAGGTGGCCTTCTTATATAGCATCCGGGCTGGGTTATTTACTGTGGTGAAAGGTAATAAATTTGGGAGATCAGCTCCAAGGGTCGGGGTCAAAACCACAGATACACATATCTCAAAAAGGGGACATGTTACTGTGGGTGTCGTCAGGGTTGGTTTTGGTAGTTGTGCCTGAAATAAAAATGCAACTGCAGGCTGACACAATCATGCAAGGGCTACTATTAAAACAGAGGCACAACAACAGACTGCGTTTATTTACAAGGTCACACGATTACAAAGCGAGGATACACCGAGACTCGGCACTACTCGGGTGACTTAGTCTACCTCGTTTACATCCAAACGCGTGTGCCTTGTGGATGTCGAGGTTTCTCCACGGGTCTCACTGTCGGGATTAGCTGGAGGTGGTAGAGGGGTTGCAGGGTCGGGGTGGCGATGATGACCATCGCGGGGATTGTTGGCCACAATCCCGTTGGAGTGTGCTCCCAAAAGGCGATGAAGCACTTCTGGGGTCATCAAAGCACCTTGGTTGATGGCTGGGGCTGACCTCAGGGTCTCGATTGGGTGTCCGAACAACATGACTGGGCTGTCGGCGTCGGGCTCGTCTTCCCTGCTTGCTGGGGCTCGGCGAACCAGCTCTCCATGAGCTGCGATCAGATCAATGGTGATTTGATCGAACAGTGCCTCTAGTCCATCTACATAACGCACTAGGTGCAACAATGCAGGATCCGTCTCGTGGTCTCCGTTGGCAACTTGGGGTGGTCTACCATACCCTTCATGCCTGGGGTAGTAGTAGAACGAGCGACAGTTAACTCTGGGCGACAACTGCCGGAGTTGAACTATAGCCTCTCGAGCAGCTAGCTGGATGGCTTGTGGCTCGAAGGAAGTTGTCCTTCCGGTGAACCTGTAGGGGCGTTCTGGCGACAGACCCCTACCGTAGATGTGCACAGTGGCCCAGAATTGACGGCTCTCACCGCTCATGGTCCCTTGGTACACAACATATTCTGGGGGCTCTTCTAACGCATAGGCACGACGGGTGAGGTTTGCGAGTATGGTCACAAAACCTCCAAGGTTGGTTGCTGTGGTCTCATTGTGCACGACGGGGCCAGGCATTATGGCTCGGTTCGGGGAAGAGGCTGTGTTGTGCTGGGTTGAGGCTAGCGTGCCCTTTTTATAGGAAAGGGGATGGAGTCTTCCTTCGCACGCTCGCGGATGGGACATATTGGGCATCGGTCACTGGCGCGTGATGGATAGGCTAAGATGATAGGTTGGGCACCGACTGTAAAAAGGTGCCAGGCTCACTGTGTGGCTATCTTGCATGATAAGCTTGGCCGGGGTTTGGTTAAGGTCTGATGGGTTGGTTTACCTAGGTTTTTCAACCTGGCTAAGATAGGATTAGCCAATGGTCAGCCCGGCTCTGATACCAAGTTTGTGGCGACCGGTTTTCCGGGTATTAATTTCCAGAAAATGGCCCTTGTGCTCACCAGCCCCAGGATTACTGTTAGCTGATGAGGCACCAACTTGATACAGAAATTCCAAGCAAAAAGCAAAATATGAAGTACAAGACCATTCTGGCCTCCAAGTACAACAATTTGGTTTCTAGTGGTTGACGACGGAAGCGGTTTGTGGATCATCAACGTCTATGGGACTCCAATTCCCACAGGAACAGCTGACCAGGTTAACTCCTATCTTCGCGAGGCTGCTATCACCGTTTCGTAGGTTTCGGGGCTGTCATCACGGTCGCTCCTCTCCGCGCAAGAAATCTGGCCAAGACAATAGCCAGGGACAAGCCAGTGAGTACTTTTGAATGTACTCGCAAACATAATGAACACGGGTATAATATAACAATGGTAAATCATGACATCAGTCACAAAAATAGAAAAAAATCTCTGATGCATGCAAGCAAGTTATTTATGGATATGCAATAACATAGAAGTGACAAAATTATGAAAAAAATAACAAGCATGCCACAGTCGGGCATCTCAGCGACACCACATAAAGGGCTTATAAAATAAATGCCACAGTCGGGCGTCTCAGCGACACCATATAAAGGGCTTATAAAATAAATGCCATAGTCGGGCGTCTCAGCAACACCACATAAAGGGCTTATAAAATAAATGCCACAGTCGGGCGTCTCAGCGACACCACATAAAGGGCTTATAAAATAAATGCCACAGTCGGGCGTCTCAGCGACACCACATAAAGGGCTTATAAAATAAATAACAAGCATGCCGCAGTCGGGCGTCTCAGCGACACCACATAAAGGGCTTATAAATAATCACAGTGAATATCCAGTAGGTAAAACCGTTCCAGGGATACTCAATACTTCAAATATTATAAAGAGGTTAGTCCATAATAATCATAATTATCATAAGTCACTAGTCACGATCCATGTTCTGGTTTAGCAGTTTTCTCCTCCGAAGACCGACACTAAGACCGACACTTCACCCATCCCAGACTGTAATCCTTAACCATAGTCACGGCTATTCGAATAGGTTTTAATCTCTGCAGAGAGTGTACTCTTTACCCACGAGTAACGGATTCCTTTAGTCCATCGGGACTAATTCTGTCTACGGCCTTTTAATTGGAAACACACCTATCCGCACACATCAGCCTAACTTACCAGTGTCTGGAATCACCCACGACACCCGTTAAGCAAAACTCTAGGTGGGGAGGCTACAACCTCGACGTAACATGGGATCACAAAATTTATACCGCGCGCAAACTGGGGGAGCTACCCCTTCGGCTACAACTGAAACACCCATGCTCCCGGACCAGGTGGCATGCCTACCGGATGCCTCTGGTATCTTCCACCATGGCCTCTCTGTATGGTGTGTGCTAGGAAAGGGGTTGACAATTTACTGAACCGTAGCCTACCTATGGCAGGGACAAGTGGCAGTACGAAACAAGTATGGGGGTTACCGGAACAAGACTCGATCTATGGTCGACTCAGGAGGTTTAAATATTCCCTGCATGATTAGCATAACAATATATACTTCAACCAACAGATAGAAACACCACGCGACATACCCCCTCATGCCATACCGGACACGACTGTCTCGACAGAGGACTAGGAACAAGACCGTGTCTACCCAAGACAGATGCCTTCCCAGCTTCCCTTCCGGTATGCATGAAAGGCATATGACGGTGATTTCCATCACAACCATATCAACTCCATTAGCATGAAAATCATTAATATGCACTCATGAGGAGGAACACATCATCACATAAAATGGCGTATGCCTGTGTAGGGTGGTGTTGTCACCGTGTTCAAACAACGCACACAAAATTATGCCAGGGTTCAGAATGCTTGCCTTTAAGTCGTGGGGAGGCAAGGTGCATTCCAAAACTCTTGAAAGCTTGCTTCTCTCTCTCCAAAGTCCTATTTTAAATAAAATTTGAATCAACACACAAATTCAAAACAGCACAAAAAGTTGTTTTGGAAATTTTTCAAATAAATCTTAAAATAAACTAGACAATATTTGAGAGAGGTAGGAAAAAGAATCAACTCATTTGGAGTTGTATTTAAAAAGTTAAGCTCAGACAAAGTTTTGGTTAAAATCTGTTAATTAAAAAAAACAGAAAAAAAAACGATTCAAATATATACGTACATGTCGAAAGCGTATTCTGGAAACACGTTTCCACTTATCCAGCGTGGACCGCGCCTGAGTCACTGACAGTGGGCCCGCCTGGCCCACTGGTCAGGTTTGGCTGGTCTTCCCTCCCCTCTTCTTTCTCAGTCCGAGCGGGGCGGAACTCCGGCGAGGCTCGCCGGTGAACGGTGGCACCGTTCGGGAAACCGAGGCCACCCGCGGTCTCAGGGGATCGAGGCGATCCTTCCAGTGGTCGCTTTGGTCTCTGGGGTGGACGGAGCTGCCGGCGGCAAGCTCCGCAGCGGAGGATGGCCGTCGGGCAAAGTGAGTTTTTGGCTCCGACGGTCCCTGACCAAAATCGAGCAGGGGGATGGACTCACGAGAGGGAGAGGGGGTTCCTGGTGAAGAGAGTGGAGAGGGGGAGGCCCTGGTTGCGCCGAACGAAGCCGGGAGGCAGCGGTGGCCGAACTGGCCGGAGTGGGGGAAGACGGCCTCTTCCTTTCCAATTGACGGCAACGGGAGCACTAGGAGTATGGTGTGAGGCTGCTTGTGTGCTCGGAGGGGCTCGAGGGGCTTCCTTTTATAGCGCTCCCACGTCGGTTCGCGGCGGCAGTGGATGAGCTCGTCGGCGACCGCTGTTCTGTAGCTTGCATGGCATCGTGGCGGGGCTGGGGATGGCGGCAGGAGCTAGCAGACGAGCGGGTACTGCTCCAAGGGCGAGCTGGCGAGCGGGCGTGGCTCGGGCGGCGCCGACCAGTGCAGGGGCTGTCGGCCGGTAGTGGCGGCTAGCTACTGGCTTGCTGGAGATGTGGCGAGGGCTGTGGTGCTCGTGGGGAGCAGAAGGGGACGTGGCGTGCTGGCTGCGGTCGACCAAGGGCCAGAGTGGGTGCGGGGCGAGACGCGGAGGATCGGTTGCGGCACGGGAAAAACGCGCGCTCTGGGCGCGCCCAGAGCACGCACGGGACGTGCTCGACAGAATGCTAAGGCATGTTAGGGGCTCTAAACCACAGGAGGGTTAGCAGGGTGGGGTTATAGGCTAGGGAAAATCCATGGGACATGCTGGTCTGGTCAGGGGATCAAGTTCATAATGTAAACAAAAACTCATGCCAAATCCGTCCATGCTCTCAAGGTGTTTGACAAAATGCCAAAGGCACCTAGGCAGTTCTTGGAGTGGCCAAAACTCCCAGAGTGGGGTCTCTTTAGATGAGAGAGAGGGTGGTGAGGTTAGTTTGACAAATGAAGAAACTTGCTAGTGCAAGTTTTGCAAAACTTCAATACTGGACAGGGAGTAAATGGCATCTTTACATGAACCAAAAATGTCCCAAAGGGGTGCATGCTTCTGGACTTAGAGGTTTTGTGGGGTTGACTAGAAGCAGGTGAAAGCACAAGGTCACTAGAGCAAAAATAAATAGGGTTGCAGTAGAAAACACAAGGCTGGACCAGAATGAAAAGGAGGTTGATTCACTCAATTTTTCCAAAGAACATCACTAGGTTTTTGCATAAAGTTGGATGGCATGTTACCACAGACATCCCATAATTTTGGTGGAGGCTTTAAAGAAATATTTAAATAGGCTGTAGTGCAAAAATGCCCACTGGACCAGATTTGAAAAAAGGGTGTAGAACTCAAAATATGCAATGAATGAAATATATTTTTGCATAAAAGTGATTTAGAAACATCACATGACATCTCCAAATTTTGGTTGGAATTTTAGTTAAATTTATCAAATGGTGGTAGTTCAAAAAGAGCTCCAAAACTGATGAAAGTCATTTTAAGGAATAAAGCTCAGGAAGATATAATTCAATAAATAAAATTCTACTGATTAAAAATTGTTATATTGAGAGAGCATAGAAATCCAATAAATTTTTGGAAAGTTTCCACTTGGGTAAAACTCCTCAATATTTAAAAGGTTCTGAAATCAACAGAAAATCCAGAAGGCAAATTTCTTTAAACTCCTGGCAAAAAATTTAATAATTAAAACTTGGTTAAATTTTTGGGGTGTTACATTGTCCCCTCTCAGTAGATGTGTTCCGACGATGTGATCGATGACACCGATGAAGAGCTATACTATCTTCAGAAGTGCCAGGCAAGCAAAACCCCCTTGTTCATTCCGATACAATCCCACTCTCTCGCTCCTGCTCTCTTTTACTGCATTAGGACAACAACGATTCAACTGTTACATGCTGCGGTAGTTGAACCCCTTTCCTCTGCATGACCTGTCATTGCCACAGTAAATAGATGAAACCCACTAGCATGAGTAGGAGTTTGTTTGAGCCCTGATGTGCCTACTCATTCATGCTTGTTTGTCATGCTTGCTACTGCTTAGAGTTGAGTCAGGTCTAATTCATCAGGGATGAATTGGAATGTGGTGAACATGTCCTATTGTTGAGAGCTAAGTGTGTGAACACGATTTGGTAAAGGTAGCGGTGAGAGGCCATGTAGGAGTACATGGTGGGTTGTCTCATTGCAGCCGTCCTCAGGAACTGAGTTCTGTGTTTGTGATCCATGAACAGCTACTACCACGCATTGGAATGCTTAAGTGCCCCTCTTGACTTATTAATCAACCCGATCTCTGTCCAGGAGTTGCAACTAGTTTATGGTGTTTGTAGGTAGTGTTAGTAATCTACCAAGTGGCACCTGGTACAGGTGGGCTTGGGACAGACTAGGCACAGTGGCACGGTGTACCAAGTGGCACCCGGATGGTGGGCTTGGGAACCCTGCTCACATCGTTTGGGGCCGTGAGCGACACCCCGGCCGGATCTCCTTGCGGATGGAACCCGAATAGGCGATAAACCTGGACGAGAGACTTGTGTGGTTAGTCAGGTCGTGGCCGACACCCTCGCAGGGCTTCCGCTTGAAGGTTGCCGAGTACATGTCATGTAAACGAAGATAAGTGGTGAGAGCGTGTGTGAAGAAGTACACCCCTGCAGGGTTAACATTATATATTCGAATAGCCGTGTCCGCGGTAAAGGACTTCTGGGTTGCCTGTACAGTTCATAGACAAGTGAAAGTGGATACTCCAAAATACGCAAGATAAGCGTGAGTGATATGGATGGCGTTCTCATAGGGAGACGGGAGCCATAGTGGTGTATTGATATGGTGAATATGTGGACTCGTGTGCGCCACCTCAAAAGAGTTACTTGCAGTCGTAGTTCAGGATAGCCACCGAGTCAAAGCTGGCTTGGTGTAGTTAAACCCCACCATCCCCTTTTTTGATAATGATGTATATGTAGTTAGTTCTGATGTAAGTTTTGCTGGGTACAATTGTACTCACGTTTGCCTATTTTATGTTTTTGCAGAGAGACTTCAGTCTCACTAGTAGTTCCGCGTGAACCTCGACGCTTAGCTTGTTACCTCAGCTATGATCTTGAGCCCTCGGTAGGATCTGGTAGTTAGTCAGGCTTCTCAGCCTTTTTCATTTGTAGTTGTCTGTACTCAGACATGTTAAGCTTCCGCATGTGCTTTGACTTATATGCTCTGAATGCTGGGTCGAGAGACCCATGTTTGTAATATCTCGCTCCTCAGAGCCTATTGAATAAATACTTGAGTTGTAGAGTCATGTTGTGATGCCATGTTGTATTTGCACATATCGAGCATATTGTGTGTATGTTATTGAAATGCTTGGTATGTGTGGGATCTGACAACCTAGTTGTTTATCCTTGGTAGCCTCTCTTACCGGGAAATGTCTCCTAGTGCTTCCACTAAGCCATGGTAGCTTGCTACTGCTCCGGAACACTTAGGCTCGCCGGCATGTGTCCTTCTTCGTTCCTGTGTCTATCCCTTCAGGGAAATGTCACGCGGTGTCTACCGGAGTCCTGTTAGACTGCTACAGCCCAGATTCTCTGGAGTCCTGCTAGCCCCAGCTGCTACAGCCCGGATTCACTCGCTGTTGACCGATATGTTCGTTGTTAGGTCATGTATGCCTGTCCCTATAAGTTAGCGCCACTTCGGGTTGATGACTAGTCATGTCAGCCCGGGTTCTTTGTCATATTGATGCTAGCGACACTATCATATACGTGAGCCAAAAGGCGCAAAAGGTCCTGGGCCTGGTAAGGCGACACCCATGGGAATACCGTGCGTGAGGTCGCAAAGTGATATGAGGTGTTACATGCTAGATCGGTGTGGCATTGGATCGGGGTCCTGACATTTTAATAGAGAATCGGAACAAAGCATTAGCACATAGTGAATACATGAACTCCTCAAACTACGGTCATCACCGAGAAGTATCCCGATTATTGTCACTTCGGGGTTGTCGGATCATAACACATAATAGGTGGCTATAGACTTGCAAGATAGGATCAAGAACACACATATATTCATGAAAACATAATAGGTTCAGATCTGAAATCATGGCACTCAGGCCCTAGTGACAAGCATTAAGCATAGCAAAGTCATAGCAACATCAATCTCAGAACATAATGGATACTAGGGATCAAACCCTAACAAAACTAACTTGATTACATGGTAAATCTCATCCAACCCATCACAGCAAGCCTACGATGGAATTACTCACGCACGGTAGTGAGCATCATGAAATTGGTGATGGAGGATGGTTGATGATGACGATGGCGACGAACCCCCCTCTCCGGAGCCCCGAACGGACTCCAGATCAGCCCTCCCGAGAGAGATTAGGGCTTGGTGGCGGCTCCATACCGTAAAACGCGATGAAACTTTCTCTCCGATTGTTTTCTCCACGAGACGGAATATATGGAGTTGGAGTTGAGGTCGACGGAGCCTCAGGGGGCCCATGAGACAGGGGCGCGCCCCCCACCATCGTGGATAGGGTGTGGCCCCCTGGTCTTGATTCTTTCGCCAGTATTTTTTATATTTTCCAAAAAGTGCCTCCGTGGATTTTCAGGACATTCCGAGAACTTTTATTTTCTACACATAAAACAACATCATGGCAGTTCTGCTGAAAACAGCGCCAGTCCGGGTTAGTTTCATTCAAATCATGCAAGTTAGAGTCCAAAACAACGACAAAAGTGTTTGGAAAAGTAGATACGTTGGAGACGTATCAATGGGGTCTTTGTGCTTGCCGTCGGCATGGCTTCTGTGCTGTGGGCAGTCTCGGCGGCATCGTCGCTCGGGCTTGGCGGTGGGCTCGGCGTGTGCGTGGGCGTGGGCGTGGGCGGCATCGTCGTGGGCGTTGGCGGTGTTGTCGAGGGAAGCTGGTTCAGGATGAGGCCCCACTCCGCCATGTACCACGCCTTGACCGCCTCATCGGTGCTCTGGAGCATGTCCGCCCCGCCCAGCAGGAAAGCCAGGTCGGTGTTCCTCTTCTTGGCAGCGATGTTGGTCCAGAGTAGGTCAAGCTTGACGGTGCTGCTCGACATCAACGCCGACCACCGCGCCTCGGTCTTCTCTTCACGAAGGGCGGCCCGGACCTGCGCGTCGGCGAGGCAGTGCTGGATGGACTCCTGCACGCGAGCGGTGGCCGCGTCGGCGTGTTTCCCCTTCTTGGCACCTTTGTTGCCATCCGGCCGCCCTTCTGACACGCACGGAGTCGGCGCGTCCGACTTGTAGGTCTCCTTGGCCTTGTCGAGGGTGCGCCGGACTTCTGCCCACTTCTCGCACTTGTCAATGTGCTTGTAAACATGGAGGTACTTGAACTCAGCGTCATTGTTGGTCTGCCGATACAGGCCGAACATGCGCAGCAACTGCGCGGACGAACAAACAGTTGGCGGGCACATACGGCGAAGAGAGGCGGGAGACCGGCGTGGCATACCTGATCCTCAACGCTGGCGCCGCTCTCCGCGTGAGCGGCGACCTCCTCGACGACCCTATGCCATTTGTTGCGCGCCCCCTGGATATGCCCCCAATGGTTCGCCATCGCCTTTGACCCGCGCTGCATGTAGACGCCTTTGAAGTAGGGGTCGACGAGCTTGCGCTCGTCGAACTCGGCCTTGATGCGCTCCCAGTACGTCTTGATGCTCTGTTTCATGCCGGTGGTCGTGTCGAGGCAAACGATTTTCCATGCTTCGGCGAGGCATTCCTCCTCCTTGAACACCCACTTGATGCGCGATTCGCCTGACCTGGCCGTCCACTTCTTCTTCTTGCGCCTCCTCGCCGGAACAGTCGCCGGCTCCTCCTCCTCCTCCTCCTCCTCCTCCTCCTCGTCCTCCTCCTGCTCCTCCTGCTCCCTGTCGCCATAGACGTAGCCGAGCTCGCCGTCCATGCCGCTGCTGAGATCCACCGTCTCATCCGCGGTGAACTCGAGAGACGTGGCGGCCGCGGCCGAACCTTCCGCGATGATGTCGTCCATGTCGGCCTCGGTCTTGTCGGCATCGCCGAGGTGCGAGAAGGGCAGCGTGCAATGGCGGAGAGGGGGCGTCGGGGAGGACACGTACGTGGGCGGCGAGTAGTTGTATGGAGGGTACTACACGCCGGCGAAGGCGGGCGAGGGCGTGCGCCGGGCCGGGTGTCCATGGGGGAAAGTGACGTTTGGGTTGAACCCACCGTGCGTGTCCCTATCAGCGTAGCCCGACGAAGATGATCCCCATGGCCGCAGTGACGGAGACCCGACGCCTTGCTGGCCCCAGGGCACGTACTGTGCTTGGTTGTCGGGTGGATTCATCATCCCCGTGTGAGTCGCCTCGGCCTCGGCCTGGTCCGCCGCAACGGCAGCCGCAGCCGCGCGTGCCGCGTTGTCACGGGCCTTCTTGGCGAGGGCCCTGTTCCGGCGGTCGGCGGTGACGGCCTCCCGCCACTGCACTTCCACCCTCCAATCGGCGTTTGTCATGCCCGGTGGCTTGGACGGCGGCGCCCTCGGCTTCCTATGCTTCGGCTGGGCGACGGAGGCGGTCGCCGTTGCCGCGGCGCGGGGGACGACGTACTTCTTCGGGGGCATGGTGGACGGCTGGGAGGCGAGCGGGAGGGGAGATTGGCGGGAGGAAAGGAGGAAATTGGAGGGGGAAGTGGGGAAAAGCGGGAAGAAACGGTGGGAAGAGGCCCTCGACTCGCCGACAGGGCGGACCCATGCGCCCTTTTCGCTTGTGCCAGCGCCCCAGGCGCCCTCAGGACGCCGGGTTCTGCTTGGGTCCGTCGGCACCAGTTTCAGCCCGAGCCGGCGAAAAACGCGCTTCTGGGGGGTGACTGGGCCATTTTTTTCGGCGCCGGCGCGGCAAAAACGCCCGGGGAGGGCCTGTTGGGGGCGCGGCTGGAGATGCTCTCAAGCCCTGACGGCAAAAACGAGAGCAAAGCAGTTCGAGTACTTACTGGGTAGCCTCGGCAGGCTCCAACGGCCTCCTGCCAAGCTTAAAGCCCGAGAGCCTCTTGCGGGGTGCAGCCTCGGGAGGTCCGACAGAAGAAGAGGGCACACCAGAAGGGTTGGAGCTGGCTTCGGGCAGCACCGGAGCCGGAGTAGATCCTCGGGAGATCAGCCCCGACCGATCCTTCTTTGGAATCACGGGCGAGTCCTCTCCCCCTCGCCTGGGGTCGGCCTCGTCGTCGTCCGGCATGGAGCGGAGGACATTGGACCTGCGCCAGGGGGAATTCTCCCCCGTCTTCTCAGTAGTCGCCTCCGAGTCGCGCTCCTCCTCTTCCTCGTCCTCCTCCTCTCCCCCGTCAGAATCGCCGGAGGACAACTCCACCGTCGCCGTAGCCGCCTGGCCCTCAGGAGGCACTACCGGCACCAGACCGTCCCCGTCAAAGGTGGGCATGGCGTCCACCACCCTCTCCCAGTCATTGCGAAGGAACAAGGGGACGGGAGCGCCCTCCAGGCTCGGCATGTCCTCTCCGACCAAGAAGTGGAGAGCTGCGGACAGATCTTCATCAGCCAGGGCCTCCGAGTTCAGGAGGAGGATGGCATCCGCATCCTCGAGTCTCCATAACGGGCGCGAGTGCGCCTGAAGTGGAGCCACCTGATGCACCAGGAACTCCTTCAGGAGTGTGGCCGCGGTCAGCTTCGCCGCCTTCATGTTGCTAGGCCTCAGGTCAGCGTTCATCTTCTCCAGCACCAGCTTCGCCCGTCGGTCGTCAAGCTTCGCACGGGATCACGCCTCGACGGACTAGGGTAGCCCCATGGGCAGCGCCAGCCGAGAGTTGATGCATCCGGCATCCAGCATGACCCACTTGCTCCGGAAGCCGTCAGCCCTCTTCCCGGCCTTCGAGATCGCGTTGGCTTTGGAGTACGCAACAAAGCTTGCGCACGCTGAGATATTGGCGCCAGTGACTCGGAGGAAGAAGAAGTGGCGCAGCAAGGCCACGGAGGGCATCACCCCGACGTGCGCCTCGCAGTAGTAGGCGAAAATCAACAGGAGAAGAACAGAGTTGGGATGGAGATGCAGAGCATGCAGCTTTTAATGGCGGAGGACAACATAGAAGAACTCGAAGAAAGGAGGCACCAGGCCAGCGATGACGGCGCTCATGAAGAAGGGATAGAAGGTGCTCCCCTTGTCCTCCGGCTGGGCGGAGCCGGGTCGGAGCGCAGTCTCCCCCATCTCGCTGCCTTGCGCCGCCGTCATCAGGCGTGTGAGGGCGAGATTCTTCTCCGTCATGTTGGGGGGGTCCAGTGCCGGTGAATACCAGGCCAACGGAGCCCCAACCGCGGTCTTGTGGGGCGCCATTGCTCACCGAAGGAGAAAGGGTGAGGCGGATCTGGAGATTTCGGAAGCAGGAGGGCAAGAGCAAGAAAGGGGATCTGGAGCAGGGCGAATGAGAGCAATGCAGGTAAGCCTAACCCGAGCCAGCCTTTTTGTCAGTCGGGCAGTTGCCGAGGCAGCATGGGGAAGCGGACACGCCCACGTCCAATCAACCGCCATGCGGCGACCAAGGATGCAGGCTGTTGGGGCCCACGGCGCTCCACACTTGCCCTTCCGCTTGGCTGCTAATCCAAGTCCGAGCGCGCCTTGGGCCCGGGGGCTACTGTCGATGTTCTGGGAATGGGGGTCCCCAGACTTGCCTGCCTGCGGCCTGCGGCGTGGCTCAAGTGGTGGCCCAGTACGACCCATCTTCAACAACTCAAGCTCAAGACCCTCGCGAGGGGCCAAGCCTCGTGGGGCAGACGACGCAAGGCTTCCTCAGGAACGACCTCACCAGACAGGCTCGCGAGGAGGCGGAGAGATCAAGGCAGGGGTACCTCGCGAGGTGCTCGTGATGCAAGCCATGACGATCGAGACCAGGTGGGCGCCAGGCGGGCGCCCGCCTGCACAATGTCCTTGTTTCCTCTTTGGTGCAAAGGGGGCAAGCGCAGGCGCGGAGTACCGAGGCATCAGGCAAAGGTTACCATTTCGGTGCAACGAGACCAAGACCAGCAGAGTGGCAGGATGGAGGTCACCGTGGAGTCCAAGATGGCGTCATCGCTAGTGCCTTTGGCAGCCGAAGACCAACTTTAGCCAGGATAACTTGTACTAGATGTTCCCCTTCAAAATGGTCGTTGTTGGCGCCCTTCCCGCTGAATATTTGGGAAGAGGACCAGGGCCTCTATATATAGAGATAGCCACCACAGTAGAGGGCATCGAGTTCTCATCTCATTTGGAAGCGGGAAGATCCATCCCAAGTAGAACACCGCACCAGCTCAAGAACACCTCTCGCGAGGCTGTTCTTCCCCTGTACTGTTCATCATCAGCCCCTGTGGCAATCCACCACACCACACACTGGATTAGGGTATTACACCACAACGGTGACCCGAACCAATATAAACCTTGTGTCCCTTGTGTTATTCATCGTTCAGCTTAGATTCTTAGCGAGGCGTTGGGACGTGGATCGGTAGGGGGAAGATCTTGGCGCGCACCCAGAGTTCGAACCTTAAGGGTTTTGCCGGAACCCGATATTCAACAGGATGCAATGCGCCTGAAGCTTAAGAAGATTAGAAAATATGCCATTAATAATGAGGCTTGGTATTATTATGCCGTTGGATCAATTGTTACCTTAGTTGCAATCTTCATCATATTTGTTGTGATGAGGGTATGTTTTCTCTAATGTTTTGCTTTACAAATGCATACTTAGCTTATTTTCTTCCTAAACGACATAATTACCTAAGTTAGATAAAAAAAGAGCTATACTTAGCTTATTCAATTCATTTATGACATACTTAGCATACTTAGGTAAAAAAAGGCATGATAATCTTTGTTACCTCCAAAATGATATAGACTTAGCTTATTTTCCTCGAAAATGACATAATAACCTTACTAAGCTCCAAAATGACCTATTTACCTAGCTTACCTCTAAAATGACTACACTTAGCATTTTTACCTAGCTTAGCAATAAAATGGAATTTTTACTTACCTTAGTTAGAAGAAGAAGAAGATAAAGAAGAGGAGAGGAGAAAAAGAAAGAGAATAAAAAATCTTCTTCTTCTTCTTCTTCTTCTTCTTCTTCTTCTAACTAGTCTTCTTCTTCTTCTTCTTCTTCTTCTAACTTTCATCTTTCCCAATTTGCAGATTTGCTTTACATGAGGAAGGCTTGGATTCATGGAGTGTACTATTCTTCTGGTGCTTTCTTGTTGTTTATGAAAACTTGTTTGGATATGTATGTCTATCTAGATATGTTGTTGGAAACTTGTTTGTGGTTATGTATATATGGATATGTTGGACTTTGTTGAACTATGTTGTTGGATTTGATGAAATATGTTGTTGGACATGCTGTTGGATATATATGCATGTATATCTGTGTTTGAAACCATGTCTAATTAATTGGATAAAAATAAAAATAGGGGATGTATAGCCTCTTTGCCGTCCGCTAGCCGACGAGAAATAGCTTTGCCGTCCGCTAGCAAACGACAAAGAGGACACGTGGTAGTCACCTGTGCAAACTGGGAACACTGGCTACCTATTTGGTTATTTTGCCGTCTGCAAGCGGACGGCAAAGTGACCAAATAGGCCTGGCAAACAGGGCCATCTATGCTGTCTGCTGGCAGACGGCATAGATGGCCACGTGACAGCTTCCCAGTGCTGCCCTAGCTAAGCTCTTTGCCGTCTGTCAGCGGACGGCAAAGAGCGCCGTTAACCCCCTAACGGCTCTCATCCCACACCGCTGTCGTCCGTCGTCGTTGCCGTTTGCTGGCCTCGGACGGCGGACGACACAATCCTTTGCTGTCCATTTCTGCGAAGCGGACGGCAAAGAAGGCCTTTGCTGGCACGTGTTCAGCCAGACTGTTTGCCGTCCGCTGGCTGACGGCAAAGGACTTTGCCGTCCGCCATGGCGGACGGCAAAGAAGCTGATTCCAGTAGTGATTGCTAGGTCACCAAGGAGAAGAGCCATGGGTCACACTAGGCAAAGACGTGCTCGATGCTCTTTTTGTTTGGCAGAAATCCAGACTCGAGGAAGGGGTACCGCAATTCACGTGCCCTATGCTAACCGGTTTGATAACTTGTGCAGGAGTAGAAAGCCCCCGAGATCCATGAAGGGAGGATGTTACAACCAATGAAGATTTCTAGGGTAAATCAGAATATCCGGCTTGGAAGTTTATCAATAGTTTGGAAAAGGGAGGTCTAAAGTAGGATTTGCGCTACCACAAAGCCATATAAAAATCAATTATGTTAATAATAGTACATTGTATACTATATACATAAACTACAAATACAAAAAGTACCGAATAATTTCAATGTAGGGACTAGATGCACGCCAGAGTTCAACAAGTATTTTTGGAGATCTAGCTACTCGAGTAATCCTTATGAAAGTAGGGTAGTGCAATCAATGGGAGTTTAATCTAGTTTTTATTTACCGAAATGACCTTCATAGATGATGAAAAATCTATGGGTTCATTCCACGGACATTCTATAAGGTGTCGGGCCCAAGTAACGGGTAGGCCCATGAACACATATTTTCATCAGCTAGTTTTGAAACCCTAAATTTCAATTATATAAACCCGAACATACACCAGAACATACAATTCATTCCATCCGCCGCCGCCGCCAACATCCTTCACTCCTGGTATCCATTATCTTCCTCGTGTTCCTCTTCTCCAGTTGTCTTGTTGTTATCGCACCTCAACACTTGTCCGGTTTCATTGGACAGTGACATCTCATTGCCTTATTCAATTTTGACCATCTTTTCTTTGTGGTTACAGCCGCACATGTGGATCCGAGACTCCCCTGGAAAAAAATCGACGCATTCTTCCATATCCGGCAAAGCACGTAAAACATACAGTACATGTTTTAGTGTCGTTGTCTAGACTACTATCTAGAAAACCCCACACAAGTACACCTTAGGCATCTTACCAAGGACCCTTACTCCAACTACTTGCTACGGCATGAGCACCCCGAACGATGAGACGCCGCTGATGGGGTCTAATGGCAAGATGCAGTATAAATCGCATCGCAAATAGTAAGTGGTACATGGAAAATATTGTTACTCCAAACCTTTTTTCCTACTAAATCAAAGTAAATTTTATTTTTAGGTCTATGTTATATAGTTCCTTTGGTCCTCGCTCTAGTTATGGTATGTGGTTTATTGTTATTGATAACACAAATAGTTTTAATTTATCAGGTTATTTTCGAAAAACATATTTTTTACTTTAGTATGAGTGATTTTCCTCATAGCGGGAAATTTGATTACACAACTTTTTAAATGAAGTTGAATCAAAATCCAGGTATATCAACTTTTTTTTGCGGGGTCAGGTATATCAACTTGCTGTACAATTGTTCTTGCATTGTGGTAGCTCTCTTAGTTCGCGCGAAACTTAAAGTGTTTTTGAACCTTAAAAGTAGAAAATCAGGTCAAAAAATTCTAGCATATCCTGCAAAACAATGACTCGGCTCAGTTCTGTAAAAAAGGGAATTTGGATGTAAATCCAGTTGCAGAGGGCAATAGCCCGATCTCAGTTACAGTCCAAATCCAGCTATAATTAAATGTTTGCTGTATTGATTCCCTATTTGCAATTTGAAAACCCATATCCAGCCATGTCCCAACAACGCAATTACTGTAGTACATTACAGGTTTGCCAAAAAAGTGAAAGATGTAAATCCAAGTGTAAACTGCAGGTGCCCGATTAATTGCTTTTATTGATTCTTTTCTAATTTGAATTTGATTTCCGTAAGAAAAAAAAAATGTAAATCTGATTTCCACGCGGTGCTTAAACCCCAAATCTCTCAACTCTGAAGCGCGACAACGCTTGGGGTCGACACGCGCCGGAGGTCACAGCGCCGCCCCATCACACCCGCCGAAGCCGAAGCCCGCGCCGCCGCCGCCTCTGCAGACGCCGCCGCTTCCTACAAGGCGTGGGCCGAGAGGAATAGGGGGAAGGGGAAGGGGAAGGCGGCGGCGGCGGAGGAGAAGGAGGCGCCAGAGCCCCAACCTCTCCCGGCGCGCATGGCGAGGCTGGGCCCGGGGCAGGGGTTAGGGTGCGAGGCGGCCGTGGGGTCGCTGGCGCCCAGCCGGAGCCGGGAGTACAAGCTCTGCAGCAAGCACACCGAGGGCAAGCGCCCGCTCTACGCCATCGGCTTCAACTTCATCGACGCCCGCTACTACGACGTCTTTGCCACCGTCGGCGGCAATCGTGTAAGCTTTCTGTGGTCGCCCACCCGCTCGATCTTTGCTCTGTCTTTAGATTTGGGAATGTTCTTAATTGTGAGTGGTTGAACGGGAGAGCTGGGGTTCCGGTGCGCGGGGCTCCATAGGAGGATCCGACCTTCGTAGAGGGATTCCGAGAGCCCCAAATTTTCCACAAAATGGAGAGGGCGACCGCTGGCCAAATCTCCCTGTGGAGGCCAAGGGGTGAAGGAACCTCCCAAATAAGGTCGAGGGAGCTGCAAGCTTGGCTTTTGGTTCGGAAAATTTGGACCTTCGATTGGGAAAACAGGGTGCTGTTTGCCACAAGTTTTGATATATCTGATAACAACTCGCATATTCGATGGAACTTTTGATCAATATCACAGTGGAGGGAATTGTTGAGAATCTGGTCGTAGTTTTCTTTTCCATAGGCATCCGGTCGGAGTTTGATTTGAATAATTGTTACTTCTGGTGTGCTCCTGTCCACAAGTTGACTCTGTTGATCTTGCAGGTGACGACATACCGTGGCCTCCCCGACGGTAATTTGGCTGTTCTGCAAGCATACATTGATGCGGACGTAAGCTCCATTACAATCTCTAGAGTGTTCAGTTTCTTATATTGGTTGTACTTTCTCTGAGGCTGATGAGGTCTGCATCTTATCTCAGGATGCTCAGTCATTCTACACTCTGAGCTGGGCTTGTGACCTTGACGGCACACCACTGCTAGTGGCAGCAGGAAGCAATGCGGTCATTCGGGTCATCAACTGTGCCACCGAGAAGTTGTTTAAGGTATAATAGTGCCAGAGTTTTCTACTTTCTTATTGTGGCCAACATGGATGAAGTTTCACTTGCATCAATCTACTATGCAGCTGCTTATTTGATGTCCTTTCTGAAAACTGTTACTTATTTGATAATTGTTGGTTTCTCTGTATTGTCCATTCGAGATGATGATTTGGACTTTTAGGAAAAGTTGTGTTTCTGCTATACAGTAGTTTATTTTTGTCCAAAAGAGATTGCAGATGTCAAATACTTTAGTACGTCTAGCATGGTGAAAATTATGTACTCCCTCTGTAAACTAATATAAGAGCGTTCACTAAAGTAGTGATCTAAACGCTCTTTATATTAGTTTACGGATGGAATAGAACCTAGCAGATCTATTCTTCTGAGGTAGTCATGAAATTGGGCATATATATGACGATTCAATATCCTAAACTAATGATTACGAACGTGGAGTAAGTTTCTTATTTCGTCTTACAATCATGCAGAGTTTTCTTGGCCATGGTGATTCAATAAATGAGATAAGAACTCAACCATTGAAGCCTTCGCTCTTCATTTCTGCAAGCAAGGTTGGCAGATAACCTAGTGATGCTGGATATACCTATGCCTTTTACCTTTCTGATGCAGTTTATATGGCCTTATATAGGATGAGTCTGTTAGGCTATGGAATGTCCATACAGGTATCTGCATCTTGATTTTTGCTGGAGGAGGAGGTCACCGTAATGAAGTATTGAGTGTTGTAAGTTACACCTACCTCCTAGTGACATTGTTTTATATTACCACTCACTTCACTGCCCAAAGATATGTTTGGATTGTGGCCAAAAGCTACCCTACTAATACTTTGTTCATAATCAAAAACTTGGTCTTTGTTAGGATCATGGACAATTTTCTGGCATGCCAATGCTCGTTTGGCCATCCTAGTTCAGTTTTCTTACCAATGTTGGCCAAATCATGGGCTAGCAAAATCTTCACCAAAATTATAGCTTGGGCTAAATCCGAACACACTCTAAATATAGCTGTCTGCCAGCTACTGGCATTATTGAGTGGATCATTTTAGTTAGTATCACTGAAAAATAAAACATTTTATCTCGGCACTAACTGTCCTTTCATTCATACTTCCGTTATATCAGGACTTCCACCCTTCTGATATCTACCGAATTGCCAGTTGTGGCATGGATAATACTGTTAAAATCTGGTCAATGAAAGGTTAGCAAACCATTTCATCAATCTTGCTTCCTATTTACATTTTATTACTGCTGATCACTGACATGGTTTGTTAATCTTGTCATAGAATTTTGGCCATACGTGGAGAAATCCTTTACATGGACTGACCTTCCATCAAAATTTCCAACAAAATTTGTCCAATTTCCAGTATGTTAAGTATCTCTCATCTTTGAACCTGTTATTATGCAAACTTTTAGTATTGACCCTCTCAGCATCGTGCTGATCTATCCCTTTTCAGCTTATGACTTCCGTGGTGCATTCTAACTATGTTGACTGTACTAGGTGGCTTGGTGACTTCATCCTGTCGAAGGTAAATTGCTCATTTTTGTAGGAGAGACGAATTAGTGTGAACACAATGTTTAGAATGCTTACTGGTGCAAAATTTCAGACTATACCTGAAACCTGTAATATCATACTTTACAGTCTTTTTTTTAATATCAAAGATTAGTGTTGCCACCTGTTTTTCAATGCTGATATAATTATTTCCTGAAGGATGAGAACATCTGATCTGCTTTGCCTTGAACTTGCAGAGTGTTGACAATGAAATTGTTCTGTGGGAGCCAAAAATAAAAGAGCAGGGTCCCGGCGAGGTGATGCAGTTTTACTTTTAAAGAACTATAGGGCTTAACACATTATACTTTTGTACTGATCCAAACTAGTTCTGGTTGTGCTCCTTTGTTTCTAAAAATGATGCCGGCCATACTATGTGCCTTCGTCTGAAGTGATTCTTCATTCCATATGCAGGGTAGCATTGATGTTCTTCAGAAGTACCCTGTGCCCGATTGTGACATTTGGTTTATCAAATTCTCATGTGATTTTCACTTCAATCAATTAGCAATAGGTAACACTTTATATTGAAATTATTATCTGCGGACATATTTCTGTATTGTACTTATGTGATTGTCAACAAGTTTCTGAGGATGGCTGTACTTATACACGTGAAAAAACTGATATTTGTAGAAAGCATGCTCGTGGCTAATCGTTTGCTCGTAAACGAACTCATCTACATGCACCTGATCAGGGTTAGATGAAATTCCAAAAGTATAACTCTTGTGGTTAATCGTTTGCTTGTAAACAGGCAACCGCGAAGGCAAAATCTATGTGTGGGAAGTGCAGGCGAGCCCTCCTGTGCTAATTACCCGGTAAGTTTAACCGAGCAAGTTCAGCTATTCCCAATTTCTCCTCCTGTGCATGTGGTGGTGGTGCTAGCTACTAACTTGTATGTTCGTGCATGTACACACTGATAATTTCCAGGCTGAGTAGTCCGCAATGCAAAATGCCAATAAGGCAGACTGCAGTGTCGTTTGATGGAAGGTACATCACCATATTCCGTTCGCCACCTCTGATTCAGTAGTACCTCTCTAGCATTTATTTTTCCTGTACTTTTATGGATATAGCTTCTCATGTGTGCTATGTGCATCCATCATGGTTTTTCTTCTTTCAAGTCTGGTTTTGGTGTTGGCGCATAAGAATTGTGTGTCACTCTTCTTCTTTTCTTCCATTCTTCAGCACGATCCTTGCCTGCGGCGAGGATGGCAGCATATACCGCTGGGACGAAGTGGAACATCAAGCTGCAAAAAATTGAAGCAACCGAAAACCACCATGCCGTGCGACCCCATGGCAATGCCAGCCAGTTTGAGCTTGACTTGGGTAGTTGTTGTGTTGCTACTTAGTGGGTTGTACCCATTACTTAGTCGAGAAGCTGGGGTGAATGAGCTTATAATGTTGTAAGCTAGGATGTTGTTGATTCGATGATTTGATGGATGTTTCCGTTTATTAGGTTGGCTGTATCATGTACCGAATGTGGGAGTTAAACTTAAATCCTCGTTCCTACTAGTTTGTTCTGTATCAATAGTGGGAGATTCATTCATTCATGGGTTTCTTTTCAAATGTTTCCTCGACCTCGAGTCTCTCTAGGCTCTAGCTACGAGCTTCGTCTGAAGCTAGTGGCTGGGTGAAGACAAAGAGGAGGAGTGTCTGACGACACGGGTGGCCGTTTGGCGCCAAAATGTGCCGCGGTCAGGTGGTCGTGATCGCGGGCCGGGAAAGAAATCGTCCTCTTCCTCGCAGCCATTGGCGACCAAGACACATGATATCTCTGAACGATTTTTTTTGATGGTGTTTCTGAATAAAAAGTTGAAGTCGAAGGAACTTGGCTTGTGGGGACGCCTCGTCGACAGATTTCTTCTAGTAGTAAAAATCTCTCACGCTGGTTTCTTTCCTCTCACTAAAAACCGATCCGATTGAAAAAAGGAAACAGCACCCTCCATACCCTCGTTGTTTCATCGCCGTCTCGCTAGGTTTCTCACACCCCGAGTTCTCATCCTCGCCGCCGCCGATTCTCGCTGCCAAGACCCGCTAACTAGCCTCCTCGGCGCTCCCTTCGCCTTCTTCCCCGCACCACCCTCCACCCCGCCGCCACATCTCCTTCGCCGCCGCTCCGTCCTCCCGCGGGCGTCACCTCTCCGTCCTTCCTCCGGCGCCGCGGGCGCGCGGCTCTCCATCGTCGTCCCTCGCTGCCGTGCCTCCCCTGCATCTCCGTCGCTGCCTCGGTGAACTGCACGTGGAAACGAGAGGAATGACGGGTCGCGGGGCCACAACGCGTTACCTCACCGCCGCTGGTACTTTTGCATCTTCGCTTACTGATGAATACATTGTTGCTGTGAAATACTACTAATTGTTCGGTTGCATGCTACTTGATAGCTGTGCGTGCATTTGGATGTTTAGCAACAAGCAAACCTTGCCGGCTGAACTTATTCACCATGAGTTTCCTTTTATCTTGATGATGTATAGCACGAATTCCTGCGGTTGCAAGCCAAGTGTATCGTTGGGCAAAATGCCCACATTCCTAGACAGGTCCATTAGGATGCCGCCGCTGAAGATTTTTGAGACATGAATGCTGCCGGCGCTACTCCTTCATAGCCTTTTGATTTTGTTTTCACTATATCTTCGTTGTTCAAGGTGTATATATCCAATTCCTCGATGATCGTGCTTGGTAGGTTTATGGTGTTGGTTACCATAATTTGTGGAAATCGGTATCGAAAGGTGTCATTCTGCCGAATATTAAAAATTATTCATGGGTACTTACCTTACTGGAAAAATGATGTACTGCTGGACAACTGTACAAGTATTTAGCTGTTCGTTTTCTCAACCCATAAACGATCCGTTCTTTTATCTTCATAACTTATCATCAAGAATTGGACATATGACACTTGAATGACTCAAGTGCGCTGCATTATGTGTTGTCCCCCTTCGTCAGAGAAGCGTCTTTCTGTTTCTTATTTGGATGATATGCAGAAGTATTTAACCTGCGTTTTTTTACCCATAACTTGATTGTCTTAATTAATAGGAAACTACATGAAACTTTATGTGGATTTGATTTGGACTTTCTGTACGTAGCCGAGTTTAGATTCATACTTTCATAGTGAGCTAAACGGTATTACTTTTAATCATCAGTAACTTGATAAATTTTAACATAAAAACACATGTTAACGTAGTTATCTAAACTTTTTTTTTTGCTTTTGTATAACCTTACAAGTGGATACACACATTCCTCATGGCACCAGCGGCCAACTGGGATAACAAACTAACTAGTGCATAAAAATCTGAAGAGGCACGAGGAAAAGTGAGTCGCCTATGAGATATGCACAACAGCCCATTCCTCAGGCAGAAAAGTATCCCCCCTCCAAACTTTTATAGGAAAAGGGAAGTTCTTATACTGGATATCGGTGGTCAGCTGATCTCATTATCTTATATACTGCCTGAAACTCATTGGGAAGCTCATGTGAAATATGACTTTAGACAGTCTGTTACATGGTCAGCAAGCCACCTATGGGACCACTGTTTTCCTGCACCATTATATTTTCTTCTTGTTGATATATGAACTGCACATCTCTTTTTGTGTTGGATATCTTTACTGGTGTAATGCACCTCACCTGTAAGCATTAGGATTCATTCATTGTCTTCCTTTTGCTGGTTTTTAGCGAAGGTGTATTCATGTGAGCCGATGGAATACCTTCCTTTTCTTGCCTTCACTGTCTGATGCATATTGCTTATGTTTTTTCAGTCATCAATTTACCTTTCCCCACAAAAACAAATGGACCTTTGCCATTTCTTTTGCAGATAATGGTGATGAGCTCAACAGCAGCATCGTTGTTGGTAAATACCATCGGCACTTACAGTCTACTCCACCTACAAAGAGCTATGGCAAGGTGCACACTTCAGTGTCCTCAGTCCTAATTTTCTATGTTACTATACTTTTGTGGTGACTATATACAAATGTTTTGACAACTTTCCTGGTTATTCATAGGGCACTGGAGCAGCATTCGCTAAAGAGCTAGGCTATTTTAACACAGGCAAACATGTTTCCCAAATGAAAGATCGGAAAAGAGCAACAAACCCCGTGAATCATCAACCAAAAAGGCGTAAAGTTTGTCAAAATATTTCTGAGGAGAAACATTTAGATATGGATGATAGTAAGTTAGATTTGAAGTTCTGTACAGGAAGTCGACAGAAAAAAAACTTTGTTGAGCCAAAGGACTTGTCCCATAAACTACAGAGAGAAGATCTTACTTTTGGGAGTTCAACCAAGAGGTAATCACTCCTGTTTGCTGACCCAGGTCATCTGTTGTTTACCTTTAGAAGTTTTATGAACTATGTTATCTCTTCTCTAGCATTTCGTCGGTTTTGCTTACGCATCCGAGACTTTTTACTTTGTTGTACGACATTTACACCTTTTTATGTCATTTTGATTGTGCGCAAATCCATTTATTGATTATTTCTCCTTCTATTGCCACTCTGTCAGCTACATTGCATTCCATCTATAAATAATATGAATATAAACTTGAACTGCAGCGATGGCAGTGGTAAACGTGTTTGAAACCACTATTGCTTGTGCCGTGCTTCCGGTCTCCCATTGGTACCCCACATCACATTATGTTTCTCTGATAAATTTACTGATGTGCAGATGGTACCATTCCAAGAATCAGACCTACCAATATGAGAGGTTAAATACAGGAAACGAGAATAAGGTGAATACGCTGACAACTGTTTCACGCCTTTCTTTGATAGTTCTTTGGTATTATTTTTTCCATTCACTCCTTGTGAAATGAAATCTATTATTTGAACTAAAATTCATATCCGCATCTAGCATTATATTTATTATGGTGTAACATTATTGGTACAAATGCAAAAGTTGTTTCTATTATTTCATCGAGCACTATGTTTTCTGAATATATTTTTCTTAGCATAAACAACAGAGAAGCCCTATACTTTGAACAATAAATGTTTTGGGTTAAAACCTATATCCGCCAAATACAAATAATGGTCATGCAATCATATAAGGTGTTTGGATTTTATTTACCGAGAAAATCGTCATTGCTGTGTATGTACTTCCATCATTTATTTCATTGATATTAGCTGCAAATGTTAGACATGAATTAAGATTTCTACATATGTATTCCAATGATGTTTTTATCATTTTCAGGAATTAGTTTTCTTCAGTGACGAAGATACAAAACTCGCTAAATCTGTTGATGTCAAGGTGGCTAATAAACGGCAAATTGGTAACACAATAAGTAATAATGTTCTTGCCTACTAACATTTCATCACTATATGTTGTAAAATAGTGACCAATTATAAAATGTAGTACAAATTTGCATTGTTGGATAGATAGGTATTACAGGGGTCGGTAGGTATTAC
>NC_041393.1:394058864-394059661 GCF_002162155.2 Triticum dicoccoides | reverse complement strand
AGTTTGTAAAATGTGTCTAAGCGAATGGTAACAACAGTAATGCTAGAAAATGGGCGGATTAGGGCATGTACAAAGGTGGCATATGGATATAGATGCCCCACAACAAAAAGTAGTTTGAGGCATCTATATTGATTTTTTCTCCCCCAATGCAAGCTACTACTAGTGGGCCTCATCAAAGAATAGAAAATGATTCTCACTACACATGTATCCATACTCTCTACTTCAACTTTTTTTTACTTTATGCACCGGACCACACTTTTTATCTTCAAGCACCCGCCTCCTGCAGAAGATTCCGCTTCCCCATCCGAATCTATTTCTCCTGTCATCTGATCCTACATGGCATGTGAGACATCACCCGGAGGTTATGCATTGGCCATGCCCTTAAGAGAATGAAAGTGGAGGGAAAGGAAAGGTAGGGAAAAAGATAATGCTTTGTCTTGCAAGAGGAGGATGATTAAGAGCATCTCTAGCAGGTCCCGCAAACCGGGCCATCCAGCAAAATAAACATCGGTTTGCGGGACGGAGGGGGTTTGCCCGACCCGAATAAATCCCCCAATTTTGGCCATCCCGGAAATTTTTTGTGGGATCCCGAATCCACGATCTCATTTCCTAAATATCTACAGGATTTCGATCAATTTTGACGTTTCCTCTTTCCTTTTGGCGCGAACGCATTTCCGCCCGCTTCCGTTCACGCCTCCACTCCCCGCCGCCGCCGCCGCACATCCCTGTCCGTTCTTGCTACCTCACGCCACCAGAAAGCTTCGCCACCCCGTGCCACATCCATTGCACCAAGTTTC
>NC_041393.1:394025473-394058516 GCF_002162155.2 Triticum dicoccoides | reverse complement strand
GGGTGCCCATTTGTGTCCACGCCTCGTGGCCGCTGCCGGCCATGGATCCTGCCCCGTTGCTTGGCGCACGACCTTGTAGCTGGTGGATCCGGTTGGTCGCCAGTGAGCCTCGTAATTGGTGGGGCTCGCCCGCGCGCGTACGAGGAAGGCCGTGGCGCGGCTTTGCTTCTGTCAGCGAGGAGAAGAAAGGGGCGGTGCAGCGCGGTTTTGCTTTGGCCGGCTTCAGGCGAGGTATGTCCAAGACCCGCGGGTTTGTGCTCGATTTTGGCTTGGAGTAGGTTCAGGTGAAATTCAAGGGTGTTTCATGTGCATTTTATAGATGGATTGGAGTTCGTCCTCGTCGTCTTCGTCTTCGTCCGATGATTCGAACAATGTGGTGTTGTAATAGTTATTCAAATTTGAACATTTGTTGTAACGAAAACGATTGTTGTATTGTGAATTGCTTTTCGGACCATTCATATTTATATTATGATTCCATTCAGTTTTCTTTGTTGAAGTCTCTAATTTACGAAGCTATGAAAAACTTGCGGTATCGCGAGCCCTCCGGCGCGGACATATCACGTAAACGTGTCCCGCAAACATTTGTGGGACGGTTCACGGGTCTGTTCCTTCGAAGGGTTCGCGGTACCGTAAACAAGTTTTGCTAGGGATAGAGAGTTGTTATTGCTCATTATATTGATGACCCTCCCCAATAACCCTAGATGACCCTTGCCGCCGACGCTGCCTCCCTCTCCCTTGAGCGGTCTCTGCCGTCTCCCTTGAGCGGTCTCTACCGTCACGATGTCTTTATTGGTAGTGTGCTTCCTATGCTGTCTGTGGGTTTGTTAGAGAAAACAAGAGGCAAACATTTTAAAATGATAATGGTGGTGGAGTGTGTTCTTCTGAACCATAAAAGATATACGTTTCATTTCTACAAACTATCTATTTGCTTCTTCTTTTGTACCTTGTATATTTTTCATTAGCATAAATTTATCAATGTTGCATACTGATGCCAGGGATGTTACAACAGATGATTCTAAGCAGGGCAAGGAGAAGGTGACTATAAAAAAAGAACAAGGAGAAGGTGGTCTCGAAAAAGAAGAAGCTAGAGAACACTGAGCTTTATTATCGAATTACATAACATAGAGGAAGGTGAAGAAGCAGGACTTTAAGATGTTATACTTGGTTAATTTTTGCATAAGCAACAAATATTTGAAACAGACACTGTGACCAGAATTACGACAACATCGGTGTTCATCTTGTTAAACATGAATAGACCAACGTGTGGTAATTAAATTACATATAATTTTTAAGTGTAAACGGCATGAATACTTGGATTGACTGGGAAAATCAGTCAGCTCACATGTGGTTGCTTGGCTAGCTGCGTGCGCGTGCGCTGGAGGGACCGAGCCGGCACTGCTACTCCGGCATGACGTGGTCGGACTTCCGCAAGGGCGAGTGCAAGCGCGGCGATGCATACGATTTCATCCATGGGGTCTTCGTGTTGAGTGTTGGCTCCATCCGGGGTCAAATTTCGTTTTTTTGACCCTTTTTTGCTAGTTTTCCTGGATCTGACCCTGTCTGTAATTTTTTTGAGATATGACCCTTTCTGCTACCGCCAGAACCCCGGGCGGTAGCTTTTGACATCCTATCGCCGCCCTAGCTGGCGGTAGGGGTGGTTGACGGCCGTTAACGACTGCTTGTGTGGCAAAGGAACCTACCGCCAACGTCTTCGGCGGTAGGTCTGTACACCCAACCGCCAGGGTCCCTGGCGGTAGGGTCGCTTGGAGGATAAGGTGGTGGGGCCCACGCACCACCCATCCCCCCAATCATCTTCTCCCCCGTGAGCTCAAGCCTTCTTGCCCCTTTTCTCCTCCACCAAAGCACCCATTAGATCCACCTCCATTGCTTGAGATTTGTCTGGTGGATCCGGGGCATTTGCATCACCCAAGGTACCTCTCCCACTCCCCTTTCTTTTGGTTGGTTGGAATCACCTAATTTTGTTGTAATCAACTAGTTTTGCAAACCCTAGTTATTGCTCAAGTTCTTGCATTTGTGCATTTATGTTTTGTTTAAGTATTGTGTGTCAATCATTGTTGTGAGAGGTTAGATTTTGTGTAAGGGTTAGTGATTTAGTTAGGGAAGGGTTAGGGTTAGGGTTTGGGTTAATGCTATGATTAAGGTATACAAGTTCTTTAATTGAAAGTATGCATATTGTAGATAGTTCATCCATATGAAATGGCCGGCTCATGGATGACTCAATTTGTTTTCCATTGTTTTTAGATGGATAAACTAGTGAATGTGCATTATTTGGACAAGGCGACATTTATGAATGGAAATGCCGATGAAGGGGAGGAGGCCATGGTTTTTGACACAAGCCCAAGCAATGATGATATTGTAGTGAAAGTGAGAAGCGTCTTAAATTGGATTAACCGAAGTGATGAGGTGAAGCTTATTGGGAGGTTGATGAGGACATCAATACCATTGTTACACCCACAGCCCCTACTGCTACATATACTGGACCAGTAACTAGAGCTCACGCATGCCAATTAAATTATCAGGTACTTCCATTTCTTGGTAATGATTCTAATGTTCATGAGAATATGATGCTGCCTAAATTGGATACATTTGTTTTGCTTACAAATGAATGGCCTAGCATGGATAAGAGGGAAGAACACCGGAGCAAGACCAAGCATGGAGATGATGGCATGCACAAGGGGAACAAGAACAAAGTTACAAGTGATGATTTCAGGAGTTTGAAGCCACCATAATGAGTGCATGAAGCCTTGGACGAAATATACAAGATGCCACTTCATAAATTTCGTCCAGAGGCTATTCTAAGTGTTGCGTCACCTTATTATTGGGCCAGGTCCATGTAATTTTGAAATACATAAGTATAGGCTATTTTTAGAGTCCGTATGTGTGGAGAAACAAGAGATAGGGTTGGTTTCTGACCCCTTCCCCAAGGGCCACGAAATCCCCCCCTCTTCCTCCATATATACATCCCTTAGGGCACCGTTTAGACTTTCGGTTTTGTTTAGATTAAAAGTTCGCATAGCCGCAACTTCGCGTACTTCGTTTGTGTTCAACGACCAGACAAAGTCGTCTCAGAACCCCACGTTCATTAATAAAGCTTTCCTCTTATATTCGCAATATCCAAATTGCAATTTTAGTTTCTTGCTTGTTCTTCATTTGCTCGCAGGAAAATAGAACCTCGTGGTCAGGTTGATCGTGCTCCGGCGTGGTCAATAACCCCTCGGAAGTTGGTTTAGTGATTGCTAAGGCACGACGTCTCGCATATTCGTAGTCAGATCGTCAAGGTCAACTCCCACAGAAAACGATAGCCACCATCTCATCGAAAGACGGGACACCTTTGCCTCTATCAAGTGGTATCCGATTTTCAGGTTGCTCGGTGAGATTTTACTGTTTTTCATAGTTTAGATCGAGTATGTTTCTTCATACCTATAGTCCATGAAAAAGCCAAAAACAATTAGGGTTAGTTCATCCTACCTGAACCAATCTGAGCCTTTGCATAATCTTTTCTGTATTTGTTTTGTTGAATTTGCGGTTGCATCGTCGTGTCAAGTTGCTGGTCTTAGCGTCTAGTCTTTTAGAGTTTTGAGTTCTGGTCATAAGTTGTCACGCCGCCACCGAACTATCATCATCGCCCCTGCCATCTACCACCACCGCTTATTCATCACCAATCCGTATCCATATACCACCACCAGTCCGTATCCATATACCACCACCGCTGCCATATCTTTCCATCATATATTCGCCACCAGTCCGTGCTTCACTGCCCATCATATACCATCATCACCAGTCCGAGTTCCACCAGATTTATCTACGCCACCAGTCCTAGTCCGAGTCCAATATTTGTTCCTTTATTTACGAGTTCCAGATCACGCGATACTACGAGACGTGACCAAGTCGGACTCCCCAACTTCTGTGCTACCCGCAGTAGAAAAATAGTTCCAGTTTCAAAAAAAAACTAAGTCTGGAAAATTCTGGCTAGGCAGTTTTTAGACCATTTGTAGACTTTTTTGAAAAAAAATTGTTGCAGAGCAAAAAAAAAAAGAGGAAAAAAGTGCAAACAAAAAGTGAAAAAAAAATCTGAGTGTGCTCCTCCCTTGATTATGTGCCGCGCCGTGATTTTGTTAGTGTTCTAGGCTCGCGTCTCTAGTACGGTCTAGCCTAGGACTAGCACAGTACCGTCGTTGAGCGTTTATTCAACTTTGCATCTCTGAATTGATTATTGCTGATCCTTTTTGCTACCATATTATAAGCCTTCCCAGCTCCACATGCATCTACGTCGTGCGTTTGACACCGCCTGGTCATCACTCTATCCAAGCTTTGAGAATTTTGACTACAACGGTTGCCGATCACCACCTGCTGCTGGGTAAGAACTGATAAGAATTTGAGATTCACTTGACGGGTTTGTGACACACCACCACCACTTCCTAGTAGTCTGTAGGATCATATTCTTGTGTGTTTCTATTGCTGCTAACCATGGCAAGATCACAAGCCGATGAGGCTGATTGGGAGACCATGACGAATAAACAACTACATGATAAATTTCAGCAAATGATGAGTGGACAGGTGCAAGATGTGCTAAACAGATTTGAAGAAGCCACGGAGAAGATAGATGGCATTGAGAAGACGTTTGAAACAAAGCTCGATAACAAGTTTAACGAATTGCTCACGCGTCTTCCACAACCACCGTCGGCTGCACCTATCGCACCTCTGCAACGACAACAACAACACCCCCTTCTGAATCAGTTTGGACGAGCGAAGCATGTTCCTCTTGAGGATGGCCAAACTTCTGGTGTTGCTGTACCTATTGTTGATGCTTCTTTGGCTCCTGCTACTGCTGCTGGTGGTACCCAGGAGGATGATGATTATGCGGGCGATTATGAGGATGAGGTTGATCAAAATCAGAACTACGTGCAGCCACCAGCACCACCACCAGTAGGTCGACCTCAGGTATATATTCACAACGGTAGGCCTGCACCACCACCTCGGGTACGAGATAATGACCATATTCTTAAACTGAAGTTGAATATTCCACCATTTGAGGGTAGATATGTTCCTAATATATATCTTACTTGGGAGTTAGAAACTGAACAACGTTTACATGTTTACAATATCCCGAGGAGAGACAGGTTGCTGCCGCTGTTTGTGCTTTCACTAGTTTTGCATGTGTATGGTGGTCTGAACATTGTAGATTATATCATATTCCAGCTACTTGGGCTGCTTTGAAAACTGCTATACGTACTAGTTGGGTTCCACCATATATCAACGTGAATTGCTTCAAAAATTGGAGCGTTTAAGACAAGGAAAAAATTCTGTAGAAGAATATCATCAGGAATTACAAACTGTCATGATTAGATGTGGTATTGTTGAGGAGAATGAAGCTATGCTTGCACGTTTTATGGGTGAATTAAATAGAGAGATTCAGACCATTCTAGAGTATAAGGAGTATACTAATATCACTCGTTTATTCCATCTTGCTTGTAAAGCTGAACGTGAAGTGCAGGATCGACAGACATTGGCGCGAACTAACTTTTCTGCAGGTCGACCTTCATCATGGACACCACGTACATCCTCTACTCCCACACGTCCTACTACAGCACCACTGACTTCAGCCGCCAATTCCAACCGAGATACAAGAAAACAAGCACCACCACCACCACCTGCCAGGAGTACACCTTCCGGTCCCGTACAGAGCTCTTCTTCATCCATGGCATCAACAGGGCAAACACATGATATTATTTATCATTGTTGCAAGGGTGGAGGTCATTATGCGAGAGAATGCCCATCTAAGCGTGTGATGATTGCTACCGAGGATGGTGGGTATGAGTTCACTAGTGACTATGATGAGGAGACTTTGGCTCTTATTACAAGTGAAGAACACAGTGGAGATGGTTCTGATCATGAGACGCAATACATGGCTCCTGAAGACGCTGACAGGTATGAATGTTTAGTTGCTCAACGTGTTTTGAGTGTGTAGGTCACACAAGTTGAGAAAAATCAAAGGCATAATTTGTTCCATACAAAGGGAGTTGTGAAGGAACGTTCTGTGTGCGTCATCATAGATGGAGGGAACTGCAACAACTTGGCTAGCATAGAGATGGTGGAAAAGCTATCTCTCACCACAAGACCACATCTACATCCTTACTACATCCAATGGTTCAACAACAGCGGCAAGGTTAAGGTAACACGTACTGTCGTGTGCATTTTAGTATCTCTACATATGCTGATTATGTTGATTGTGATGTGGTACCTATGCAAGCATGTTCCTTATTACTTGGTAGACCATGGCAATTTGATAAAAAGTCTGTACACCATGGTAGAAACAATCAGTATACTCTTGTTCATAAGGATAAAAATATTACTTTGCTTCCTACAACTCCTGATTCTATTTTGAAAGATGATATTAATAGAGCTAATAAAGCAAAACAGGAGAAAAATAAGAGTGAAAATCAGATTGTGGCAAAATAATTTGAGCAACAAATGAAGCCTAATAATAAACCATCTAGTGTTGCTTCTGAAATTAAATTGAAAAGTGCGTGTTTACTTGCCACCAAATCTGATATTGATGATCCAGATTTCAGCAAATCTGTTTGCTATGCTTTTGTGTGCAAAGATGCATTATTTTCTTTTGAGGATGTACCTTCCTCTTTGCCTCCTGCTGTCACTAACATTCTGCAGGAGTTCGCTGACGTCTTTCCACAAGACGTGCCACCGAGATTACCATCCATTCGAGGGACTGAGCATCCGATTGACTTAATTCCCAGTGCTTCGCTGTCACATCCCTAGTTCTGGCCTGACCTATGCTTGCTTCCATCTGTGCATCATGTTTTAATTTTTGAAACTTGAACTGAGGAATTTAGAAGCCTCAAAACCCTAAATAAAAGAAGGGCAAAAACCCTAAAATCTCATTCATTGTTCCAAAATGCTCTTCTGAGATGTTTAATATTTTTGGCAAGGGTTTTGATCCAAACCAAAAATATTGAACATTTTTAAGGATTTATTTTTGGGACTTTGAATTTAAATCATAAGCTATTTGCATTTGAATTATATTCATATAACTAGAATATAATTTCAAATACCCCTGAAATATTTTATGAGCTTTTGGAAAAGTCCATCTAGCTAAATAAAAATATTCAGAGGAGCTTTTGGCATTGTTTGAATTATTTTAAATTTAAAACAGTGGCAAAAGATTAAATAAAAATAAAACAGAACAGAAATATAAAACAGAGCAGAACTTACCTGGCCTTACCTGGCAGCCCGCTGGCCGGCCCAGCACTGTGCTGGCCCGTGCCAGCCACCTGCTTCCTCCCGCCAGAGCAGGCAGGCAGCTGCCTGTCGGCCGCGCGCGCCGCCGTGCGCCACCTCCTGCCTGGTTGCCTCCCTCCTGGATGCGCCTGGAGACGCCACGACACCCCTGGCCTCTCTCTCACTCTCCTTGGAACCCCTCGCGCTCTCCCTCGCTCCTCCCCCCTCCTCTGCTCTCTCTCCCTCACGCGCCCGAGCGGAGCCCGTCGCCGCCACTTGCTGCTGCCGCAGCCACCGCCTCCCCCTCGCTTCTCTGACCAGCCCACGAGCTCCGCCTAGAACCCAAACACCTCTCCGCCGACCCACGCAAGCCCGGAGGACCCCAAGACGACGCCGCGACCCTTCTTCCCCGTCCACGGCCGCCGGATGTCGCCGCCCGATTCGTCGTCCACAGGGCCTCCCTGAGCTCGCCGTCTTCTTCAACCGACTCCCCGTGAGCTCCTCATCTCCTCTCTTTGCTCGCCCCCTCCGTTCTCGTCCCCTAGCTAGCTGCCCGCCGAACCCGAGCTCCGGCCGCCGCTGACCTCGTCGCCGCCGTCACTGCAGCCACTGGAGCTCTCACCCGAGTACACCATCGTGCTCAGAACGTCTCCACGAGCCCGTTGCATGCCGCAGCTCGCCCTCCCGTGCCCCCTAGTGGTCGCCCGTGTCTCACCCGAGCTCCGGCGGCCGCAACCGAGCTCGCCGCCGTCGACTCCGGCTACCCCAGGCCCGGCTAGCACCACCTAACGACGCGCGCCGGCGAGGGCACTCCGACGCGCCTAGCCGCAGCTCGAATCGTGCCCTGTGGGCGATTCCCGAGCCTCCACCGCGTCTGGTCGTTGCCGGCGGCTAGACGCCGGTGGATTAGCCCCGGTTGACCAGGGATTTGACCCCCCTGGGTCACTGACGTGTGGGCCCGGCCCCTGCTAACTTTTGGTTAAGTTAATAACTAATTTTAGTTAAGCCACTGACTCACTGACATGCGGGCCCCGCCCGGCTAACCAAGTTAGTTAGGGTTAATTTTAATTAGGTTAGTTAGCCCAGACACTGACACGCAGGGCCCACAGGTCAGTTTGACCTGGACGGCGGTCGCTGACCTGCTGAGGTCAGCATGAGGTCATGCTGACGCAATAATTCCTTTCTGGAATTAAAATAAATTAGGAAATGATTTATAAATTCCAGAAAATTGTATAAACTTCTAAAAATCATAGAAATTCAACCGTAACTCCAAATTAAATAATTTATATATGAAAAATTATCAGAAAAATTCAAGGAATCCATCTGTACCATTTTCATGCATGTTAGAACAACTTATAGCTGATGTATAGCACAAATCAATTAAATGGCATTTGAATAATCACATATGGAGTTTGAATTTGAATCTTGTATTCAAACCAACTTCATTTAATCTGTTGCTAGTTGCATTAGCTCAAACACATTCATATTGCCATGTCATGAGCATGCATCATATTGTGCATTGCATTGATTGTATTTCTTCTTTGTTGCCGGTATCTGTTCCCTCCCGGTAGACGATGTTCCGACGTTGTGATCGTTGACACTGATGAAGACTCAATGTTATCTTCAGAAGTGCCAGGCAAGCAAAACACCCTTGTTCATTCCGATACAATCCTACTCTCTCGCTCCTGCTCTCTTTTACTGCATTAGGACAACAACGATTCATCTGTTACTTGCTGCGGTAGCTGAACCCCTTTATCCTCTGCATGACCTGTCATTCCACAGTAAATAGATGAAACCCACTAGCATGAGTAGGAGTTGTTTGAGCCCTGTTGTGCCTACTCATTCTTGCTTGTTTGTCATGCCTGCTACTGCTTAGAGTTGTGTCAGGTCTGATTCATCGGGAATGAATCAGAGGTGTGTGAATATGTCCTACTGTGTGTGAGCTAAGTGTGTGAACACGATTTGGTAAAGGTAGCGGTGAGAGGCCATGTAGGAGTACATGGTGGGTTGTCTCATTGCAGCCGTCCTCAGGAACTGAGTTCTGTGTTTGTGATCCATGATTCAGCTACTACCACGCATTGGGCCCGAAACCAATGGACCCTCTCGGCTTCTTGATCACCCTTGTCCTCTGTCCAGGAGTTGCAAGTAGTTTCTGGTGTTTGTAGTATGCTGGAGGCCATGGGCAGCGCTGACCGGAGGGGTGGGCTGTGATGCGGTAGGCACGTGGCACGGTGTACCGGGCGCCCGTTTGGTGTCTCGGGAACCCTGTTCACATTGTTTGGGGCTGTGAGCGAAACTCCGGCCGGATCTCCTCATGGATGGAACCCGACTAGGCGATAAACCTGGACTAGAGACTTGAGTGTTTAGGCAGGCCGTGGCCGACACCCACGTTGGGCTTCCGCTTGAAGGTTGCCGAGTACATGACGTGTAAACGGCAGTAAGTGGTGAGAGCGTGTGTGAAGAAGTACACCCCTGCAGGGTTAACATCATCTATTCGAATAGCCGTGTCCGCGGAAAAGGACTTCTGGGTTGCTTGTATCAGTTCATAGACAAGTGAAAGTGGATACTTTAAAATACGCAAGATAAGCGTGAGTGCTATGGATGGCGTTCTCGTAGGGAGACGGGAGCGGATCCATAGTGGTGTATTGATATGGTGAATATGTGGACTCGTGTGCGCCACCTCAAAAGAGTTACTTGTAGTCGTAGTTCAGGATAGCCACCGAGTCAAAGCTGGCTTGCTGCAGTTAAACCCCCACCATCCCTTTGTTGATAATGATGCATATGTAGTTAGTTCTGATGTAAGTCTTGCTGGGTACATTTGTACTCACGTTTGCCTATTTTATGTTTTTGCAGAGAGACTTCGGTCTCGCTAGTAGTACCGCGTGGACTTCGACGTTTAGCTTGTTACCTTAGCTACGATCTTGTGCCCTCGGCAGGATCTGGTAGATAGTCAGGCTTCTCAGCCTTTTTCATTTTATAGTTGTCTGTACTCAGACATGTTAAGCTTCCGCATGTTCTTTGACTTGTATGCTCTGAATGTTGGGTCATGAGACCCGTGTTTGTAATATCTCGCTCCTCGGAGCCTATTGAATAAATACTTGAGTCGTAGAGTCATGTTGTGATGCCATGTTGTATTTGCACATATCGAGCATATTGTGTGTATGTTATTGAAATGCTTGGTATGTGTGGGATCTGGCTATCTAGTTGTTTATCCTTAGTAGCCTCTCTTACCGGGAAATGTCTCCTAGTGTTTCCACTGAGCCATGGTAGCTTGCTACTGCTCCGGAACACTTAGGCTGGCCGGCATGTGTCCTTCTTCGTTCCTGTGTCTGTCCCTTCGGGGAAATGTCACGCGATGAATACCGGAGTCCTGTTAGCCCGCTACAGCCCGGTTCACCGGAGTCCTGCTAGCCCAGTGCTACAGCCTGGATTCACTCGCTGATGACCGACACGTTCGATGCTGGGTCATGGATGCCTGTCCCTATAAGTTAGTGCCACTTTGGGTTTACGACTAGCCATGTCAGCCCGGGCTCCTTATCATATGGATGCTAGCGACACTGTCATATACGTGTGCCAAAAGGCGCAAACGGTCCCGGGCAAAGGTAAGGCGACACCCGTGGGAATACCGTGCGTGAGGCCGCAAAGTGATATGAGGTGTTACATGCTAGATCGATGTGGCATTGAGTCGGGGTCCTGACAGCTTTGGTATCAGAGCTTGACTGCTTGTAGGATTACCAAGCCAAACTGGTCGAAGTTGAGTCTAGAAATTCTTTAGTTATATAAGGGAATTGATTGTGGGATGGAACGTAAGGCTCTTTTTACTCCTTATACCTCATGGCCTTCTGATCTGAGTCATCATCTTCTCTTCTACGGGGATTAAGAACTAGGCTATCTCTTCTTTCCATCAGGATCACGTGTTACTAATCCGTAGACTTATAAGATTGTTGGATTAAGCCTCAGTTCAGTTTCTACCTCTGTATGTTAATTATTGATCTCGAGACCTTGATATTGTGCTTCTGAGTGGTTATGCCACCATTTTTGTGGATGTCTCAAATCTTTTCTGAGCATTTACAGCTGTTATGCTGTCCGAGTCATCCCAGGTTTCTAAAGAGTCTGATGCATTTGCAAAATCCTTTTCCTCTGGTTTCAATGTCTTTTAGGCCAGGTTAATCACACAAATTGTTGAGTTGAGGTACTCTACTGCCTCGACCTTTATGTTGGAGTTATTATTATGACCCTATGTGTCTCAGGGGATCATCTAGTAGTCTAGCCATGTTTTGTGTCCTAGTGTGATGATTCTGGCTTTTATTCTCGAAAGCATCCCGTGATGCCACTTAGTAGTAGGTATTCTACTCCTTGGGTTTTGAACCCGAGATTCACCCTACTTACTTCATGTTGATAGTAATTGCTAGCTCCCTTAGGTTATTAGTAACCTTTGCGAAAGTCCTCGAGGTCCGTGGTATATCGTTCTTCCAAATACCATGAACCATTCTTGGCAGGAGTTCTTCTGAACCAAAAGATGACAACAAGAGTGCTCTCGATGAGTTCTCCATGCTATATTGTGACTCTGCCAGTTCAACCTTTCTGCATGGGTTATCCGGAAGAATTATGTTGACCTTGGTTCGACATACTAATCTATGCATCCACAACTCAGAAAGTTATATGTTCCTTTGAGTTGTCCCTCTTTAGTTGTCTACTGACCTTCGTCTATCAATTGATAGTCAAGAGTATGCGTGCGTTCGTTTATTGATGCCTATTACTCTTGTGGTCCGTCAAGCCATTCTGTCCTGAATGACTTGGAGAAACAAACTCCAGTACCTCTTCCATATCTAGGATTGGGTCAAAGCAGTTGTATTCCGCAGATCAAATGCCAATCCAGCTTTTGGTTCTGTTCTACCTTGGAGTATTACCCCCTTTATGTCAGAATTGTCATGAGAACTGCACCAACTCTCATGAATTTTGACGTAGTGATACTTCTCACCATCATTAGTCATTCCTCGGTCCTCGTGTTGATGCAACCGGAATACCGACAAATGAATTGTGATGTGTGAAATCAACACTCCTAGCAATGCTATTGCTTGGTAGTTAAAGGACAAAACTTTCATTCTTAGCGTGTTGGTTATGGAATCATCATTCTAAGACCGATTGTGCTACCTAGTCCTTGTTCTCGGTGCACTCTTCGATCGATGAGTTAGGATTATTTCAAATCTTCGCTCTATTGATCATATCGTCTTGCCTCAAAAAGCAAGATTGTTCTCGAGCTTAGTAACATATCGGTGGTTCGTGATTTTTCGAATATCTTCTCGAAGGTATCACCAGGTTGTCACCTGACTGTTATGTTGAGCTCGTGATCAAGTTGGTTTATCCTGTAAACCACCCTTTCTCCAAGAATCCGTGTTGGATACCCCTGAGCTAGTTGGTTAAACTAGACAACAACTTGGAGAGTTGGAAGATAAAAGCTTGCCTGACTTAGTTCGTTCCAAAGGGATATTCTTGTGTAGTGTGTGTTGAAGAAAGATGATATCTTCATCGATTGGTCCCTGTGATCAGTTGCTGGACCTATTGTCTTATCAATCCTTTGATTTGAGTGTGGGCTATCGTCAAATCAAATTAGTACCAACGATATTCGTAATGTTGTCTTACTCGTGGTTGATCCCTCGAGCATACATCATTATATCTTTTGGGTCTGACCAATGCTATCACTTGTTCACTTAACTATGGAATTCCTTTTAAAAGGAAACCCAGATGAATTGTTGTTGAGCCCATTGACAACATCCTTATCTCCTCCATGATCTTGTTGGACAACAAGTTAGTGTTGGAAACTTTTGAAGCATTTTCTTCATGCTAGCTCATGAAGTATTTGTTCGGATGTAAGAAATGACTTCCTCTAGTTCATGTGCATTGGATGCAAGTTGCCGCCGTGGACTCGAGAAAGTCAATGTTGTTTCCTTTGGAATCATCCCAAATCAGTCATGCATACGTGCGAAGTATTCTATGGTCTGGAGACTTGCAACCTTCATTCCATATGTGTCCCGAGCACACCAAGCCACTGATTGATTTGTTCAAGGAGAAGAAGTTCCCTCATAAGAGCTAATCATATGACTTATGCAAGGACTTCGTTATCCACGGTGATGGTTCCCAACCAGAACTCGGTAGTGTTTTATTGTAAGACTACCACGTGGTCATGCTTGTCTAGGACATCGTGTTCACACGTGTGTAGCAGTACCAACTCATGTCTTAGAGCTTGCTATCGTAGTTCATTTCCCGAGAATCTCGCAACGTCATCTCGTCGATTTGTGTTGCAAACTTTCATTTTTCTTCCTAGACTCGACGAGTCTGGAATATCCTGACACCAACCAGATCCGAATCTCAGGCAGATATGATGGTTGGAACATTTCCCAAGAACTATAATATTGGCCCCTCGATAACCGGCAAGGTGGATGTCGTGGCCAACACACCCAGCCGGAAGACCCATTATTGTAGTATCTTGATTGAGGAAGTTGGCCACCTCCCCATAAGGATTTCGCAGGATTACCTCCGTAGTTACTCCTTATGGATTCTTGTGCTCCCGAAGTCCGACCTTTTACTTGATGTTCTAGATATCAAACCATAATTATCTATGGATTACGCTAGCACATCAAGGAGAACATTAGAAGCGGAGTGCTAAATGTCTCTCGGTCGATCATCCAGATTTTGTCTCCTTGGCCTCGCCAAGGGTGAAATCTGAGAAAGTGTTATCTTCCTTTGCATGTGCATCATCCATCATCATTCATCATGGTAGCAAGTTGTGTTGCCAGGATCCTTGACACGGATATTGGTAAAATCTTGATGATTATGGAAATGCTCAAGTTCTTGAGAGCACGCACAAGCGCTAGGTGTTATCATCGACACTAACTGGGATTGCTCTCAGTTCCCTCAATTATGCTATAACTTTCAAACAGTGAATTCACTCCCTATTGTTGGGTTCTTCCCCAGTTACCAGAATCATTCCCAGCATTTGCATTTTGTTCCCAGCTTGCACCGCCAATGTGCCATTCTACCACGGGTCTCTTCCATTTCCGGTGGTAAGCAAATTCATCCATTACATTGTCTTCAACAAGGTAATCCACATCATCCAAGTCCGAGTATGCCATTCTACCGACCCCCTCCAAACGATCGCTCGAGAATTGCCTTAGGCTGGTTTAAAGAGTTTCAATGATCTCTGAATCAAAGGTAATTCTTTTTGCCACTTAAGGGGATATATCCACGAGTCTCCATCCCTAAGATGCCTCGTTGTGGTATCATGGCAACTCAACTCCTCGCTACGTGACAATCGTTTACCACCTTTTTAAGTGTGGAATTGTTGTCTACCTAGTGAACCCTCGTCATCTGTTCCACTCCATCTCTCTAGAGGTGTGCTTCGTCTCTTAGCTCGAGAGATGTTGCTATGTCTCAATCCGAGAGTTAATCCTGAGTTGTTCGACCTTCGAGAAGATTGATCCTTCTAGAGTTCCCTTCTCCTCTCGTTGCCATGTTGGTTGGAGTTCTCGGAGCAAGACATCAAGATAATGATGGTGATCGAATCAATGTTCTTATGAAGGGCAACCTGGATCGTGAAGATTGTGTTAGGTTGTGTTCCCCCTTCGTCTTACCCTACACTTGAATCTCGGGTCGAGATTCTTGTTTAGTGGGGGTGAGTTGTCACATCCCTAGTTCTGGCCTGACCTATGCTTGCTTCCATCTGTGCATCATGTTTTAATTTTTGAAACTTGAACTGAGGAATTTAGAAGCCTCAAAACCCTAAATAAAAGAAGGGCAAAAACCCTAAAATCTCATTCATTGTTCCAAAATGCTCTTTTGAGATGTTTAATATTTTTGGCAAGGGTTTTGATCCAAACCAAAAATATTGAACATTTTTAAGGATTTATTTTTGGGACTTTGGATTTAAATCATTAGCTATTTGCATTTGAATTATATTCATATAACTAGAATATAATTTCAAATACCCCTGAAATATTTTATGAGCTTTTGGAAAAGTCCATCTAGCTAAATAAAAATATTCAGAGGAGCTTTTGGCATTGTTTGAATTATTTTAAATTCAAAACAGTGGCAAAAGATTAAATAAAAATAAAACAGAACAGAAATATAAAACAGAGCACAACTTACCTGGCCTTACCTGGCAGCCCGCTGGCCGGCCCAGCACTATGCTGGCCCGTGCCAGCCACCTGCTTCCTCCCGCCAGAGCAGGCAGGCAGCTGCCTGTCGGCCGCGCGCGCCGCCGTGCGCCACCTCCTGCCTGGTTGCCTCCCTCCTCAATGCGCCTGGAGACGCCACGACACCCCTGGCCTCTCTCTCACTCTCCCTGGAACCCCTCGCGCTCTCCCTCGCTCCTCCCCCCTCCTCTGCTCTCTCTCCCTCACGCGCCCGAGCGGAGCCCGTCGCCGCCACTTGCTGCTGCCGCGGCCATCGCCTGCCCCCTTGCTTCTCTGACCAGCCCACGAGCTCCGCCTAGAACCCGAGCACCTCTCCGCCGACCCACGCAAGGCCGGAGGACCCCAAGACGACGCCGTGACCCTTCTTCCCCGTCCACGGCCGCCGGATGTCGCCGCCCGATTCGTCGTCCATAGGGCCTCCCTGAGCTCGCCGTCTTCTTCAACCGACTCCCCGTGAGCTCCTCATCTCCTCTCTTTGCTCGCCCCCTTCGTTCTCGTCCCCTAGCTAGCTGCTCGCCGAACCCGAGCTCCGGCCGCCGCTGACCTCGTCGCCGCCGTCACTGCAGCCACTGGAGCTCTCACCCGAGTACATCATCATGCTCAGAACGTCTCCACGAGCCCGTTGCATGCCGCAGCTCGCCCTCCCGTGCCCCCTAGTGGTCGCCCGTGTCTCACCCGAGCTCCGACGGCCGCAACCGAGCAAGCCGTCGTTGACTCCGGCTACCCCAGGCCCGGCTAGCACCACCTAACGATGCGCGCCGGCGAGGGCACTCCGACGCGCCTAGCCGCAGCTCGAATCGTGCCCTATGGGCGATTCCCGAGCCTCCGCCGCGTCTGGTCGTTGCCGGCGGCTAGACGCCGGTGGATTAGCCCCGGTTGACCAGGGATTTGACCCCCCTGGGTCACTAACGTGTGGGCCCGGCCCCTGCTAACTTTTGGTTAAGTTAATAACTAATTTTAGTTAAGCCACTGACTCACTGACATGCGGGCCCCGCCCGGCTAACCAAGTTAGTTAGGGTTAATTTTAATTAGGTTAGTTAGCCCAGACACTGACACGCAGGGCCCACAGGTCAGTTTGACCTGGACGGCGCCCGCTGACCTGCTGAGGTCAGCATGAGGTCATGCTGACGCAATAATTCCTTTCTGGAATTAAAATAAATTAGGAAATGATTTATAAATTCCAGAAAATTGTATAAACTTCTAAAAATCATAGAAATTCAACCGTAACTCCAAATTAAATAATTTATATATGAAAAATTATCAGAAAAATTCAAGGAATCCATCTGTACCATTTTCATGCATGTTAGAACAACTTATAGCTGCTGTATAGCACAAATCAATTAAATGGCATTTGAATAATCACATATGGAGTTTGAATTTGAATCTTGTATTCAAACCAACTTCATTTAATCTGTTGCTAGTTGCATTAGCTCAAACACATTCATATTGCCATGTCATGAGCATGCATCATATTGTGCATTGCATTGATTGTATTTCTTCTTTGTTGCCGGTATCTGTTCCCTCCCGGTAGACGATGTTCCGACGTTGTGATCGTTGACACTGATGAAGACTCAATGTTATCTTCAGAAGTGCCAGGCAAGCAAAACACCCTTGTTCATTCCGATATAATCCTACTCTCTCGCTCCTGCTCTCTTTTACTGCATTAGGACAACAACAATTCATCTGTTACTTGTTGCGGTAGCTGAACCCCTTTATCCTCTGCATGACCTGTCATTCCATAGTAAATAGATGAAACCCACTAGCATGAGTAGGAGTTGTTTGAGCCCTGTTGTGCCTACTCATTCTTGGTTGTTTGTCATGCCTGCTACTGCTTAGAGTTGTGTCAGGTCTGATTCATCGGGAATGAATCAGAGGTGTGTGAATATGTCCTACTGTGTGTGAGCTAAGTGTGTGAACACGATTTGGTAAAGGTAGCGGTGAGAGGCCATGTAGGAGTACATGGTGGGTTGTCTCATTGCAGCCGTCCTCAGGAACTGAGTTCTGTGTTTGTGATCCATGATTCAGCTACTACCACGCATTGGGCCCGAAACCAATGGACCCTCTTGGCTTCTTGATCACCCTTGTCCTCTGTCCAGGAGTTGCAAGTAGTTTCTGGTGTTTGTAGTATGCTGGAGGCCGTGGGCAGCGCTGACCGGAGGGGTGGGCTGTGATGCGGTAGGCACGTGGCACGGTGTACCGGGCGCCCGTTTGGTGTCTCGGGAACCCTGTTCACATCGTTTGGGGCTGTGAGCGAAACTCCGGCCGGATCTCCTCATGGATGGAACCCGAATAGGCGATAAACCTGGACTAGAGACTTGAGTGTTTAGGCAGGCCGTGGCCGACACCCACGTTGGGCTTCCGCTTGAAGGTTGCCGAGTACATGACGTGTAAACGGCGGTAAGTGGTGAGAGCGTGTGTGAAGAAGTACACCCCTGCAGGGTTAACATCATCTATTCGAATAGCCGTGTCCGCGGAAAAGGACTTCTGGGTTGCTTATATCAGTTCATAGACAAGTGAAAGTGGATACTTTAAAATACGCAAGATAAGCGTGAGTGCTATGGATGGCGTTCTCGTAGGGAGACGGGAGCGGATCCATAGTGGTGTATTGATATGGTGAATATGTGGACTCGTGTGCGCCACCTCAAAAGAGTTACTTGCAGTCGTAGTTCAGGATAGCCACCGAGTCAAAGCTGGCTTGCTGCAGTTAAACCCCCACCATCCCTTTGTTGATAATGATGCATATGTAGTTAGTTCTGATGTAAGTCTTGCTGGGTACATTTGTACTCACATTTGCCTATTTTATGTTTTTGCAGAGAGACTTCGGTCTCGCTAGTAGTACCGCGTGGACTTCGACGTTTAGCTTGTTACCTCAGCTACGATCTTGTGCCCTCGGCAGGATCTGGTAGATAGTCAGGCTTCTCAGCCTTTTTCATTTTATAGTTGTCTGTACTCAGACATGTTAAGCTTCTGCATGTGCTTTGACTTGTATGCTCTGAATGTTGGGTCATGAGACCCCTGTTTGTAATATCTCGCTCCTCGGAGCCTATTGAATAAATACTTGAGTCGTAGAGTCATGTTGTGATGCCATGTTGTATTTGCACATATCGAGCATATTGTGTGTATGTTATTGAAATGCTTGGTATGTGTGGGATCTGGCTATCTAGTTGTTTATCCTTAGTAGCCTCTCTTACCGGGAAATGTCTCCTAGTGTTTCCACTGAGCCATGGTAGCTTGCTACTGCTCCGGAACACTTAGGCTGGCCGGCATGTGTCCTTCTTTGTTCCTGTGTCTGTCCCTTCGGGGAAATGTCACGTGATGAATACCGGAGTCCTGTTAGCCCGCTACAGCCCGGTTCACCGGAGTCCTGCTAGCCCAGTGCTACAGCCTGGATTCACTCGCTGATGACCGACACGTTCGATGCTGGGTCATGGATGCCTGTCCCTATAAGTTAGTGCCACTTTGGGTTTACGACTAGCCATGTCAGCCCGGGCTCCTTATCATATGGATGCTAGCGACACTGTCATATACGTGTGCCAAAAGGCGCAAACGGTCCCGGGCAAAGGTAAGGCGACACCCGTGGGAATACCGTGCGTGAGGCCGCAAAGTGATATGAGGTGTTACATGCTAGATCGATGTGGCATTGAGTCGGGGTCCTGACATTCGCTGCCAAACCGTGCGCCATACCGTACCAATCCAGAGGAGATGAAGGAGATTATGCGTCAAGTACAGGAGCTGCTCGACAAAGGTTATATACACGAATCTCTTAGTCCTTGTGATGTTCCTATCATACTAGTGCCAAAAAAGGATGGTACATCGCGTATGTGTGTTGATTGTAGAGGCATTAATAATATTACTATTCGTTATCGTCATCCTATTCCTAGGCTAGATGATATGCTTGATGAATTGAGTGACTCTACAATATTCTCCAAAGTTGATTTGCGTAGTGGATACCATCAAATTCGTATGAAATTGGAAGACGAATGGAAAACAACATTTAAAACTAAGTTTGGATTATATGAGTGGTTAGTCATGCCTTTTGGGTTAACTAATGCACCTAGTACTTTCATGAGATTAATCAACGAAGTTTTACGTGCTTTCATTGGATGATTTGTGGTAGTCTATTTTGATGCTATACTGATTTATACAGATCTTTAGAGGAATATTTGGAACATTTACGTGATGTTTTATTGCTATACGTGATGCACGTTTGTTTGGTAACCTTGGGAAGTGCACCTTTTGCATCGACCGAGTATATTTTCTTGGCTATGTTGTTACTCCACAGGGAATTGAAGTTGATAAAGCCAAGATTGAAGCTATTGAGAGTTGGCCGCAGCCCAAAACAATCACACAAGTAAGGAGTTTTCTTGGTCTCGCTGGATTCTATATGCGTTTTGTGAGAGATTTTAGCACCATTGTTGCACCTCTCAATGAGCTTACAAAGAAGGACGTGCCTTTTGTCTGGGGTACCGCATAGGAAGAAGCCTTCACGGTATTGAAAGATAAATTGACACATGCTCCTTTACTCCAACTTCCTGATTTTAGTAAGACTTTTGAGCTTGAATGTGATGCTAGTGGAATTGGATTAGGAGGTGTGTTATTACAAGATGGCAAACCAGTTGCATACTTTTCTGAAAAACTAAGTGGGCCTAGTCTGAACTATTCTACTTATGATAAAGAATTATATGCTCTTGTTCGGACTTTAAAAACATGACAACATTATTTATGGCCCAAAGAATTTGTTATACATTCTGGTCATGATCTTTGAAACACACTAAAAGTCAAGCAAAACTGAACCGTAGACATGCTAAATGGGTTGAATTCATTGAGACTTTCCCTTATGTCATTAAACACAAGAAGGGTAAAGAAAATGTTATTGCTGATGCATTGTCTCGTCGTTATACTATGCTTTCACAACTTGACTTTCAAATATTTGGTTTGGAGACCATCAAAGATCAATATGTGCATGATGCTGAATTTAAAGATGTATTGCAGAATTGTAAAGAAGGGAGAACCTAGAACAAGTTTGTCGTTAATGATGGATTCGTGTTTCTTGCTAATAAGCTATGCATTCCAGCTAGCTCCGTTCGTCTTTTGTTGTTGCAGGAGGCGCATGGAGGAGGATTAATGGGACACTTTGGCGTGAAGAAGACGGAGGATATACTTGCTACACATTTCTTTTGGCCAAAGATGAGATGGGATGTTGAGCGTTTTGTTGCTCGCTGCTCTACATGTCAAAAAGCTAAGTCACGACTCAATCCTCATGATTTATATATGCCTTTGCCTGTACCTAGTGTTCCTTGGAAGGATATATCTATGGACTTTGTTTTAGGTTTACCTCGAACAAAGAAGGGGAGGGATAGCATATTTGTTGTCGTGGATAGATTCTCGAAAATGGCGCACTTTATACCATGTCATAAAAGCAATGATGCTGTTAATGTTGCTGATTTGTTCTTTCGTGAAATGATTCGCTTGCATGGTGTGCCAAATACTATTGTTTCAGATCGTGATACTAAATTTCTTAGCCACTTTTGGAGATGTTTATGGGCTAAGTTGGGGACCAAAATGATTTTTAGTACTACTTGTCATCCCCAAACTGATGGACAAACTGAAGTAGTCAATAGAACATTGTCTACTATGCTTAGGGCTGTTTTGAAGAATAATAAGAAAATTTGGGAAGAATGCTTGCCTCATATTGAATTTGCTTATAATTGTTCATTGCATTCTACTACTAAGATGTGCCCTTTTCAAATTGTGTATGGTTTTCTACCTCGTGCACCTATTTGTTATCTCTTCCATCTTCGGAGAAGGTTAATTTTGATGCTAAACAATGTGCTGAATTAATCTTAAAAATGCATGAGTTAACTAAGGAAAACATTGAGCATATGAATGCTAAATATAAACTTGCTGGAGATAAGGGTAGAAAACATGTTGTCTTTGCACCTGGAGATCTTATTTGGTTATATTTACGTAAGGATAGGTTTCCTAATTTGCGCAAAGCAAAGCTAATGCCACGTGCTGATGGTCCTTTTAAGGTGTTAGAGAAAATAAATGATAGTGCATACAAACTTGAGCTGCCTGCAGATTTTGGGGTTAGTCCCACTTTTAACATTGCAGATTTGAAGCCTTATTTGGGAGAGGAAAATGAGCTTCCGTCGAGGACGACTTCATTTCAAGAAGGAGAGGACGATGAGGACATCAATACCATTGTTACACCCACAACCCCTACTGCTACATATACTGGACCAATTACTAGAGCTCGCGCACGCCAATTAAATTATCAGGTACTTTCGTTTCTTGGTAATGATTCTAATGTTCACGAGAATATGATGCTGTCTAAATTTGATACATTTGTTTTGCTTACAAATGAAGGGCCTAGCATGGATAAGAGGGAAGAACACTGGAGCAAGACCAAGCATGGAGATGATGGCATGCGCAAGGGGAACAAGAAAGGAGTTACAAGTGATGATTTCAGGAGTTTAAAGCCACCATAATGAGTGCATGAAGCCTTGGACAAAATATACAAGATGCCACTTCATAAATTTTGTCCAGAGGCTATTCTAGGTGCTGCGTCACCTTATTATTGGGCCAGGCCCATGTAATTTCGAAATACATAAGTATAGGCTATTTTAGAGTCTGTATGTGTGGAGAAACAAGAGATAGGGTTGGTTTCGGACCCCTTCCCCAAGGGCCACGAAATTCCCCCCTCTTCCTCCATATATACAGCCCTTAGGGCACCGTTTAGACTTTGGATTTTGTTTACATTAAAATTTCGCCATAGCTGCAACTTCGCGTACTTCGTTTGTGTTCAACGACAAGACAAAGGCGTCTCAGAACCCCACCTTCATTAATAAAACTTTCCTCTTATATTGCAATATCCAGATTGCAATCTCAGTTTCTTGCTTGTTCTTCGTTTGCTCGCAGGAAAACAGAACCTCGTGGTCAGTTTGATCGTGCTCCGGCATGGTCAATAACCCCTCGGAAGTTGGTTTAGCGATTGCTAAGGCGCGACGTCTCACACGTTCGTAGTCGGATCGTCAAGGTCGACTCCCACAGAAAACGATAGCCACCATCTCATAGAAAGAAGGGACACCTTTGCCTCTATCAGAGGTATGATGTGGGAGTGGTAGTAAAGTCTCGATTAAAGAGTATGCCCATCACCTCCCAATTGCATTGGAATGTGTATAAGGATAAAGTTGAGGAATCACAATACAAGTTGCTTGAGTTATTTGCCACAAAGGTTGAAGTTTCTCGGCTACTACCCGACTTGAACCGGAATGTATCCTCCCCAATACACGATGGTGTCGAGGTGTATGTCCACAATGCTTCTAGCTAACCGCCAAGTAGCCAACCAAATGAAGAGGATATCAATGTTGGAGCCATAGTAGTTTGCAGTGATGCTATTGATGATGTTGAAGATGATGCCATTGCTCATGTTGATGAATATGCCAGTGCTCATGTTGATGAATATGCTATTGCTCAAGATGATGTGTATGCGGAAGGAGAAGTGATCTTTTGTACCAACAAGACATGGACCGTAACCTCCCTTATAGCCGTATGTGTGGGTATGAGTCAGATGACGAGGGTCCGCCGGAAGAATTTGATGAGGATGAATTCACCGCGCAAGAAAATCAAGTCTACAAGAAGGTCAATGGCAAGGAAAGAGGACCCTCATTGTTTCGTGATCTTAGTCTTGCCGACAAGGCCGTTGTTGATGGCGGCATGAGGTTGGGTTTGATCGAACCATCAACTTGCTCGAGGATGGGTGATCCAAGGCCACCCGATGAGGACGAGAATGATCATTTTAAGAAAGGGATCAAGTTTGGTTGTTTGCAAGAGTTCAAGATATGGTTGAGTGACTATGCCATTTGGAACCATAGGCCGTATGTTGTTGGTCATTCAAACCAAAATGTGCGCTACATCATCAAATATGACAAAGAAGGTTGCCCATGGAAGGTTCATGGAAGAAAGATTAATGTAAACCGAGCAATGGGAGTTGAAGAGTTGTGTGGCCACCCATGAGTGCATACCACCGGACAAAGTGGACCAAAGCAAGGGACACCGTCAACTCACGTCCGAGTATCTAGGCTACAAATTCTTGAATGAGATATCCCATGATGCAACCGTGAAGGTGAAGTTCCTCATGAGTTCGGTCTTCGAACGATTAGGGTACGAGGTCAAGTATGGAAAGGTGTGGATGGCCAAGGCAAACGCTATAAGGATGTTGCATGGCGATTATGCCGCCACGTACAATATCCTTCCGAGACTATCGAGAGCCATTGCTCATTGGAACCCGGGCGTGCGCCATAGGGTTGAGTCAATTGAGGGAGTGTTTCATTGTGCTTTTTGGAGCTTTGGGCAATGCATCGAGGCATTTAGGCATTGTCACCCCGTCTTATCAATTGATGGCACATTCTTGACCGGCAAGTACAAGGGCATGTTGATGGTTGCAATGGCCCACTCATCTAATGACAATGTGTTGCTGGTGGCATTTGCGTCGGTGCCTTCCGAGCACAATGACAACTGGGAATAGTTTATGGATCATTGATGACGATGGTGCTTGGCCCTAAAAGATAGGTGTGCATCATATCAGGTCGCCATCATGGGATTCTAAAAGCAATAGAAGTTGACATTCCAGGCTATCCAAAGCTCCAACACCGTTGGTGCATGAGGCGCTTCATGGAAATTTTTTACCGAGCATGCAAGAGTAAGGAGTTTTGCAAGGATCTTACCCATGTTTGCATGGCATTCAACACTGACACATTCCAAATCCGCTATGATTAACTATTCAAGGTGTTGGAGAAGAACAAAGGAGGGAGAGAATTCTTGACAAGGCATCTTCCGGAGAAGCATAAGTGGCCACGTGCTCACGACGAAGGAGGTTTGAGATACGGAGACATGGCAAGTAACATGGCAGAATGCTTCAACAGTGTGCTCAAGGGTGTTCGTTCCTTGCCGGTGACTGCAATAGTTAAATATACTTTCTTCAAGCTCAACGAGTATTTTCTGAGGCATTCCGAAGTCACCGCCAATTGGATAGGTGAAAAGATGGAGTTTCCCTTCAAAGTTCAGGATTGGTTGAAGCATCAAGCGTGTGAAGTCCTCACATCAACCAATCATTAGTTTTAGTGAAAAAGAAATGATCTACCAAGTCAATGAGCCGGGTGGCACAACAAGGGACGGCGTGACGTACGGTGGGGTAGCGTATAAGGTGCACCTCAAGAACCGGTGGTGTCAGTGTGAGAGACCTCACACGTATCGTTGGCCTTGCTCGCATGTGATGACCGCGGCAAGGGCGAGAAACTTGAACCTATCCGATGGTACCACCATGCGGTTGCATGAGTTCACATTGGAACAAATGAGCTTGACATGGGCGCCTCGGTTCCATCCCTTCCTCGATCAGTCAAAGTGGCCTGAGTATGATGGGCCACACATCGTTCCCGATCCCAACTTATGGTGCCGACAAAGGGAAGAAGAAGAAAGAAGAGGTTTATGAGTGACATGGATGATCTAGCTGGATACACCAGAATGAAACAATTCGGTAGCGGCCATTTCATGGAAGCACCGGAAATCAATAGTTGTGGTCAATGTGACAAGCCGGGAGACAATGTTAAGAAATGCACCAAAAGGCCACGACCAGAGGCAGGAGTGGTGGCCGTGGAGGACGGGCGACTCTTAGAGGCAGTGGATGAGGAGGCACTATTGGTGCGCGCGGAGGAAGGTCGAGTCTTAGAGGAGCCGACGGCGGTGGTCGTGGTTCCCGTGGTTGTAGGACGCGAAGGACTGATAGAGGGAGGCCTATTGACATTTTGGTTGACCCGCATGGTTGAAATAATATGAATGGTGACTATTTTGTAGACATTTTGTTTATTGTTTTTCTTGCTTCTATACATGCTTATTTACTTTACTAACAATCAATTTTTTCTTCATAGGCATGGCTTCATCTGGTTCCATGACGAGGCCCCCCGTGTGCTAATCGAGGACATGTCGGACAAGTGGGGAGACGCCAAGTTGGACAAGTTGAAGGAAAAAGATATGAAAACTCCATCATGTTGGTGTGGATATGTTTGCAAAGTGAAGGTATCCACCGACCGGAAGAAGTCATGGATAGAAGGAAGGAGATTTTTTATCCCAACTATGCACATGATCGTCCTCGTCCAACTCATGCCTATGATGTATTGCCGGTATGTTGTGCAAGTTCAAAGATTATTCTCAAGGTTGCTTCAACTTGAACCTGTATCACTAATAACCAAATTTGTTCTTCCTGCCGCCTCCACTTTGCAAGTACTTATCATGGATAGATCAAGATGTGCCAGAAGATGTTAAAAAGGATGAACATCAAGATTATCTTAGGAAGCAGCGGTTGTTTCAAGAAGCATTTTAGAGAGCCTTGGATGAAGAGCGTCGTTAGAAGGAGAAGATGGAGTGAAAGAAGCGTGAGGAGGAGAGGGCACACAAAGAGAAAGGTTGCTCGTCAAGAGGAGAGGGCAAGAAAGCTTGCAAGGGCTCGTGAAGCCCAAGAGGAGGATGAGACACGTGACAAGAAAGGAAAATGGCCTCGTGTGACCCAATAAGGCTCTATCATGCAAGATGACATGAACTATGCCTTCGATTCGAGAACTCTTGTCATGAACTATGTATTTGATTGGAAAACTTGTCACGAACTTTGTCTTTGATTCGAAACTTGTCATGAATTATGTACTTAAATTTGCAAATTAGGAACTATGTCTTAGCCTTAATTTTTCCATGACTGTGCATTAGATTTGTTTTGCCATGATTATTTGATGTTGACGATGTTACTATAGAACAAAAAATAGGGGAAACTCTATTTCCCAAACCTACCGCCAGGGGGTATGGTGGTAGGGTAAATAACCCTACCGCCAGGGCCCTTGGCGGTAGGGCAGCATGCCTCGCAGTGTGCGTTCGATGAAGTAAACGGCCCTGGTTTTTGTGGTAGGGTTAACTACCGTACCGCCAAGGGCCCCGGCAGTAGGGTAGCGCAATTCTGTAATGAAAACAAGCCAGGATTTTGCGGTAGGGTTAGCTGCCCTACCATCAAGGGCCCTAGCGGTAGGGTAGCATACTTCTGTAACAGAAGAAAGTTGCATTTTGCGGTAGGGTTAGCTACCCTACCACGGGGGGCCCTGGCGGTAGGGTAGCAACATATTCTATAACCAAAATGAGCTTGATTTCTGTGGTAGGTTTAGCTACCCTACCACCGGGGGGCCTGGCGATAGGGTAGCAATTTCCCTACTTTTACAAGTACATATCCATTAAATCATTACATCACCAAACTCTGACACGTTCAAATACCAAAGACATGCATAAATAACATCACATCATTACATCAACAAACTCCGACATGTTGAAATACCAAAGACATGCATAAATAACACCACATCATTACATCAAGTTCCATCTACCAAATTTAAATGACTTAGAGCACTAGTCCAAGTGGCAAATATCCAGATGACAAGTGTTCTACACCGGAAAGGAGCCCCTAATAAGCCAGAAAGTAGTTCCTAACCGCCTTAATACGTTTGACTTGTGCATCACGCTCTGGATTGGCTTCGATTGATACTCGGCAGAACCCGCCCAATGGATAATCGAACCCTTTTTTCCTTGCGGAACCAGGTCCATCGAGCACGACAGGTTGGATTCTCTGACACTCCTTGATCGATTGCCCATCCAATGATTTGACCGGGCTTTGCATGTCCAGCTCGCTGAATTCATCAATGCTTACGAAGAACGCTATCTCCATTGCCAAAGTGTATCTACATTCATCTTTCTTCTCCCGCAACTCATGAACTAGCTTATCTTTTCTTTCTCGAGCTCTTCAGGGAAATTACATAACACACACACTTGTTAAAATCCCGCATAGCTGCGTTTGCCTCTTCACAACTCTTAATCCATTTTAAAGCTCCATCATCATCCGGCGGCGTCGTTCTCCTCCACACTTCTCATATGCTATCTGCACCGGGGACTTGTTTTCCATGCTACATGACATGAAACAAAACAAAACTCAAATCAAATGATATAAGACATACACAAAACATAGCTTATTTACAAATTACCTAAGACAGGAAGTTCTCACGGGTTCAAATGACATAGGGTACATAACATAAGGACGAGTTCAAATGACATAACTTACATAACGTAAGTACAAGTTCAAACGACATAGGTTACATAAGAAAGCAAATGGTAAGGTGTACATGCCATTATAGTCCAAATGACACTACGACATCATGTAGTTCAACCCCCTTTATTCGTCCATCAACATGACATCTTTGTTGTACGGTCCCGGGTTGCAACAAATGACATCATTTCTTTTACGGACCCAAGCCCAACGAGAAGCCCGTCTTGCTATCGGTGATGATGGTTGCCTAACTACCTAGTCAATGATTTGGCCAGGGGTTTTCAAGTCCATCTCATGCACTTCATCCCTTGTTCCGCACAATGCAATTTGCCTTGCAAGAGCACGTATATGAAATTTATCTTCCTTCTTGAGCTTGCTTATGTTTTTCTCTTTAGCTTCGTACACCTTCTCATTGTCCTCGCACTTAGACACAAGTAATTTGAAAAGTCTATACAAGCTACATTCAATGCATCGACGACTTCAAACCACGACTTCATCTTTTCCTCAATGACTGCAGTTCACGCTTCGCCGCCGCCTCTGCAGAAGACCCAAAAAAGATGACCGATCCCATCCTACAAGTCAAGGGTAACTATAACGGTCATCCAAGGCAAAAACATAACCTCGTTTACTACCACTAATCATAGGACTTGATCGAGTTACGGGTAACTACTATAGCAGTCATTAGGCATATACTTAACCATAGCCCTAACAAAAGCCTAAATGATAGCTCTTAGTACCCCCAACAATGCTAGTCACACAATACATAGTCAAAGCTCAAACATTACCCTAAATGCATCATATACATTGATTTCACCACAACAAAATCATGAACTAGGGTTTGCAACAAAGTGAGCTAAAAACATGATTCCAACCAACCAAAACTAGGGGGAGTGAGGGAGGTACCTTGGGTGATGAAAGTGCTCCAGATCCATTGGACAAATCTGAAGCAAATGAGTGAGATTTGAGAGGGTTTGTGTGAGGAGAAGAGGGGAGAAGAGGACTCGAGCTCGAAAGAGGGAGAATGGGGAATGGGGGTGAATGAGTGGGTAGGGGAGCACATCCCCCACCCCACAACCCTATCCAGAGGCCTACCACCAAGGTCCATGGCGGTAGGTTATGCCACCCTACCGCCGAGGGCCTAGCGGTAGGGGCCTTTGCCAGCTGGGCTGAAGCAAACGGCTGTTAACTGTAGCCGAAAGGCTTACTGCTGGAGGCGTTGGCGGTAGCCTGTGTTGAGCTACCGCCGAGGCCTATGGCGGTAGACAAAAGGGTCAAATCCCAAAAAATTTCCAGACGGGTGTCAGATCTGGGATAACTAGACGAAAAGGGTCAAAACACGAATTTTGGCCCCATCCGGCGCGCTACTACCGGAGGAAGCCATGCCAGGACGACACTAACCGTCGTGTCTGATTCTTGGCGTACACACCGGACCAGCTCCTCGCCCAGTCTCAGGCCAACTCCAATGTGCCGATTCATATGGTCCGCTTGTGTTCGTCAGGTCCAATGGACAAAAAATATGGCTCAACGCGTCGACACAAAAGGACGAATGTTCCTTAAGACTCATTTCCGATCTGGGCTGGGTTTGTGTCTTCGCGGACACACAACAGACACCCATGACATCCTCTTCATGTCCTTCTGTAGCATGTCCGCCCGTGGCACACCAATGCACCACTCTCCCCCAAAACCCTCCCACCCTCGCACCATGGCCGACGCGCCCAACCCCGCCCTCGCCCCCATCCGGGCCGACACCATTGCCGTTGGCGCTGAAGAGGCCGAAGAAGGTGCACACCGCGGAAGAGACTGCCGCTGAGACGACGAAGAGGGCTGGACAAAGGAGGAAGGAAAAGGCAGAAAAAGAAGCCGCCGCCGCCCTAGTCGCAGTCGCTCAGCCCAGGCTGCCGCTGCGGAAAGTGATGCCCTCATTGCCAAGGCCGTGAGATACGTTGGAGACGTATCAACTAGAAATTAGTCTTAATAACCCACAAGTGTAGGGGATCGCAACAGCTTTCGAGGATAAAGTATTCAACCCAAATTTATTGATTCGACACAAGGGGAGCCAAAGAATATTCTTGAATATTAGCAGTTGAGTTGTCAATTCAACCACACCTGGATAACTTAGTATCTGCAGCAAAGTGTTTAGTAGCAACCGTGGTATGATAATAAAGGTAATGGTGGCAAAAGTAAAGATAATAGTTTTTGGGTTTTCGTAGTAGTTGTAACAGTAGCAACGGAAAAGTAAATAAGCGAAGAAGAATATGTGAAAAGCTCGTAGGCAATCGATTAGTGATGGATAATTATGCCGGATGCGATTCCTCATGTAATAGCTATAACATAGGGTGACACAGAACTAGCTCCAGTTCATCAATATAATGTAGGCATGTATTCCGTAAATAGTCATACGTGCTTATGGAAAAGAACTTGCATGACATCTTTTGTCCTACCCTCCCGTGGCAGCGGGGTCCTAGCGGAAACTAAGGGATATTAAGGCCTCCTTTTAATAGAGAACCGGAACAAAGCATTAGCACATAGTGAATACATGAACTCCTCAAACTACGATCATCACCGAAAAGTATCCCGATTATTGTCACTTCGGGGTTGTCGGATCATAACACATAATAGGTGACTATAGACTTGCAAGATAGGATCAAGAACACACATATATTCATGAAAACATAATAGGTTCAGATCTGAAATCATGGCACTCAGGCCCTAGTGACAAGCATTAAGCATAGCAAAGTCATAGCAACATCAATCTCAGAACATAGTGGATACTAGGGATCAAACCCTAACAAAACTAACTTGATTACATGGTAAATCTCATCCAACCCATCATCGTCCAGCAAGCCTACGATGGAATTACTCACGCACGGCGGTGAACATCATGAAATTGGTGATGGAGGATGGTTGATGATGACGAGACGACGAATCCCCCTCTTCGGAGCCCCGAACGGACTCCAAATCAACCCTCCCGGGAAAGATTAGGGCTTGGCGACGGCTCCGTGTCGTAAAACGTGATGAAACTTTCTCTCTAATTTTTTTCTCCCTGAACGTGAATATATGGAGTTGGAGTTGAGGTCGGTGGAGGTCCAGGGGGCCCACGACATAGGGGGGCGCGCCCTGTAGGGGGGGGGGGGCGCCCCTGTCTCGTGGACAGGGTGTGGGCCCCCTGGTGTATTTCTTTCGCCCAGAAAATCTTATTAATTCCAAAAAGTGCCTCCGTGGATTTCCAGGACATTCCGAGAACTTTTCTTTTCTACACATAAAACAACATCATGGCAGTTCTGCTGAAAACAACGTCAGTCCGGGTTAGTTTCATTAAAATCATGCAAGTTAGAGTCCAAAACAAGGGCAAAAGTGTTTGGAAAAGTAGATACGTTGGAGACGTATCACCGTGCAATAGGCATTCCTCATTCTACGGTACCAAGAGCCGACCCTTCTCGCCGCCACCATCGCGGCGGCCATCACGGGCTCATCGGCAGCCCATTTGCCCAAGCTTCCGGAGTCTCCACGCATGCCAACGCCGCCGACGTATGGGTACCATCCCGGACACGACCCGACATCATCCTGCTTCTCCACGTAGCCAATTGTCTCGATGGTGCCCCTGATCTCAATGCCACCCCCGTTGCCGGTCAGTCCACCGGGATGCAAAGGAAGCACCCACGGGCCACCACCATAGGCAACTTACCCGATGCTCGCAAGCTGTTTGTTGATATGCAGACCCCGACGACGGACGACCTGGCATTCATGGAGGAGATTATTAATGAGGGTCGCCTAGGGTATGATCTCGAGGAGACTCAAAGCCAAGACGACCGCGACCAAGACACCTAAGGCTAAGACCCCCACGACCACCTCGGCCAAGACACCCAAGGCCAAGAAAGTCAAGACCAAGACGGTGTCGACATCGACGATGAGCCATTTTTTCATGATGAGCTATCGCATCAAGCCAATGCACAAAAGAGGTGGCAAAGCATGAGGACGGGAGCATACACGAAGGATGATGACAAGTTAATTTGCAAAGCTTGGATGGAAATTGGATGAGATTCCAAAACTGGTGAAGGAACAACATTTTGTAAGAGGGTACGTGCATACTTCCATGAACGCCGCAAGTTCGATCCCTACAAATTTGAAAGTGGCCATACAGATATTTCAGTCCAAAAGAGGTGGGCCTTCATCCAATTAGAGTGCAACAAGTTTTGTGCCTCCCGTGAGGATATCACCGACCGGCCCGTGAGTGGCCTTGGCATCAAAAGACATAGTGTACAGTTTCTACCCTTGTTCATATGATAATTTGTCGTTCTCCTATGCATATGAATGTATCTTCTTGTTTTCATCTTCATTAGCAAGCTTTCGAACTTCAAAAATCTTCAAGGCCCAACATGGGAACACGCCATTCACTACCCATTGTTGGATGATGATTTGTGAGTGCTAAAAGCTTAAGTAGCAATAAGCTACCTAAAAGAAACATGGGCTTCCATCTGTGGTTGAACGAAGCGAAGGTGAGAAGCGGCCGAGAGGAAGACCAATTCCAAGGTGGACGAAAAACGTGATTCTTTGCAAGAAACTTTGAAGGGTTTCATGACCCAAAAGGAGGTGACAATTGAGAAGAAGGATGAGAGGAAGCGCCAAGAGAAAGAGGAGCAAATGAAGACCTTCTTTGACATACAAAAGAAAAGCTCAAGATCGATGAGACCAATGCCCAGACAAGAGAAAACGAGATAAAGCCCAAGCTAATCTCAAAACAATCGGAGATAATGGCGGTGGACTTGAGGAAGATCCCTCCCCCCTAATGGCTTGGTTCGAGAAGAATCAAAAGGAGATGCTCAAGCTAGCGTGATCATCTTATGTTTGGCCGAGATGCATGAACTATGTCCGTGCTGCGATTCTTTTTGTATGCAACATGGATTCTAAACTATGGCTGGTAATGGAGATTATTTTGTATGCTGGCATGTCTGAATGCTAGCATGGATTCTAGCTACTATGCAAATATGTTTGTTTGTTGGAAAAAATTCAGCCAGACAGACCAATGGGTCGGCTGGATGGGTGCATGGTCAAATTTGCGTGGACTCTGCACCTACAGCCAACCCAAACGACATAAAGCGAAGCAATTCCGCGTCCATTTGCATCATGGCGTTAGAGTTGGCCTCAATACCCAACATCACTAGTGGTTTGCCCCTAGGAACGTTGCCTCATTGTCCCTGGCGAAGTCCTCTGACGGCTCACTGCTCCGCCCCGCAGCAAGGATTTTGAGAGCTACCATGTCGTTCTCATCGACCGACAATCTTGAATCGCAACAACCACAAAATGACGTGCACATCTTTGCGGTCTCCACAACTTTAGAGTTCTGCGTCGACCCCCGATCAATTCAATTCACATGGTGCGGCGGCAGTAGGGCCTGCCACCTCGAGGCCGGGGGTTCGGTAGCGGGAGAAGTCAGCAGCGGAGAGAGAGAGAGAGAGAGAGA
>NC_041393.1:394018630-394025152 GCF_002162155.2 Triticum dicoccoides | reverse complement strand
GAGAGAGAGAGAGTTGACCGACCAGGGAGGAAAACCATTGCGGCATGTTGGATTAAAAATGAGCGGTCGGGGAGCACAGAGCATATTGAGGAGCAGGCAAGTCTCATCCAACATGTATGTCGCGTTGTAATGTACGGGCTTCTTACTTTTTTTTTACGAGGTGCACGGGCTTCTTACTAATTAAAGGAACTTATTTATTGGTTCTTATTTTTCTTGGCGTACCTATTACGCGATTCGCCAGTCCAAAGAATTATTGCGTGCCAAATATAGTGTAAAAAAAATCATGCATTAGCAGGAAATTCCTGTCCTTTATCTACACCGTTCTAATATTTTCTCTCTGGCTGTCAAAACAGTGAAGGAGAAGAAAAAGGAAATTTGTGAGTGATCCGTGCCTCTGGGCTCTGGCCTCTAGAAAACTGATTCGAACTGGATTCCACTAGTTGGGCACGGCGGTTTGGGTTCCTTTCTTCTTCTTTCCGGTTGCTGCACCTCGACCTCCACTTTCCCACCTCGCGGCTGGGCCGGCGTCCATGGCAACGCCGTCGCACTCGCACGGGCTCCCGCTCGCGCCCCTCCGGACGCTCCTGCTCGCCTTGCCGCTCTTGTCGCTCATCCTCCTCCTCACGCTGCACCTCCCGCCGCGCCACCGGCCGGCCCCTCCGGCTCCCCTCATCCTCCCCACGCCCCTCCTGACCACCGCCGCCACAGCCGCCGCCCAGCCTAAGCCCAAGGCCGACCCCTCCTCCTTCTCGTCGCCCTCGCCGACGACGCTCTCGCACGTGGTGTTCGGGGTGGCCTCCTCCCGCCGCACGCTGCCGCTGCGCCTCCCGCTCCTCCGCCTCTGGCTCCGCCCGCCCGCGCGCGCCTTCCTCTTCCTCGACGCGCCGCCCCGCGCCGCCTCCATCCCGGCGAACCTCCACCTCCGCGTCTCCCGCGACGCCTCCCGCTTTCCCTACTCCTACCGGAAGGGCCTCCCCTCCGCGGTCCGCGTCGCGCGTATCGCCAAGGAGCTCCTCCTCGAGCTCCGCCAGCAGCAGCAGCACCAGTCGCCGCCGCCGAGGTGGCTGGTGCTCGCCGATGACGACACCGCCTTCGTCCTCCCCAACCTCCTCCACACCCTCTCCAAGTACGACTGGCATGAGCCATGGTACCTCGGCGCGCCTTCCGAGTCCGCCGCGCAGAACGTCTGGCACGGCTTCAGCATGGCCTATGGCGGCGGCGGCATCGCCATCAGCTGGCCCCTCGCAGCGCGCCTGGCCCGCGTGCTCGACTCCTGCATCATCAGGTACCCCCACCTCTACGGCAGCGACTCCAGGATCTACGCCTGCCTCGCCGAGCTCGGCGTCGAGCTCACCCACGAGCCAGGATTCCACCAGGTGCACTGCCGCCTCTCCTTTTCCCCTTCTACCCCGAATTTCTATTTGCCTCTGCATGTGCTACTGATATTTCCTTGTGGAATGTTTTGAGAGAGATTGCTGCGAAATCAACTGTGTGTTTCTATTGGATGCTAGTAGTTCATAGTTATGGGGAAATTGATAAAGAATTGGACTTCTAAGCACTCTTTGGTACTCCTGGTCCTTGATTATGTTTTATTTATGCCTCATAATCGCAATCACGACAATGATTGTTCTAGATAATTGAAGTCTGTCTAGGATTGTCATGTTGCTGTTCAGTCTTTCTTGATGCATCCTAGGATTGTTGTTGAGAGGGAAACTTGTCTCTAGTGTCAACCTTTGAATAATAGAGGGGAATTATTGGTGAGAGACTGAAAGGTTTGAATTAAACTCTCAAGTACTACAACTTTTGTCTGAATGAATTCTGTTATACATTATTTCAGAGCATAGGTCAAAAGCTTATCCTCTACCATTCCCTCAAGATACGCTGAACCACACGACACCAATCCTGTAGAATGCTTCTAAAGAAAATGTACAGCCAGAACTACACCACCAGGGTGATGGTTACTGGTTAACTGCTGCACTCTCCTAGTGCTGAATCCGTTCAAAATCTGTGTCACTGGATTTAGTGATCCTTGCTGGTACCTCTACAGATTTTGACGTGATGGCACTTGAGAGGGGCGTTCTGGTCCACATTTGGAGTAGTAGGTGACCATTGTGGCATACTGGAATATGTCTCTGTCAGATAACCTAAAGCTTCGGGCATTGCAATCTTGATGCATTGCAAAACCAATTTTGCCGAAATAAACGTTAGTGTGAGCAGCAGCAGAACAGTGACCTGGACATGGTTGAAGTATCCATCTCTTTCTGCTCCATTGACTTGCTTTATTTAACAATTCGCAGGACCAATGTTATGTAGGGGGTTCCTTTATGCCCAATAGAGGCCTTCTTTATCTGTATTTTGCACCCAATGAAACCTAGAGAATGGCTGCTGTTTTTCAGAAAAAGAAACTCTTTATTCAATCTTTGAACATGAAACTAGCCTGTGGTTGTACTTGAAGTTGTGCACACACAAAAGGCATGATTCTGAACTTATGTGGGCTGTTGCATTTTATTATCACCAGATCGACCTTCATGGGGATATATCTGGATTTCTAAGAGCACATCCACTTGCTCCTTTAGTGTCACTTCACCACCTTGATAATGTCTATCCTCTTTACCCTGGTATGGATCGTGCAAAGGCGGTTGAGCATTTCTTCAGAGCAGCTAATGCTGACCCAGCGAGGATCGTTCAACAAACAGTGTGCTATGACCATTCAAGATCACTTACTGCTTCAGTGGCATGGGGCTATTCTGTTCAGGTTTTCAAAGGCAATGTACTGCTTCCTGACATCCTTGCTGTGCAAAAAACCTTTGTGCCGTGGAGAAGAGGTCGCAATGTTACGGATGTTTTTATGTTTAGCACCAAGCATTATCCAAGGGACGAGTGCAAACGAGCTGCTCTTTTCTTCCTAAAAAGTATTTCTTCCGGCAAAGGCAAGACGGAAAGCAATTACAGTAGGCAGCTGCCCCAAAAATGCTTGCCAAACTTGATTCAGTTGAGGAATATGCAACAAATAAAAGTGAGATCAGAGCTACTGCATCTGGTTCCTGGGAAGGTATGACTAGGATTAGTGTTATTGCGGATGGTGGCTTATACTGCATTTTTAGCTTAAAATAAATTATAACATGGTTTTACTTTTCAGGCTTTAAGACGACACTGCTGTGACATCGTACCTTCTTCATCTGAAACCACCATGGATATTGATATCAGGAAATGCAAAGATGGTGAATTGATCGCGATGCATTCGTAGTGATTCTTGAATAGCATTGAATACTGATCTGGAGTAGATAATTTACAGCTTGTTCTCGAACACACCTAATTTGCTTTTGTTATATACGGATCACACTGTCCCACTTCATTTTGGGTCTGTAGGTATATGTAGAGTTAAAGCAACATACTGTGATGCGTCATTACCCAAAGTAATATAGTGAATCATATTATATACTGTATTTGACATGTGTTCTAGCTTGCGATTTATCTAGCATCTGTTGAAGTATAAAGGCTGCACGTCAAGGACATCTAGAAGATCTCCAACTGAACACATATGATAGAGTAGTTGTTAGAGAGTAGTTAGAGGTTTATTCTCTGTTGTAATTCTCCTCTATCTCCCCCTGTAAATCTTCTCCTCAGTTACAACTGAAACCCCACTGTATGCAGCTATGGGATAAGCCCCATCCTATCAATATAAGCTCGTGCGGGGCTGCGGCCCTCTTCGGAGGGTGAGACGCTTCACACAATTTACATGGTACAGAGAGCCATTCTTTTCCATGTCATTAGTGTCACAAGTCGCAACCTGTGCTACGAAATTCCCCCAACAATCGATGTATTTCAGAAAATAGGTGAGAATTTCAGAAAATTAGAAAGAAAACAGAGAAGGGGATGAGCTAGGCCCAGCCAATTGGCGGGGGCAGCTAGGGTTCTTGTATTAGCAATATGATACTGCCTCCGTCCCATAATATAAAACATTATTACATCGAATTTATGAGTAAAGTAGATGTAATAATGTCTTATATTATTGGACTGAGGGAGTAGATAGCTCCCATTCGGGTTATAGGCTTCGCTTTATACTCCAGCGAGCGACGGCGATCAATAGAAAGTAAACACTAGACAACAACGGGTGACAACTACAGAGACAAAGAAACTGACGACGTTCAGCGCGCCAAATAACGGCCAACCACTCCCTTTCGCGTGCTCCACCAGATGCTCATAAACGATGCCGTATCGGCAGATTTGGGCTATCTGTTAACTGAACTAATTCAGGTGTCGATTTCTTCAGGGATGTTTATCTTCGGTTCATGAAAATTTCCTCCCAGAGTGCACTCCTCGAGTGTGGAAGCTTGGGAATACAGTCTGGATGAATTCCTCGGCCTCCAACTGGCGCCTGTGTCCGGCAGGTTCACCTGTTTTTCTTTGAAACAAGGCAGAAGACTTGCCATTTTCATTTATTAAGTAGGGTTGTGTCCGGCAGGTTCACCTATTTCTCTTTGAAACAAGGCAGAAGACTTGCATATTCAGTGATTAAGGAGTAGATTTAGACATAAGCCGTGTAGCGGTAAAAATAAAAGTCCTACTCTTGCGACATAATAATACTCAGGTGCTTGGCTCCTGCCAACTCTCAAAGACGGGGCTCCTCTTTGATTTTCATGACGACAATAGTGATCGAGCCAGCGGTGTTGCGAAAAGTTCTTGTGTTTCGCTCCTTCCGAATTTCCCAAGAGACAATCGTCATCACATGACCGATGGCCTTTCTGTTGTGACCTCCACCATTCGCCGCCACTAGCCACCAAGCTTGAACAAATTCTTCATGTCGCCAAGTCATTGGTGAGTAGCCGTGATTGCCAAGCCAAGTGGAGATCTTGTTCCAAATTCGGGTAGTGATTCTACAGCAGAATATGAGGTGGGCAGCAGATTTTTGCACTTGCATGAAGAGAGGGCATAGGCCGTAGTTTGGCCATCCCCGTCGATGGTGTAAAATTGGAATACACCGGGCGGCTCAATGCAAGCCACAACACAGCCTCATTGTATATATATGCAACCAGAAATTACAGAGTTTGTGTACAATACGAATAAACCAACAGAGATGGAAACTATCTATTTGACAACTGCTTGATTGCACTCCACGTTGTTCATCACGACGTGGCTCCGTCGGATGGTCTGACACTAACACACCCCCGCAGTCTGTACCGGGAGAGCTCTCGGAAGGAAATATGTCCCTAGAAGCAATAATAAAGTTGTTATTGTATATTTCCTTATTCATGATAAAAGTTTATTATTCATGCTAGAATTGTATTAATAGGAAACCTTGATACATGTGTGAATACATAAACAAACACCGTGTCCCTAGTGAGCCTCTACTAGACTAGCTTGTTGATCAAAGATGGTTAAGGTTTCCTAACCATGGGCACGACTTGTCATTTGATATCAAATCATTAGGAGAATGATGTGATGGACAAGACCCATCTGTTAGCTTAGCATAATGATCATTCAGTTTATTGCTATTGCTTTCTTCATGTGAAATACATGTTCCTTCGACTATGAGATTATGCAACTCCCTGATACCGAAGAAATACCTTGTGTGCTATCAAACATCACAACGTAACTGGGTGATTATAAAGATGCTCTACAGGTATCTACGATGGTGTTTGTTGGGTTGGCATATATCAAGATTAGGATTTGTCACTCCGAGTATCGGAGAGGTATCTATGACCCCTCTCGTTAATACACACCATAAGCTTGCAAGCAAACGACTAAGGAGTTAGTCACGAGGTGATGTATTACAAAACGAGTAAAGAGACTTGCCAGTAACGAGATTGAACTAGGTATGATGATACCACGATCGAATCTCGGGCAAGTAACATACCGATGGACAAAAGGAATTACGTATGTTGTCATAACGGCTCGACCGATAAAGATCTTTGTAGAATATGTAGGAGACAATATGGGCATCCAGGTTCCGCTATTGGTTATTGACCAGAGAGGTGTCTCGGTCATGTCTACATAGTTCTCGAACCCGTAGGGTCCGCACGCTTAACGTTCGATGACGATATTGTATTATATGAGTACCAAATGTTGTTCGGAGTTCTGGATGGGATCACGGACATGACGAGGAGTCTCAAAATGGTCGAGAGGTAAAGGTTGATATATAGGATGATAGTATTCAGACACCGGAAGTGTTCTGGAGTGTATCGAGTATTTATTGGAGTACCGCAGGGGTTACCGGAACCCTCGGGGGAAATATATGGGCCATATGGGCCATGAGAGGTGAGCACACCAGCCCACAAGGGGTGGCGCCCCCCCCCCCTTATGGCAGGGTGCCGAATTGGGAGAAGGAAAAAGGGGTTCGCCCCCCTTTCCTTTCTCTCTTCCCCCTTCCCTTTCTTCTCCGGTGAAATAAGGCAGGGGGTGTGCCACTTGGGGAAACCCCAAGTAGGATTCAGATCCTACTTGGGGCGCACCCTGGCTGCCTCCCCTCTCCCTCCCACCTATATATATATATACATATACATATATATATATATATATACA
>NC_041393.1:394015987-394018390 GCF_002162155.2 Triticum dicoccoides | reverse complement strand
GTAGCACACCCGAGACAATTGCCTAGCCGTGTGCGGCGCCCCCTCCACCGTTTACTCCCACGATCATATCTTCGTAGTGCTTAGGCGAAGCCCTGCGCGGATCACTTCACCATCACCGTCACCACGCCCTCGTGCTGATGGAACTCATCTACTACCTCGACAACTTGCTGGATCAAGAAGGCGAGGGACGTCACTGAGCTGAACGTGTGCAGAACTCGGAGGTGCCGTACGTTCGGTACTTGATCGGTCGGGGCTACAAGAAGTTCGACTACATCAACCGCTTCCACTTACGGTCTACGAGGGTACGTAGACACACTCTCCCCCTTGTTGCTATGCATCTCTATGGATAGGTCATTGCGTGTGCGTAGAATTTTTTTTGTTTTCCATGCAACGTTTCCCAACAGTGGCATCATGAGCCATGTCTATGCGTAGATGATATGCATGAGTATAACACAAAGAGTTGTGGGCGGTGATAGTCATACTGCTTACCACCAACGTCTTATTTTGATTCGGCGGTACTATGGATGAAGCGGCCCGGACCAACCTTACATGTCCACGCACATGAGACCGGTTCCACCGACTGACATGCAACTAGCTCTGCATAAAGGTGGCTGGAGGGTGCCTGTTTCTCCTACTTTAGTTGAATCAAATTTGACTACGACCGGTCCTTGAAGAAGGTTAAAATAGCAAATTTGATGAATCACCATTGTGGTTTTTGCCATAGATAAGAACGGTTCTTGCTAGAAGCCCGTAGCAGCCACGTAAAACTTGCAACAACAAAGTAGAGGACGTCTAACTTGTTTTTGCAGGGTATGTTGTGATGTGATATGGTCAAGACATGATGTGATAAACGTTATTGTATGAGATGATCATGTTTTGTAAAGTTATCGGCAACCGACAGGAGCCTTATGGTTGTCTCTTTATTGTATGGAATGCAAACGCCATGTAATTGCTTTACTTTATCACTATGCGTTAGTGATAGTTGTAGAAATAATAGTTGGCGAGATGACCACGACGCAGCGATGGAGATCAAGGTGTCGAGCCGGTGACGATGGAGATCATGACGATGCTTTGGAGACGGAGATCAAAAGCACGAGATGAGGATGGCCATATCATGTCACATATTTTAATTGCATGTGATGTTTATCTTTTATGCATCTTATTTTGCTTGGAACGATGGTAGCATTATAATATAATCCCTTCACTAAATTTCAAGATATAAGTGTTGTCCTCGAGTATGCACTGTTGCGAAAGTTCGTCGTTTCGAGACACCATGTGATGTTCGGGTGTGATAGACTCTATGTTCACATACAACGGATGTAAGACAGTTTTACACATGCAGAATACTTGGGTTAAACTTGACGAGCCTAGCATGTACAAACATGGCCTCGGAACACTGAGACCAAAAGGTCGAACGTGAATCATATAGTAGATATGATCAATATAGAGATGTTCACCATTGATGACTACCCCATCTCACGTGATGATCGGACATGGGTTAGTTGATTTGGATCACGTATCACTTAGATGACTTGAGGGATGTCTATTTAAGTGAGAGTTCTTAAGTAATTTCATTAATTGAACTTAAATTTATCATGAACTTAGTCTTAATAGTTTTTGCATATCTATGTTGTAGATCAATAGCTCGTAATATTGCTCCCCTATTTTTGATATGTTCCCAGAGAAAAATAAGTTGAAAGATGATAGTAGCAATGATGCAGACTGGGTCCGTGATATGAGGATCACCCTCATTGCTGCACAAAAGAATTATGTCCTTGATGTACCGCTAGGTGACAGACCTATTGCAGGAGCAGATGTAGATGTTATGAACGTTTGGCTAGCTCGATATGATGACTAATTAATAGTTTAGTGCACCATGCTTTATGGCTTAGAACCGGGACTTCAAAAATCACTACAAAAAAAAGACACATCCGTGACATTTCGGGCCGAATGATTTTTTTTCTGTCATACATATGACACTTCTATGACGATAATTGTGACAAAACCCGGTATCATCATAGATGTGGTGGGCTCCTACTTCTATGATAAAAAATCATGACAGAAAATGGGCTTTTCGTCCTGGGCGGGCCGGAGACGCAGCTGCATGACATTCTTTGGGCCGTCTATGACGGAGAAGACCGTGGTAGAAGCGAGGGGGAGGAAAATTTCGAGGAGTTCCCGGTTACGGTGGGAGGTCGGGGGCCGAGCAATGCGTGTTTCTCTCGTACACGTATGCGCGTGTGTGCGAGGCGTTGGCTCTAACTGAACCCGAGCGAGGTGTTGGGCTCTAATTGAACCCGAGCGATTGCACTGCAAGCTACGCGTTACTAAACCCGAGCGATTGATCGGTGTCTGTTAACTGAACCAGATCGAGCGATTCCTTCGCTACTGCTGCTAACTGAA
>NC_041393.1:394007187-394015370 GCF_002162155.2 Triticum dicoccoides | reverse complement strand
GTGGAGTCCCGTTTTGCGGTACGCCACACCCCTCCCGATGAACAGGACCCTCGTTTCGACCATAGCGCTCCAACACAAGTCCGTTTCGTCCGTTTTGCGGTACGCCACACCCCTCCCGATCAACAGGACCCCCGTTTCGACCGTAGGAGGTCCGTTTCGTCCGTTTTGCGGTACGCCATACCCCTCCCGATCAACAGGACCCCCATTTCGACCGTAGGAGGTTCGTTTCCTCCGTTTTGCGGTACGCTAGGCCCCTCCCGATCAACATGATCCCGTTTCGAACGTGTCCGGTCGAACACAAGGCCGTTTCCTCTGTTGTGCGGTATGCCAGGCCTCGTTTCTATCGCCTGTTCCGTCCAAGCCCTCCCGATGAACATGACGACGCATTCCATTCCGACCTAGCCGGTTGGCTCCCACACGTTCCGTTGCCTCCTGATGAACACGACGCATTCCGTTGCCTCCCCATGAACACGACGACGATGCTATTTCTCCGTTCCGACCCAGCCATGTACACGAGCACTGGCCGTACGTATGCGCGAGTAGGCGTTCGAGACCCTGCCCGTATGTACGTACGTGGCCGTATTTTCTTTCTTGCACCCTCGCCGCTGTACGTACGTGTACATGCTACATGCGCGCCTCCACTACGACACGTGCGCGCCTCTACAACAACCAGTATGTACGTACACGTTCGCGACCAGAATGACAACACTACATATGCTTCGACCAAGTGGGTCCCGACTGTCAGGCACTTCCTTGCGTGCGAAGATGTAGCTGGTGGGTCCCAGCAGTCAGGGGGGCGAACCATTTTTTTGCCCGGACGCACTTCCTTGCGTGCGAAGATGTAGCCGGTGGGTACCAGCAGTCAGGGGGGCGAATCGTTTTTTACCCAGACGCACTTCCTTGCATGCGAAGGTGTAGCTGGTGGGTCCCAGCATTCAGGGGGAAAATCGTTTTTTTGCCCGGACGCACTTCCTTGCGTGCGAAGATGAAGCTGGTGGGTCCCAACAGTCAGGGGGAAACATTTTTCCATGAAATACAGTGGCCCATCCGGTGGGTCCCTGCTGTCAGGTGGAGGAATCATTATTTTCCACGTAATAAGGAGGCACTTCCTTAATGCGGCCGTGGACCCAGCTGTCAGCCTCTCCACGTACAGTCCACGTCCAATGGAAGCCATTCCTTGACCACGTTAACCATGCCGCACCGAGAGCACCAGGGCGGTGGACAACGGCGAGGCCTAGGAAGGGGACGATGCGGAGCCGGGGAAGACGCGGCAGTGGATGCCCACGCGTAAAGGAGTATGAGGGTTCACTCGTTCGGCTGCGGTGTGAGGCTGCCGTCGCCGTAGAATAACAGGGAATGTGGGTGCGTAGAGGGATGGCCTGGCCAGTAGTGGGAGTAGTATGAGCGGTGAGGCCTCCGCGGCATCACAGCCGGCCACGGGCGGCAGGAGCAGGCAGCACGACCGATGCTGCTTTGGGCGGCTAGAGCAAGAAGACCAGAGGTTGAAGAAGCACTACGGCCGTTGGATGGACATCATACGGTCACTGGAGCTAGAATTGTTCATATATTGACTAAAGTTGACAAAGGCCTCCGTCCCCGTCAACTTAGTAGGCCCACAAGTCAGCCCCCCGCCAAGGTGGGTCCCAGCTAGCAGGGGGTATTCATTTTTTTGTGCGTAATAAGGAGGCACTTCCGGTGGGTCCGAGCTGACAGCGTGGGGAACGTCTTTTTCGCGAAATACGGTGGCCCGTCCTGTGGGTCCCAACAGTCAGGGGGAAACGTTTTTTTTCATGAAATACTGGTGGCCCATCCGGTGGGTCCCTGCTGTCAGGTGGAGGAATAATTATTTTCCGCGTAATAAGGAGGCACTTCCTTGCGGCTGCCGTGGACCCAGCTGTCAGCCTCTCCATGTACAGTACTCTTCCGATGGAAGTCGATCGTTGACCACATTGACCACGCCGCACCGAGAGCACCACGTCGGTGGACGACGGCGAGGCCTAGGAAAGGGACGACGCGGATCCGGGGAAGACGCGGCAGTGGAAGCCCGCACGGAGAGGAGTACGAGGGTTCACCAGTTCGGCTGCGGTGTGAGGTTGCCATCGCCGCAGAATAACAGGGGTTGTGGGTGAGTAGAGGGATGCCCTGGCCAATGGTGGGAGTAGTAGGGGGCGCTGAGGCTTGCGCGGCAGCATAGCCGGCCACAGGAGGCGGGAGTAGGCGGTCCCGCCAGCGCTGCTTTGGCGGCTGGAGCAAGAAGATCAGAGATTGAAGGAACACGACGGCCGTTGGATTGACATCCAACGGTTACGTCTGCTAGAATCGTTTGTTGACGTATATAATAACTAAAAAAAATCTTGCATACGCGTCAAGTAAACAGGCCCACAAGTCAGACCACTCCCTCTTTTTTAATAATTTATATATAGCTCATGGCAACTTCTTATGCAATTTATTGCAGTCGTTTTTTTGGTTGGCCAGGGCCAATTTCGCATATTTCTATGGGTTCCAAACTATTTTTAATACCGAAATGTCGAGCCAGATTTAAAGTACTTTGAAGATATATTTAAATTAGGTTAATGCCCAGTGAAATAGGAATCTGAAAATGTGAAAAAATCAGAAATTATAAAGTAATTGCCAATTTGTCATCTGTTTTTATATTTACAACCCATTTCATATTACTTTCAAGATTTGCAGGCGTCTTGAAAGAGTTGCAGCCCTTCAGGGCGTAGAAAAATAAGTAGGCCTGGATTGGGTATTCTTCAGAAAAAATAAACTGGGCTCATTTTTACAAAGAAAAAATAGCTGGGCTGGTCACATGGTGAACATAAAATATAAGCCCGGGCTAGACGGGCCACAACCCAGTTCAAACCCTGCTCCGTCTCAGCAATACCAAACAAAAAAAATACTGCTCGAGTAGCTATGTCCCAGGTGTCAGCCGATCTTGTGCTATTCTCTTGTCTATTGACTATATACACTCACAATGTCGTGGGTCCCAGATGTCGTGGTTCTAAGTCTGACAGTAGAATGGGGGGTAGGTATGGAGAGGCAAGATCCTAGCTATGGAGTAGTTGTACACACGAGTGTTTTACGAGTTCAGGCCCTTCTCTGAGGAAGTAATAGCCCTACGTCTCGGAGCCCGGAGGCGGTCGACTGGTTTATGCGTATATGAGTTACAGGGGTGCGAACCCTTCTACCAGTGGAGGGGGGTGGCTTATATAGAGGACGCAAGGACCCTAGCCTACCCACGTAGCAGAGGGTTAAAGTACATTAAGGCCGGGCATTACTGGTAACGCCCTACATAAAGTGTCATCATGGCCATTAAGACTACTTAATTACAGACCGTTTGGACACAGAGTAGATCCTGAACTCCTGATGGTCAAGTGAGTCTTCATGGTCGAGTGTCTTTAGGTTCGTCGAGTGTCTTCTAACCGGTCGAGTGGAATCACTCTTGGTCGAGTGGAATCCCTCTTGGTCGACTGGAAGGTAGCTTCGTCTAAGGGTGTCCTTGGGTATGGTATCATAGGTAGGTCCATGACCCTACCCTAGGTACATAGCATCACCATTAGCCCCCGAATGGATCGAGGTTCGAGTGAGGAAGGAGTTGATGATTTTCTCCGACTTATTTCCCATGCTTTGATTATGTCGTATCTTGGATCAACGATTTTTCTTTCGGCATTGGCGTCAACTTTTACTTCAATCGCCTTGATCCATTCTTGTCTTCTGTCGAGTGAACTTTTTGAACTTTGGTGAACTTCCGAGCGACGGATCGCAGGAAAGATATCGTCTGACAGATTGATCTGCTGTTAGCGGATTTTGTGGGATCCGAAATTTGAGAAGCGCGCGAAGCGGGGCGGACCGCGGCAATCGGATGGGATAAGGCGTGGACGCCTCGATTTCTGCGCCACCTTTTTCGCCACGTATCGTGCGTGCGCGACTGTTTCGGGATGTGATAGGATCGCCCGGACCCACTCGTCAGCCACTCGGAAGCGCCCTTATATAAAGCGCCGGGGGAGGGTTTATTGAACAGTGCCTTCCCATTCTTCTCTCTTCCCTCTTTGCCTCCGCCAACTGCGCCCGCTCTCGCCTCCGCCTATCCACTCCTCGCGCGCTTCGCCGGCGACAATGGTGAAGGAGAAGACGGCGGCCCTAGAGCGCGCGAAGAAGGCGACGGCGACGGGGAAAGCGAAGGGGAGACCGTCCAAGGGGATTGGATCCGCTCGACCATCACTGAGAAATATCTCAATGACCTGGCCAATGAGGGAATGATCCCCCACGGGTCAGTGAGGCTTCCGGGGACCGAGTGTCAACCGCAGCCGCAGGAGGGTGAGTGCGTTCTCTTAGCCACTTACGTAGACCGTGGTTTTTCTCTGCCGCCGAGTGTTTTCTTCCGGGGGTTTCTGAATTTCTTTGGGGTGCAACTACACCATTTCACTCCCAAGTCCATCGCCTATCTTGCTGCCTTTGTGTCCATGTGCGAGAACTTCCTGGGTTGTCGACCACACTGGGGTCTCTTCAAGCACATATTCACCTGTCGCTCACAGACAGTGAAAAAGGCGAGTCCGGATGATGAGAGGACTAAGGTTATCCAGATGTGCGGTGGTCTTGGGATCCAGATGAGGAATAAGAGTACTTTCCCAGCCATGACCCTTCCCGAGTCGGTCAGAGGGTGGCAGTCGACTTGGTTCTACTGCCAAGACGAGTCGACGCTGGGGCAGTCGACTGGTCTCCCTCCGTTTTCCATGGACCGAGTGGACAAACCCTCTTCTCTGAAAGTGCTTCCTGAGGAGAAAGTTCAGGTAAAAATGTTGATGGAGCGCGTAGTCCAACTCGTTAGAGAAGGAGTGACGGGTATGGATCTTCTGGAGGTCTTCCTTAGGCGGCGCATCCAACCACTTCAGTACCGAGGCCATCCGATGTGGCTGTATTGTGGGACCGAGGACACCACTCAGGTCCATCCAGAGGCGGTCGACGACGCCACACTAGAGAGGTGGGTGACCGCGATCACGGGGAATAAGGACAACCCTCGAGGGGCCAGGAGGATCTCACCACTCGACTGTACCTACACACCGGACACGGTATGGCCATTTATTTCCAATCGCAATCTTGCTTTATTCATTCTGCTTCGCTGTGAATTGGTCGAGTGATCTTTGTTTTGCTTTGTTGCTTGACAGGCCACCACGGAGTTATACTCGATGCCCAATGGAGCGCAGACGCCGACTGAAGAGGAGGAAGGAAGTGGGGGCGAAAGCCCGAAGGAGTGGGATTCAGATGCTGACGACGACGATGAGGCTGAAGACTCTGATGAGGAGGAAGGGGAGGAGGAGGAGGAGGAAGTTGCACCTCCCCGCTCGGAAAGACGCTCGAAGCTTGTCCATGATCCCGCGACTGAGCGTGGTAAGGGGGTCGCGACCGCTACCCAGTCGACCAAGCGCCCTCGGACTACTTCTCCGGCGCCGACTGAGAAGGCTCCGAAGCAATCTCGAGTGGCACCGTCGAAACCTGCGAAGGTCTTGCCGAAGATGAAGATGGTGATCCCCACTATCTCAGGGTAATGGTAGTCTTGAGTTTTCCCCGTTTCATGAACTTTCTCTTGGTCGACTCATGGGTCAATCGACTGACTTCCGGAACTGCAGTGCTGCTACTTCTGATACTTTGGCCAGGGCTGAAGACCACGAGATGGAGGATGCTGCTACCTCAAAACCCGGTATGACTCTTGTGATGCCGTTTTCAGTCGACTGACTTATTGTCTCTAATTTTGATTCTTTCTGCAGCTTCATCTAACATTGTTATTGACCTTCCTGACGACGATGACGAAGAACCACCAAGGCAGAGGAGAAGCAAGAAAATGTCTGCTGGCAAGGCGGCTCAGGATGTGCCAGCACCCGAGACGTTGGTCGTGGAGGGAGACAATGTCACTCGGCCTACCATAACCTTTGCGGTGCCGTTGACGAGTGCACGTCCTTCGTCGTCGAGTGCTGCTCAACCCTCGCTTTTCTCCACCTACCCCGTTCCAGAAGACCAAGCTAGTGCTGCTAAAGAAGCAACACGCCAAGCGGGGGTCATGATGGAGCAAGTGAAGGCGATACGAGAAGCCAGCCAGGCAGCCTATGACGCCAGTTCGGCTCTTCAGAGTAATGTTCAGGTCAGTCGGTCACTGCCTGTTCTGTTAGGATATGATATCTGAAAACTCTTTCTTCTGAAATTCTTAGAGTTTGTCCTACACCCACTGGGTGTGTCGATTGAAATTCCGGATTAGTGGGGGCACGCTGAGTGCACCCACTGGGTGTAGTCCCCAATGCTATGGTCGACTGCTGGCAGTCGACCATAGGCTTTAAGTTTTTTCCTTACTCGACTAGGTCGAATAGATTCATAGACCGGTGGGGGCACGCTGAGTGCACCCACTGGGTGTAGTCCCCGAGACTGTGGTCGACTGCTGGCAGTCAACTATAGTCCCTTTTTTTTGTTGTTGTTGGTCGACTGGTCGACTCTAACTAGTGGGGGCACGCTGAGTGCACCCACTGGGTGTAGTCCCCGAGACTATGGTCGAATGTTTGTATTCGGCCGTAGTCTTAGAAACGCTATGATTTTTCCTTACCCACTTAGAAGTGAATTGTCTTTGACATCTGTCGATTGGTTCTTCGTAGAAATCCTGTGACCTTGCGGCTCGTTATACTGAGTTGGAGAACAAACACATTCAGCTCGAGCTCGATCTGAAACTGGCCCAAGAGAACTTAACGAAGGCGAAGGAGGAAGCTAAAGGTATGCTTGGTGTGGCCTTTGACGACTGCCTTTGCCTCTTACTTGTTTCCGAATCTAATCTCACTGTAACTTTGCAGACAAAGTGAGGGATGCCCTGAAGAAGCAAGAGCTTGACTTGGCTGAGATGCAAAAAACTGCTTTAGAGAAGACCAGGCTTGCTGATGAGAAGCTGGCTTCAGTGACCAAGCTTGAAGAAGAAAACACCAATCTGAAAGCTGCTCTTGATGCTGCCAACCAGGAGGTCAGTCGACTGAAAAGTGATAAGACCACCCTGAATGACAAGGCCAGTGAGTTAAAGAGAAAGAAGAACGATCTAGAGGCTTATCTGGGTGGACTCGCCAAGAAGTTGTTCCTCATGCTTGAAGGTAATACTTTGTATCAAACAAATATTTTAATTGTAACCTCCGACTGTTTGTCTTGACTCAGTGGCTGTGCTTGCAGAGTTCTGTCAGAACTTTGAAGAGGAGACTGGTCGACTGGAAGCAAACCTGGACCCCATCAACTCTCCCATGAAAGATGAAGTAGCCATGCATGTGCTCCGGCTGGAATCTCGTGTTGCTGCTGTCATCGATTATCTCGCAAGGCTGAAGTTCGCAACTTCTCACATCGACACAATACTCTGGCCAAGAGAGACACTCCAGAACGACCTCAAGTCCCTGATGACTCGACTGAACGAGGTCCCATGTCGAGTGCAGGAGTGGAAGAAGTCTTCGGCCAGGTGCGGTGCGGATGTTGCTCTGTCTCTGGTCCGCGTTCACTGCAAGGATGCACGAGAGGACAAGCTGGTGGCTCTTAGGGTGGATAATACCAAGAAGCACGATTTCAGATCTTTCATGGAGACCTTCATTGCTGCTGCCACTCGGATTGCAGATGGAATTGATCTGGACGAGTTTGTTGCACCTTCCAGCCTTCCACAGGAGGGGTAAAAAACTCCTGAGCTTGATACTTTAAATTTGCCTCGATATGCCGAGTGAGTTTTGTAACCGACAAACCTTAACAGGCTTAGTGCCTGAGCACTTTCGGTTCCGTTAGGTGTTATCCGAACTTGGATTCGACGTTGAATATGTTTGCATTTGGTTTGAGGTGTCTTTTGCAGGTTAAAGCGAAGCACTCATTGCAATCGACTTGTTCCCCAATACACTTAGGCGAGCACTGGGCTGCAGCTAAGCCCCGAGTGAGAGGTTTGATCTCCACTCGGTAGGATTTTAGATACTTAGGCGAGCACTAGGCTGCAGCTAAGCCTCCGGGTGGGAGGTTTACTCTCCACTTGGTAGGATTTTAGATACTTAGGCGAGCACTGGGCTGCAGCTAAGCCCCCGAGTGGGAGGTTTGCTCTCCATTCGGTAGGATTTTCACATACTTAGGCGAGTGCTAGACTGCAGCTAAGCCCCCGAGTGGGAGGTTTGCTCTCCACTCGGTAGGATTTT
>NC_041393.1:393985525-394006953 GCF_002162155.2 Triticum dicoccoides | reverse complement strand
CTTAGGCGAGCACTAGGCTGCAGCTAAGCCCCCGAGTGGGAGGTTTGCTCTCCATTCGGTAGGATTTTCACATACTTAGGCGAGCGCTAGACTGCAGCTAAGCCCCCGAGTGGGAGGTTTGCTCTCCACTCGGTAGGATTTTAGATACTTAGGCGAGCACTGGGCTACAGCTAAGCCCCCGAGTGGGAGGTTTTCTCTCTACTCGGTAGGATTTTAGATACTTACGCGAGCACTTGGGCTGCAGCTAAGCCTCCGAGTGGGAGGTTAGCTCTCCACTCGGTAGGACTTCAAATACTTAGGCGAGCACTGGGCTACAGCTAAGCCCCCGAGTGGGAGGTTTTCTCTCCACTCGGTAGGATTTTTAATTGGCGGCGTAGCTCGGAAGGAGAGGGTAGCAGTCGACCTGCACCTCGTCCTCCTTGCAGAGTGCACGTTGTACTTGTGGCGTAGCTTGGAAGGAGAGGGTAGCAGTCGACATGCACCTCGTCCTCCTTGCGAAGCGCATGTTGTGTTTGTACTTAGGCGAGCGCAATGCTGCAACTAAGCCTCTGAGTGGAAGGCTGGCTTACCACTCGACAGGATTTTGTTTATCTTAGGTGAGTACTTGGACTGCAGCTAAGCCTCCGAGCGGAAGGCTGGCTTACCACTCGGTAGGATTTTATTTATCTTAGGCGAGTACTTGGACTGCAGCTAAGCCTCCGAGTGGAAGGCTGGCTTACCACTCGACAGGATTTCGTTTATCTTAGGCGAGTACTTGGACTGCAGCTAAGCCTCCGAGTGGAAGGCTGGCTTACCACTCGACAGGATTTTGTTTATCTTAGGCGAGTACTTGGACTGCAGCTAAGCCTCCGAGTGGAAGGCTGGCTTACTACTCGACAGGATTTTATTTATCTTAGGCGAGTACTTGGACTACAGCTAAGCCTCCGAGTGGAAGGCTGGCTTACCACTCGGTAGGATTTTGTTTATCTTAGGCAAAACGGATTTCGCAGCTAAGCCTTCGTGTGGGAGACTGGCTCACCACTCGGTTAGGATTTGTTTTTTATAGACTTGGGCGAATCGGATTCGCAGCCAAGCCACCCACTGGGGGATTGTTTTGAGTGGGCAAAAGAAATAACGATTACTGGGAAGATTATAAAGCTCTTGTCTTTGATAAATAAACTACTGAAGTACTTTTATTACAACTCATCCGAGTGAATACTTAGGTGTAAAAGGGGCGGAGAAGCTCCGCGTTCCAAGCTCGGGGCTCGTCGATCTGATGTTCGACATTATGAAGACGGTATGCTCCATTGTGGAGAACCTTGGTGACGATGAAGGGACCTTCCCAAGAAGGAGAAAGCTTGTGTGGTTTCTGCTGATCCACTCGGAGAACTAAATCTCCTTCCTAGAAGGCTCGACTCTTCACGTTTTTGGCGTGGAAGCGACGCAAGTCTTGTTGGTAAATGGTTGATCTGATCAGAGCCATCTCCCTCTCTTCCTCTAGAAGGTCGACTGCATCCTGCCGCGCTTGTTCTGCTTCAGCTTCAGTGTAGAGCTCGACTCGGGGAGCATTGTGGAGAAGGTCACTCGGCAAGACTGCTTCAGCTCCGTAGACCAAGAAGAAAGGAGTTCTTCCAGTCGACCGGTTGGGCGTGGTCCTTAACCCCCAAAGCACTGAGGGAAGTTCGTCGACCCATGCACCAGCCGCATGCTTAAGATCACGCATCAAATGGGGTTTCAACCCTTTGAGAATCAAACCGTTGGCTCGTTCTGCTTGTCCATTCGACTGTGGGTGAGCAACTGAAGCATAGTCGACTCGCGTGCCTTGAGATGTGCAGAAAGCTCTGAACTCTTCGGAGTCGAAGTTTGACCCGTTGTCAGTGATGATGCTGTGCGGAACCCCATATCTGAATATCAATTCTCTGATGAAGCTGACAGCAGTACCGGCATCGAGGTTCTTGATGGGTTTAGCTTCGATCCACTTAGATAACTTGTCGACTGCTACCAGCACATGGGTAAAACCGCTTCTGCCTGTTCTCAAAGGAGCGACCATATCCAAACCCCACACTGCAAAGGGCCAGACGAGTGGTATAGTCTTCAAAGCTGACGCGGGCTTGTGTGACATATTGGAGTAAAATTGGCATCCCTCGCACTTGTCGACTATCTCCTTCGCCATTTCATTCGCTCTTGGCCAATAAAATCCGGCTCGGTATGCTTTGGCCACGATGGTCCGAGAGGACGCATGATGGCCACAGGTCCCCGAGTGGATGTCATCAAGGATTATTCGACCTTCCTCTGGTGTTATGCATTTCTGACCAACTCCAGTCGCGCTTTCTCTGTACAACTGTCCTCTTATCACGGTAAAGGCCTTAGATCGGCGGACGATCTGTCGAGCCTCTTCTTCGTCCTTCGGGAGTTCTTTCCTCAAGATATACGCGATGTATGGTACTGTCCAATCTAGTGTGATTACCAAAACTTCCATGATCAGGTCGACCACTGCTGGGACTTCAACCTCAGTCGGATCCGTAACACTCTTAGGTTGCGGAGCTTCATCGGTAAAAGGGTCTTCTATGACTGATGGAGTGTGGATATGCTCCAAGAACACATCACTGGGGATGGCTTCTCTCTTGGATCCTATCTTCGCCAGATCGTCAGCTGCTTGATTTTTCAGTCGGGGTATGTGGTGGAGCTCTAACCCTTCGAACTTCTTTTCAAGCTTCCTCACTGCATTGCAGTATCCAGTCATTGCTGGGCTTCTAACGTCCCACTCCTTCATCACCTGATTGACCACCAAATCTGAGTCGCCGTAAACCATAAGGCGACGGACGCCGAGTGAAATGGCCATGCGCAACCCATACAAGAGTGCTTCATATTCTGCTTCATTGTTGGAGGAATCAAAGTGGATCTGGAGCACATATCTGAGCTTGTCTCCTTGGGGGGAAACCAAAACAACCCCAGCACCAGAACCATTTAACATCTTAGAGCCATCAAAGAACATGGTCCAATGCTCCGAGTGAACTTGAGTCTGCTGCTGTTGCTCAATCCACTCAGCAAGGAAATCTGCTATAGCCTGGGACTTAATGGCTTTCTTTGCCTCGAATTTGACATCAAGGGGAAGGAGTTCAATCGCCCACTTAGCCACTCAACCAGTTGCATCTCTGTTGTGCAGAATCTCTGACAATGGTGCGTCGCTGACGACTGTAATGTCATGATCAGAGAAATAATGAGCAACCTTCTTCATGGTCATGTAGATCCCGTATACGAGCTTCTGATAATGAGGATATCTTTGCTTCGATGGGGTCAAAACTTCAGAGAGATAATACACTGGGCGCTGAACTTTGAAGGCTTTCCCTTCTTCTTCCCACTCGACCATAAGTACTGTACTGACAACTTGTCCTGTGGCTGCAATATAAAGCAATAGAGGCTCTTTGCTGATTGGAGCAGCAAGCACAGACTGGGTGGAGAGTAGAGTTTTTAACTCGGCAAACGCTGCATCAGCTTCTGGGGTCCACTCGAACTTGTCTGCCTTCTTCATCAGTCGGTAAAGGGGCAATGCCTTTTCACCAAGGCGAGAGATGAATCGACTTAAAGCAGCCAAGCATCCAGTAAGCTTCTGGACGTCGTGCACACGCACAGGGCGTTTCATTCGGAGTATGGTGCCGACTTTTTCTGGGTTAGCATCGATTCCTCGTTCTGAAATGAGAAAACCGAGTAACTTTCCGCCAGGTACTCCGAATGTGCACTTCGATGGATTGAGCTTGATATCATACCTTCTGAGATTGGCAAATGTTTCAGCGAGGTCAGTCAATAGGTCGAAACCCTTTCGCGACTTGACCACGATATCATCCATGTACGCTTCCACATTCCGACTGATTTGAGTGAGTAAACACTTTTGAATCATTCTCATGAACGTGGCTCCGGCATTCTTGAGGCCGAATGGCATGGTGATATAGCAGAAGCACCCGAATGGAGTGATGAAAGCTGTTTTGATTTCGTCAGGTCCATACAGACGGATCTGATGATACCCGGAATAAGCGTCTAAAAAAGACAATCTCTCGCATCCCGCAGTCGAGTCGACAATTTGGTCGATGCGAGGGAGAGGAAAATGATCTTTCGGGCAGGCCCGATTGATATTTGAAATCAATGCACATGCGAAGTGAGTTGTCCTTCTTGGGAACCATGACAACATTGGCGAGCCACTCGGAGTGGTATATCTCTCGGATGAACTCTGCTGCAAGGAGTCGAGCCACCTCCTCGCCAATGGCTTTTTTCTTCTGAACGGCGGACCGTCGAAGATGTTCTTTAACTGGTTTCGCTTTTGAGTCGACTCTAAGGCGATGCTCAGCCAGCCCCCTGGGAACACCTGGCATGTCAGCTGGCTTCCATGCAAAGATGTCCCAGTTCTCACGGAGGAACTGGATGAGCGCTTCTTCCTATTTAGAGTCGAGTGTTGCGGAAATATGGGTCGGAGCTGCATTGGGGTCAGTCGGGTGAATATGAACTGGCTTCGTCTCCCCGGACGACTGAAATGCTGACTCTGTGGCGGGCTTCTTGGCCCGCAGCAAATCACTCGGATCTGCATTCTTCTTGTATTCCTCCAGCTCTACCACTGTTATCTGGTCATCCGCAATCTTTGAGCCTTTCTGGAAACACTCTTCTGCCTTCTTCTGGTTGCCAGTGATGGTGATCACGCCTTTGGGGCCAGGCATCTTTAACTTGAGGTACACATAACATGGTCAAGCCATGAAGCGTGCATAGGCTGGCCTTCCCAAAATAGCGTGGTAGGCGCTTCGGAAATCCACGACTTCAAATGTTAGCTTCTCTTTGCGGAAATGCTTCGAGTCGCCGAACACTACATCCAGAGCTATTTGGCCGAGTGACTCAACCTTCTTTCCTGGGATGACTCCGTGAAAACTCATGTTGCTGGAACTGAGCTTGGACATCGGAATGCCCATTCCCTTGAGCGTCTCTGCATACAGTATATTCAATCCACTGCCGCCATCCATCAATACCTTCGTCAGTCGAGTGCCTTCGACGACTGGGTCGACCACCAGCGCTTGCCTCCCAGGGGGTGGCAATGTGAGTAGGATGATCAGACTGGTCGAAAGTAATGGGAGTTTCCGACCATCTCAGATAGTTTGGTGTCGCCGGGGCGACCATATTGACCTCACGGTTGATCACTTTCAGTCGACTTTTGCTCTCTACATCGGCAAAAATCATCAGAGTGGAGTTGACATGAGGGTACTCTCCATCACTGTCCTCCTTGTCCTCAGCCTTGTCCGACTCCTTCTCTTTGTCCTTCGGCTGTTTCCCTTGAAACTGCTGGATTAAGAGACGACACTGGCGAGTGGTATGCTTTGGGTAGATGAAGTTACCCTCTTCGTCTTTCTTCGTGTGGATATGACACGGTAGATCCATCACGTCATTACCTTCCTTATCTTTTACCTTCTTGGGGTTCCAAGATCCTTTGGGCTTCCCTTTGAATTTGCCCTGAGTCACGGCCAGAGCCTCTCCAGGAGCAGCTGGCTCAGCCTTCCGCTTTTGCTTCCGACTGGAGTTTCCTTTATCCGACTGACTCAGCTTGTACTTGCCACTCCGGAGTCGGTCCTCTTCTTCGCCATTGGCGTACTTGGTGGCTATTTCCATCATCCGACTCAGGGTCATATCTCCAGTTCGACCAAACTTCAGGCTCAACTCTCTGTTCTTGACACCATCCTTGAAGGCGCAGACCGCTTGATGGTCTGACACGTTCTCTACAGTATGATGAAAGTGATCCATCTCTGGATGTAATCTCTCAGAGTTTCACTCGACTTTTGTACGAAAACTTGCAGCTCTGTCAATCCGGCTGGTCGCTTGCAAGTTCCCTCGAACGTCCCGACGAACACTCGGGAAAGATCTTCCCAAGTGTAAATGCTGCTAGGAGCTAACTGATTCAACCATGCCCTGGCTGAACCCTCTAGCATAAGTGGCAAATGCTTCATGGCCACCTCATCATTACCGCCACTAATCTGAACAGCCACCCGGTAGTCTTCAAGCCAAGTTTCAGGCTTAGACTCTTCGGTGAACTTACTCACTCCAGTCGCCAACCTGAAGTTGGGTGGTATCACTCCGGCTCTGATGGCTCTGCAAAAGCATTCTGGACCTGAAACATGGACTCGGCTGCTTGTGGGCACATCTTTGTCATGGCCACCTCTATGAGCTCTGTTCCGATCGACCAATCCTTGCACGATGATGGATCTCGCGTCAAAGCCTGGTTCTCTGGGGTCGACTGGAGCTCTCCGTCCAACACTTAGCTGGCGTCTGTCATCTTGCTGTCGATGGGCGTTAGACCCACTTCTCGGGGGAGGAGTGGGCACTCGACGCCTGTCATCATGATCAAATCGATCGTCATAATGGTCCCGCCGGCCTTCACGTCCTACGCGCCTCGGAGGCGACCTTGGACTGTGAGCCTACTGAATAGTATTCGCAGCGACGGATCGACTGTGAATCCTGTTGCGTGACTGCGACACAGCTGAGTTCTAATCTCCTGCCGCCCGGAGCAAATCTCTGATCTGCATCACGCCTCTTCTAGCCTCCGACTGGGAGGGCTGAATTGACTTTGTTATACGGGCTGCAGCTACCAAATTTTGAATCGGGGTTCGATATACCTGAGTCAGTTGCGGAAAGAGCTGACGTCGGCGGGAGTCGGGTACTCGTTGACGCGCACGCTCGTCGAGTGCTCGCTGGAGGTTCTCTAGTCGAGTGCGTTCAGCCAAGTTGGCCAAACGCGCCTCTTCCAGGGCACGAGCTTCAGGAGTTTCTCCTACAATGGGAGTATGCAGGGCATCCATGTTCCAGCGGAGAAGTTCTTCCCTCTGCTGGGAAGTGAGTGGCTCGGGCTGATACTCTTCGTGGGCCTGAGCGGGGTCGCCTCCGTCGTCCATCCCGTCGTTGCGGGGGAAACCAGGAGGGCTACGAGGACCGTTGACCATCAGGACCTCCGCCGCTGGATCACTGCTATCGCATTTGGATGCAGTCTCTACGAAGCTAGTCGACAGGTCGAACAGGCCGTAGAGAGATTCGTCGGGCTCAATTGCCGCGACTTGGGTGGTGGCCGATTGGCGAGCCACTGCGTGCCTCACCCATCGCTGGAGCCTCGACCGACCGGAGTGCTTGCGCTGGCGGGAGATAGGGAGGGAGGACGGCACAGGAGTCGACCGGTATGGGGTCGACGGCTGCCGCAGCAGGACGCCACGGACACACGCCCGAAAGTGCGTCGCCCCACGGACGGGGAGCGCTTCGATGTCGAGTGGTGCCTCCTAGAGCCAAGCGGAGTCGTCGGCGATGAAAGCGAGCGCACCGAGACGGATCTCGCGGCCCTCGACCAGAGCTCCGCCGAAAACCATGATGAAGGCGATCGGACAAATTGCAACTTCTCCAAAAAAGTCGCTAAGACACCTGCCCCACGGTGGGCGCCAACTGTCGTGGTTCTAAGTCTAACAGTAGAATGGGGGTAGGTATGGAGAGGCAAGATCCTAGCTATGGAGTAGTTGTACACATGAGTGTTTTACGAGTTCAGGCCCTTCTCTGAGGAAGTAATAGCCCTACGTCTCGGAGCCCGGAGGTAGTCGACTGGTTTATGCGTATATAAGTTACAGGGGTGTGAACCCTTCTACCAGTGGAGGGGGGTGGCTTATATAGAGGACACCAGGACCCTAGCCTACCCACGTAGCAGAGGGCTAAAGTACATTAAGGCCGGGCGTTACTGGTAATGCCCTACATAAAGTGTCATCATGGCCATTAAGACTACTTAATTACAGACCGTTTGGATACAGAGTAGATCCTGAACTCCTGATGGTCGAGTGAGTCTTCATGGTCGAGTGTCTTTAGGTTCGTCGAGTGTCTTTTAACCAGTCGAGTGGAATCACTCTTGGTCGAGTGGAATCCCTCTTGGTCGACTAGAAGGTAGCTTCATCTAAGGGTGTCCTTGGGTATGGTATCCTAGGTAGGTCCATGACCCTACCCTAGGTACATAACATCATCACCAGATGTCAGGAAAACACTAGGAAGAAGCATTTTGTTTTTCCATACGCTGATGTGGTGGGCCCCTACTGTCATCCTCTCCACGTACTTCTGCCGATTCTTGTTGTTTGTTGACCATGTTGACAACGCGAGAGGGTGGCGCCACGGCGAGCGCACCAAGGCGCATGGAGGACGTCAGCGTTAACGATTTAGGAGACGGTGTGGCGGCGATGCATGCGCTGAGGCGCAGCCAGCCATGGGAGGCGGAAGCCGGCGGCCCCGCTGGCGCTGGTTTGGTTTTGGCGGCTGGAGGAAGACATGACTGAAGAAACACGACAGACCGTAAAAGCAGTAGGAGTACTTAACAACCTTAACTGAAACCAGCAGGGGCACTTAACAACCAAAGCTGAAAGCAGTATGAGTACTTATACAGGTTCAACCGTACAAAGCACGCCTCGAATAGTGCTACTTTGCCTACAGTTAACCAAGGGTGAGGCCGCCAAGCACCAGGACAAGGCCCAGGTGCCACATCGCGCATCGACAACCTTGTGAAAGAGGTTTCATCTCGCAACGTGGTCAATAAACAGGATATTCGCTTTAGATCCATGGAAAAGCATGAACATAATCTTCTGTCCTATTCTCCAAGATGGACGGGCCTTCATTATTTGAGACCACCCATGAATAAGTATCTTTTCACCTCCAGGGGAATTGAGTAGGTCGACATAAACATCATGTTGTGACCAAGCGCAAGTCTGACCCGACCATGGCCAGGCATCTGTATAGGAACAATAGCAATCAGCAGTTCCTGTTTCAAGAAGATCACAACTGTAAAACTGTGTATAAGCAATAGTTTATGAACAACATATATAACAGAAAACAGCTCGTACCATAAGTTTCTCGATACAGTTGGACATGTTCAACGAGTGCAGTAGTGGTACACATATCCCACGTGGCCTTCCACCATTGAAACGCTCCACAAGGACCTCAAGACGATCAATAAAGTGTAGGAACTTGTGGATGTCGATCCAGTCAACTTCAGTGCCATTAGTAACAGCCGAGTTATTACAGAGTAACAAACGAGCAAACTTCTTAACTCTGAAAAAACCTACACGTGCCACCAATTATAAGAAAATATTAGTTAGAAGTAGCATCTTCGTGGGAGATTCGTTGCTACTTCTAAAGTTAAATTGTGATTAGTTAGACATAATAGGTGGATTAAAAAGTAATCGAGGCAACAAGCAAGAACCAGATACAAAACTAACATGGATGAACAATTGGAATGACGTCGGGGTGGAAGATCGCAGTGAAGTTGAGACCAGGTTATGCTATTTCCATCAACATTCGTGCGCCAACTTTCAGTCTGTAACACTTGAGAAAGTTTATCCAAGTTCGGCCATAAAAAAGCAGCGATCTTCTTGGTTAATGAACCCAACTCAGAAGTAATATCCATGGCTTGTCTTCACTGTGACCATTAAACTAGTGTATTCAGTTATGGCAAGGCCGAGCATCTTGAGTACATGTGTTCTGGCAGAGCAAATAATACACTGCGGGAAAACTAATTTGAGAACACAGCATGTTCAAAAAACCCCCACCCTCCCAGATAGAAAAGAGGATTCTAGGCACATACTGTGCATGTTTCAAAATGCTGTGTTAGGATGAGAAGGAACAAGTGTGGCCTCTCGTCGAGGGCGCAGAAATCTGTAGGGTACTCGCACTTTGGGCACTGCAAATGAAACACACTAGATTCAGTAGGAAGAAAAATGCATCAACGGCGGCGGCTGCCATTCTAGGATTACCTGCGACCAAGGGACTTGGATTTATCGGGGATGGATGAAGAATTCATACCTGGTTCTCCATGAGAAAGCCCTATGCAATTGCCGAGCGGGGGTTTTCTCTGAACAAGCAGACGAGGGACAAGGGGATTCAGGCCTAGTGAAATATTGCTGCTTCGTCCGTCCAGCTTACTGCTAAAGCTGGAAAGGGGGGTTGTGATTTGACGGCTCATTGGGCATTACTGCGGCGCTACGACCGGGGTGTGTCTACCGTGAAGTTGTGCACTCTAATTTGTGCATATGGCACGTGGACCCCATTGCCGGTTGCCCCACATATTAGCGAAAGGAAGTAGAAAGACAGGAGTAACTAGTTACACATAAATATATTTTTTGACAGAGAGATACTCCCTCTTTAAAGAAATATACAAATCTTTTATATCACAGGCTCACCTTGCCAAGAAATATACTCCCTCTGCAACGCACGGGCATTATGGGGGTTCAACTTTTTTTATGGGGGTTCAGCTGAGAATATAATACTCAGATAGGCTCACGGTTCTGGACTTTGGGCCGCAGGCCGACCCTGCATGTTTGGGGGCCCATGTGTTCTACCTCGGCGCTTTTCATATTGCAAGCGATCGGTACGGCGCTGGTTTTAGATGCTGTCGCAAGGCGAATACACAAAATTGAATAAAGCACGGCAGCTGTTGGAATGAAATCGAACGACAGTTCCTAACCAGCAATCAGAGTTGCAATTCTATCAATGATATACCATGTGATAAATAATACTATCGTACTACTTATACACACAGGACACTTGTTTCACCATGCCAGATTATTACATCAAAATCTCTCGGAGGATAGATCAGTTCGGCAGTTGCGTGCTGCTACTGAAGAATTTCAAAGTTGATTTGGACCAGCTCTCCTTGCCGAGAAAGTTCGATTTTGACATCATCCCCTACCGCAAGATATGATTTAGATTTGAACCTTGACCATCCTTTAGCATTAATCATCATGCAACCATCCTTTGTACTTATGGTATATTGAGCAGGTTCATTCACACCAAGGCTGCGCATGGTAAGAGAAACTTGGCCGCGGTCGCCCGGATTGTTGAACGATTCCCTCGTTGCTCTAGGAATTCCGTGTTTGTAAACAAGAAGAAATACCCAAACACTTAGATCAACACAGTGAATCATGTGAAACAACATGGAAAGAAAAAAGAACGAAGCACTTGGGCGGCCAATGCTTACCAAGAAGGTGGACATGTCGGTTTTTGTAAGGACTTTGGTATATGAAGTGCGAGCTGCAGCCCAGTCTGTTGCCGGTGCAACTGCACGGGCCGGAGCAGATGCAAGTGCAAGTGTTGGTGTAGGTGCCGAAGCCGCTGCTGCTGTCGGAGATGGTGCTCCTTGTAGAGCTGGTGCCGGTGTCGGAGTAGGTGCCGGTGTTGATGCCCGATCCTCCGGTAGATCAGACTGATCCGCTGACGCGGTCGGTGCCCAATCCTCAGCTGGATCAGACTAACCTGCTGCCGCTGTCAGTGCTAGAGCAACTGCTGGTGCTCGATCTGTGCAAGACAACGGCGATCGTGTCTGGTCTGGTTTGATTAGCTTTCTAACTTGATTAGGATCCGTGACCGTGATCCAGTTTTTTTCTTCATTTCTTTTAAACGCGAGAAGGACTCATTGTGGCATTTTTGTTAAACCAAACTGCAGTTCATTATAGGGATTCAGCTTGTACTCAGATAACAGACTGATCCAATTTTTTCCAGTAATATAAGTGATGGATAGTGCCTTCGTTACTGACACGACATAAGAAGTGAAACCTGCAAAAATAGCCATCGTAGAGCAAACCAAACGGTTTATTCTGTGATGAATGTCACATGGCAAAACCTGCATCATAAAATTGCAGGAAAAGAAAGAAAACATGACATTAAATCAATAAAATTTAGACAGTAAATCAATAAGATTTACTTGATGTGACACGAGCGAATCCTTACCAGGAAATCACTATGTTGAAGCACTAAACAGAAGATTGATCGTCCAACTACGCGTGGCATGCAGGGGCCCCGCCTACTCCCACAAGCAAGACAGTCCAAAGGTCGTGACAAATCGTATGGACCGAACATCCATGGGACTGGAAATCCTGGTGGGTGCGATAAACCTTGCAATGCATATAGATATTGGAGTGTAACCATAATTGATAAACTGTCCTCACAAAAAATATGATCTGGATAGTTCAAAGTATACAGACTGAATTGAGTGGACAGACATTAACATAGACCATTTTCAGGACTGACCACACACCAAAAGCGGTAGTACTAATAAACAATACAGGGTTCACAAACACAAATCAAGTAGTGAACAATAGTACTTACTACAGACAAGCAAAGTTGCACTAACTAAACTCTGAAGACTGTTTCGTGCCACCGACCTACGGGATGAACCCTGCATAACTGACCAGGCCATGGACTTCATGTGAGATGTCTACATGCTCCATCACCATCTTATCAACCTTGGAGAACCTAACAGAGTGGTCTTTCCACTCATAAACATGATGATGAAGATAGGCCGCATCAGATTTGTTGGGAAGCTTTACAAGAACCACACCCTTCATAATTGAAGGCACAACCAGGAAATTGTTGTGGTCAAGTACAACCTCGAGAACACGCCTGACAACAATGCTACAGGAAAACACTAGTTCAGGACACGTGGCGACAAGGACACAACAACTGGATAGTTCAGCAGTAGAACTCATCATCAGGTCTTCCAGTTCACACGACATGACTTTGAGAACTTCATCTCCACCGCGGACCTGGTTCTAATTCAAATAGAAACCATATTTTATTACTACCTCCGTTCAGAAATATAAGATGATTTTTGATATTATACTCCATATATGACTACATATACGCACAGAAATGAGTCAACAAAGACACTAGAACATGTCTTCAAAGGCATGAGAGCAGAGGGATTACATGCAATATCCATAAGAAAAGTTATTGAGGCAAATATACCCTCTTAAAAGGTAGCATTGATGTTCATAAAGTACTCCCTCCGTCCCAAAATTCTTGTCTTAGATTTGTCTAGATATGGATGTATCAAGTCACATTTTAGTATTAGATACATTCGTATCTAGACAAATCTAAGACAAGAAATTTGGGACAGAGGGAGTAGTTGAAAGTAATCTATAAGGAATCAGTGTCAACCTCTCGCATGTTTTGGTCAAAAGAGGAATTTAGAACCGTCATTTGGCACACTAAAATCACATGCAAGATCACCCAGAAAGTTGTACTACCAGTACTAGTACTGCGTGTTAGATGAAAAAACACGATCAAGATCGAGAAAAAGATTGTCAACAAGAGACATTACCTGGACTTGCTTAATGAGGGATCCCGGAGAGGGGGGCTTGGACAGGGCGATGGCTTTGAGCTTGTCTGCGGTAGTCTCAGCGGGGTGCTTGCGCTTCTTCGTACCATGAGCCTCGACGGTTTTGGCCAGAGCCATAGACATCACGTTGGCCGGTGCTCCGGCGTCCATCCAAGAGAGGAAGCTGAGAGAGAAGAGTGAAAGGAGGAACGAGATGAGGGAGAAGCGAAGTGAGTGGGGGTTTTCTTCAAGAGAGGAAGCTGAGAGAGAAGAGTGAAATGATGGTTGCTTCGTCCGTCCAACTTACTGCTAGAAAGGAGGGGGTTTTGTGATTTGACGGCTCATTGGGCATTACTACGGTGGTTCAATCGAGGTAGTCTACCGTCACTCTACTACAGAGTAATTTAGTGCATGGCTGGTGGACCCAGGTGCTGGCTGTCCCACACGTCGGGGAAAGTGAGTAATTTAGTGCATGGCTGGAGGAGGATCCGCACGGTAGAGCGTGTCCACTGTTTTTCATTCTGAAGAAAAAAATGATTATAGCAAGCGTTTCCACTCTTACGACGGAGGAGTGCGAAACACGGCAGCCACTTGAACATACACAATGCTCCTACAACTAGGCATGTGCAGTGGTTCATACGTCAGTACTACACAATCTTGTTGCTAGTGTAGTAAGATATGATGATAACAAATGATGTTGTGCGCATGTCAACTACTCCTATATGTAACATAGTACCGCTTTTTCGACTGCCCGGTCAAGAATGAACGGTGAGATCAATGTTAACAGAACTAGGTCCATAGCGCATGGAGAGTACGGTGCTACAGTACTCCATGAAACATGAACCATATGAAGCACGAATAGTGTTAGGCAGGGTGTATGAAGGGTGCACGGGATGGGAGCAAAATTTCCCTTCTCGACCCACTTTTGGGTGTTTGGCAGAGTGCATGAAGGGTGCATGAGTCCACACTAGTAGGTTGACAAAAATACACGAAGAGGAAACAACTATATTGAGATGAGAATGCAACCAAACACACCCACATGCTTTGTGCTACATTGACTGATCTGCACCGTCTGAGTTTGATCCAACGGTCATGTTGCGCCGAGACATGGACATGCCCATGCAGAGGGCGCCTAAACACCACCGAAGTCCCTCTGCTTCTCGAGGCGCACGACGTTGGTGATGCAGGGTGCAACCGCCCGCAGAGCCTGCTCCCGGTCGACGGGAGCCAGCTCGTCAAAGACGGAGTCCAATGGCACCCCTGACGCTCTAGCGGGCTAGCGGGCTCCCCTGACGGCCTATCATATCTCCCACTTTCTGCAGCAACGACGCCGATGCCTCAAGCATCTTTGTGGTGGACGCCTACCGCTTTTGAAGCTCCGTGAACTCCCGCACATAACGTAGGAGCATGGCACTCCTCTCCTCCTTGAGCTCACGGAGCTCCACATCCTTGGCCCTGAGCTCCGCATCCTTGGCATGGAGCTCCTGTGTCAGGCGCCTCACCTCGGACTCCGTGATCTGTTGCGCCGCCATGGCACCAGGTAGAAGCAATGGGGAGAGGAAGCAAAGGGGGCAAAACGGCTGAAAGGCAATGCAATCTACGGGAAGGCGGAGGGAGTGGGGAATCTTTTGGTTTTCACCACGGTAAAACACCAGTCGACGACTTCTCACATTAGGGAGCAGTGGGTTTTTACAGGCGGAGTCATCATGACTAATTGCTACCGCTCCTGCTCCCGTCAATCAAAAAATTAAAAATCCTGCCGCGCCTGCTCCCATCAATCAAAAAATTAAAAATCCCGCCACACCCAAACACCAGAGCAACGCCGCGGTGGATATTTAAATTTATATGCTGATCGGTCGAACTAGCCCAACTAGCTAGCCAGCGTGCTTCACTGATGTACTCGGCGGGAAAGGTGGTCTTTCGTGATTTGACGACTCATTTACTTTCTTCGGCGCTACGACCAAGGAGGACCCAGAAAACGCGCGCTAAGGCGTCCCACATCAGGAAGAATATATGCGTGCACCACCCGGAAGGACCCCAAAACCGCGCGGTAGGGTGTGCGACGTCTCGGCACGAAGGAAAAATGTGTGTGTAAAAATATACTGTACCAGATGTAGTACCTATGGTTCGACCTCGGGACCCAGCTAGTCAGTCGAAAACACCCCACTAGCCACACAACTTCATCATGCAAACGTGGCACGGAGGATAGATGTGGTTAGCTCCGTCTCGACCAGCCACAACGTCTCTTGTTCTAGGCGATTCTTCTATTTTCCAAGCTTTTTTAGTTGTAATAACACCATGGCAAGCTAGCGCCGCTCTTTGTGTGTGCCCGTGCAAAGGTTAGACGATGGAGAGAAGAGAGATTGAGATCGCAGACCTGGGACCCACCAGTAAGTGAGACAACGGTCATGCACGTGTTGACGAGGCACTCCCTCTACTCTACTCAACACAAGTACTGTATAAAATCAAGTTATGGGACAAAGCCAACAACCATTCGTTTTTTTAGGCTATCGACTTACGCTTTGTAGTCCAGGTTGCCAGTTCGGATCTCATCTTTCAGATTTGTTAGTTTTAGGTCCAAATTTGATTAATGACAAGTGTGTTGTTTCGATATTTTAGTGTAGGATGGTTTTTTTGAACAAACACTTTGCGCGGTTAGACAAGTAATGACACGAGTTACACGTATTTTGCAAGTTTACGAACAAAAATGACAGCGGCACAGAAAATCACATCCACCCCGCAGCTTAGATACTATGGTGATACGAGTTTTTACACCGTTGGAAGTGAGATCCAATGGCTTGGGAGTAGTCTTTGTAATTATGCGCAATTTCCAAACTCTCCAAAGGTTGTTTTTGCAAATAAAACATTCAGGCCTCGTGTGTGCCACTGCATCTTCGATCCAACGGCTTCCCGATGCTCATATTAGGTGCTCCCCGTAGCTTAATTACCCGCTACAGTGATATGAGCATCTAGGTCGTATGATCAGTGATCAGATGGCACATGCGTAGTACTTGTACTTTCTGCGCATTTCCCAAACTCTATTAGTCGTAGATTGCAAAAACATTCAAACCTCCTACTATGGGCCGTTAGATCTCAGTGAACTCGTATCACCATAGAATCTACGGTGCGGGAGCACCTCATACTCTCCCATGTGAGAAAACATAAGGTGCTATCGTAGCTTGGATGCTACGGTGATACGAGCTTGGAGGTTGTTTGATCTGAGATCCAATGGCATTTGAGCAGTCTTTATGCTTGTAAGCAGTGGCCGAACTCTTTTGGGGCTTTTCTGCAAAAAACCATTCGAACCACCGAGGAGGTGTTGGGTCACAAATCCAACGCCTCCGAAGAGCTTGTATCACCAAAGCATCTAAGGTGTGGTAGCACATGATATTCTTACATACAGGAGAATATGATGTCCTCCTTCATCTTAGATGCTACGGTGATACGAGCTTCGAGGTCGTTTGATATGGGATCAAAGGGCATCTAAGTAGTTTTTGTACAAATTGTGTGCAATTCTCAAACTCATCAAGGTTTCCTGCAAAAATATTAAGACACATCATGTGAGCTGCTATATCTCAGATCTACAAGCTCCAAGCAACTCATATCGGCATATAGCATCTAAGGTATGGGGGCACATGATATTCTCCCGGGGAGGAGGGGTGGGGGGTGCACAACCAATCGGTGGTTGGGAGGGTGGGGAAAAGTATAATCTAAACAACCCTAAACAGAGCTCCACAATTTTATCTAAGGTCGAGGGGTTGACCCCCGACAATCATAGCTCCGCCTAAACACAACATTTGCATGTACTGTAGTACTAGACTTAATATTCATGTTTCAGTTTCATGTTCATTTTAAATATTGAACTGAGGACAATGGATGTCTTACATTTTACTCCCTTCGTTCCTAAATATTAGTCTTTTTAGAGGCTTCAAATGGACTGGCACATACAAATGTATATAGACATATTTTAGAGTCTAGATTCACTCATTTTGCTCCGTATGTAGTCACTTGTTGAACTCTCTAAAAGACTAATATTTAGGAATAGAAGGAGTATTTTTGAATTCGTGTCATACATGCATGGTTTGGAAAAATAGGTGCACTATACTTATTGGATTGTTGTTGTGTTCGTGCGTGTGTGTCTCTGTGTGTGTGTGTGGTCATATGCTTGATACATACAAAGTTTTATCACCTCCATATTGTTCATCTTTTAAATTTGAATTTGCATTCGAAAACTTACTAGGGATACCATGAAATGTGAAATCCACGTTGAGATCACTATATCACAAACTCACTCTAATTCAACAACTCGTCATAAATCAATTACCACGTTGAGGTTAGTATTTGCAAGGAAAATACGGGTATTGTAATACGCATAGATTCGTTCGGCAATTTAAAAGGTTCCTTTCATATTCTCGAATGGTAGGACCCAACGGCGTACCAACCAGACTTTGGCTCGTGTTGATCCTAAAAAAAACCGAGCTCGTGTCCTTCGGTGGCGTGCGTGGTACGCATGTTAGGCAACCCCAACCAGTCGAGCCTCAGCGTTTCAAGTCGAAATATCCGGCGGCCAGAATTCCAGCCCTAGGAAATTCCCCTCATGTCCCCGGTCCATAATGACTACCGATGAACAATGGAGGGATGCTTTAGTAACTAGACAACGTTACCTACCGTGCCGAGCACGGTTCAATTCCCTCGGTCGCCGCTCGTCAAGGTCACCCGTCAACTGCATTGCCTAGTACTACTACTACTCCACCAGGATGAGCACAGAATTGAGCCCGTTTGTTCGTGCCTAGTACTTGAGTTAATATATCAGGCAATGCACTGGTACGGAGGGATTATCCTTTTACTCTGCATATTAACTTGTCTGAAGTCTAACTAAGCAAAATGTTGGACCAAATCCTTTCTTAAGAAATACAACAGGATAGATGTACGGCTTGAAAATTTATTGCATGATGCAGGTTATGATATTGTTTCGAATCCTGGATCTTAAATTTCAGAAAATCCAAAAGTGAGCATAAATTCTTGAAACTGAGCATGGTCACGTGATACGACACAAATATTACTTCGTAAGTTTTTTCTTCAATTCGAGACAAGCTGCTTATGACAAGTTACACAAATGAAGAGCCAAGGTATTTGAGAACAAAGACCTGCCACGTTAAGGCGAACGCTTTCACTATTGAAACCGTGGGCGTTTACGTGCCGCCACGAGTTCCCGCTTCTCATCGGCAGGTGCCGTCCCAGCAAGCATGTGAGTCGATGGGTGGCGTGCGAGCATACCGCTACGCCGGCTGTCAGGGAGGCGTGCGAGCAGACCGCTGTGCAGACTCACCGGGAGGCGAGCCCTTTGACCAGGCTCCACCGCCCACCGTCATCCCAACTGCTCCCACTTTTAATGTCGCCGGCGCTGCAGTTTAAAATCAACCCCGCACTACCCGGTATCGCTACAATCCTCTCTCTTCCTCTCCGATTCTCCTGTCGTCTACCTCCAACTAGCTTGACCTAAACATACGCCATGCCACATCACGATGGTCTGCCCTTAGTGTTCTAGTTTCCTGAGGAAGACACCCAGTCGGAGTCTCAAGAATATAAGGCGCTTTGGGACGAGCTTGAACTGGCCTTGCGGGAAGATGCCGCGCCTGTCCCCGCTCCCGTTCCGGCTCCCGTCGCCCCGACTGCGCCAGCGCCCATCCCCGTGGCATTGATGGGCTGGGAGCCGCACATTGTCGCCGAGCTTGATGCCACGGGGTTCCATGAGGTCCCCACCAACTTTCACGCGTCTGTGCACCTGCCAGCGCATGTGCTTGCGCGTGCACTGACGCGCACGCCCGTGCCAGTGTCCGTGCACCTGCCAGCGCATGCGCCTGCGTGTGCACTGACGAGCGCGCCCGTGCCGGTGCCCGTGCACACTAATGTCTCTGCCGCGCCGTTGACAGCGCCTGTCCCCGTGCGGGTGCCAGTGCCCCCCTCAGCGGCATGGATGGCCGCCGTCGACCGCTTCCTTGCACCAACTCCAGTCGCCTCCTCCCGCCAGTTGACTCGCTCCGAAGTCTAGAACATTTTGGCCTTCCTTGAAGGTAGGCCAACATAAAGGAGTATGCCAACAACGGCGCAAGACGCCGCCGTCGGTCAGTGGCCTGACGACACATAGAGCACGGCAGAGGAGCCGCTTCCCACCGCGAGACACCCCCCCCGCCGCCGCGTAATCTAAATTTGCCATGAAAAACGTTCGGATTGCCATGCTTAAAATCTGAATGTTTATCATTTCCGTTTATTTTATATTGATCGTCGTATAATTTAAAGTCGGAGTCAAACTGAACGAAATGTATGGTTTGATCGATTGAATGTTCTGCTAGAGCCGTATCAAACTAAATATAAAACGTCATCAAGCCACATGTATTCCTTGTCATCCAACGACCTAGACTGCTTCAATGTCAAGCGCTCAACACATTTAGCGTGCAGTTAATTTCATGCCAAAAATAGTGCTAATCACATGACAACACGCAAATAATATCCTAGTAGTAATATCTGCATGCACTTAATATACTTCCAAATTAACGTGCATTGCACGTACACACTGACTAGTGCTGCTAGTACGTGAAACTGGTGCCGTGACTTGTGAACGCGTCCAGATATGGTCAACGGCAACATCGCCCGCGAGTTCTTCATGTTTGCCCGTGGGTCTAAACACAGAAGGGGAGGAGAGAGAGAGACAGCACACATGGAACCCACCAGTAAGTGAAGGTGAATAGTACTAAAAGTAATATTACATGTTATCCATTAATTAGGTTGTGGTAATATAAAAACATTATGTGAACAAAGGGGGTACAACAAACATTGCTATTCTACGTATGTTGCCTATTGACGTGCGGCTTGAAGGCCCGGTCGCATGTTCGATCCTCGTCCTTTATTTTTTAATTTGTATATGGGTCCAAATTTGTTTCATGACACGTGGGCCTCTCAGTGTGTAGTTTGTCGCACTTTAATTTGTGGGTCGAAATTTGTTCCATTCCAAGTGGACTGTCGGTGTGTAGTTTGGTAGCTTATTTATAATAATTAAAGAGAACAACATAGTTTTTTCAATAATACCATGGTGTGATGTTGAAGGCGAGAAAGGACGTGCGAGAGAGTGATGACCGAGCCAGAGGGAAATCAACTAGGGGAGTTGCGTGGGTTGCAACGGTGTTTGGAGTAGTTGTGGGCCGAATGCTACGAAAATATAATCTAAACCGACCGGAATAAATGCCTACACAATTTAATTCAAGGTTGGAGTGCCCCTCGCAATGTAAATAGCTCCGGCTTTGCGAGGGATGGAGAGGTAGTAGCTTCAACGCGTGGAAGATATGGTGTGAGAAAGCGAGGTCAATCGAGAGACATATAGATAGAGAGAAAAAGTGAATGTGGTCCGACATTCATTGAACAAATATATATGCTCTAGAGAGATATTGTCCGATTGAGCTTTTGGCAAGGGTGAGGGCTATAAGATAGTGCTTGAGAGATGATCCAGTCACAGACGTGTAGATATATTTTGTGCGTGGGAGGAAGCAAGGTCAACTGATCACATAGGGTCGCCGTGCGATCGAAAGAGTGAGACGGGTTGGAGAGACTGACCTAGATAGACGATGTGCGTGAGAGAGTATACAATGTGAATAGGTCGAATTGGGCTCAAACCTGGTGATATATCATTTTTGTCCGAGAAAGAGCAAGGTCAATTGAGACATACGAAGAGAGAGAGAGAGAGATAGATAGATAGATATATAGATAGATAGATAGATAGAGAGAGAGAGAGAGAGATTGAGTGAGCGTGGCCCACCATGAGGTCGAAAGAGTGGCGGCGGCTTGGATGGACTGACCTAGATAGACAATCTGCGTGAGAGAGTATAGAGTGTGTCGATCGAGGTCCGAAGAGGGAGATATATCATTTGTGTGTGAAAGAAAATGAGGTTAAACGATACTCAGATAAAGAGAGTGAGATTGAGCGAGTGTGGCCCGCCGTGCGGAAGAAACAGTGAGATAGTCTCGAGGGAGTGACCTAGATATACAACGTGCGTGCTTGCACACGAGAGGTTGGGGGGGCTAGATAGGCAATGCATATATTTAGCGCGAGAGGGTGAGATGGAGAGGGAGGAGAGAGAGAGAGCTCGGCATGGGGTGCAATGGCGGGTGTGTGAGGTAAATACATTTGGTAATAGAGTGGAAAAAGGGGTTGTGTAGTTGAGAGACTTAGAGATCGAAACATGGGGAGAAAGAATGGACGTGTATTGGAAACCGATAGCTTCCTAAGGTGGTTAGGAGAGGAAGATTGATTGATACAGGA
>NC_041393.1:393982663-393985106 GCF_002162155.2 Triticum dicoccoides | reverse complement strand
GGTGTCCTGATAGCCGAACTATCACCTTTGGACGGACTCCTGGACTATGAAGATACAAGATTGAAGACTTCGTCCCATGTCCGGATGGGACTTTCCTTGGCGTGGAAGGCAAGCTTGGCGATACGGATGTGTAGATCTCCTACCATTGTAACCGACTCTGTGTAACCCTAACCCTCTTCGGTGCCTATATAAACCGGAGGTTTTTAGTCCGTAGGACCAACAACAATCATACCATAGGCTAGCTTCTAGGGTTTAGCCTCTCTGATCTCGTGGTAGATCTACTCTTGTACTACCCATATCATCAATATTAATCAAGCAGGAGTAGGGTTTTACCTCCATCGAGAGGGCCCGAACCTGGGTAAAAACATCGTGTCCCTTGTCTCCTGTTACCATCCGCCTAAACGCACAGTTCGGGACCCCCTACCCGAGATCCGTCGGTTTTGACACCAACATTGGTGCTTTCATTGAGAGTTCCTCTGTGTCGTCATCTTTAGGCCCGATGGCTCCTCCTATCATCAACAACGATGCGGTCCAGGGTGAGACTTTTCTCCCCGGACAGATCTTCGTATTCGGCGGCTTTGCACTGCGGGCCAATTCGCTTGGCCACCTGGAGCAGTTTGAAAGCTACGCTCCTGTACATCAGGTCAGATTTGGAAGTTTGAACTATACGGCTGACGTCCGCGGAGACTTGATCTTCGATGGGTTCGAGCCACAGCCAAGCATGCCGCACTGTCACGATGGGCATGATCTGGCTCTGCCGTCGGACAGTGCCCTGGAGGCTGCACAAGTGTCCGCTTCGACCCTTAGCTCGGAGCCAACTGCGTCGATCGAGGACTGGTGGCTGGACACCGCCTCGGGGGCTTCTATCTCTACGGTGATTGCACCGAACACCAACCCTGTCCTTTGCAAAGCTCGTGACTCCAAGGTGCCGGACTCCTCTCCGGACTCCGAACCTTCCGCGCCCCTGCCAATCGAATCCGAGTGGGCGCCGATAATGGAGTTCACCACCGCAGACATCTTTCAGCACTCGCCCTTTGGCGACATCCTGAATTCACTAAAGTCTCTCTCTTTATCAGGAGAGCCCTGGTCGGATTATGGTCAGCAAGGTTGGGATGCGGACGACGAAGAAATTCAAAGCCCACCCACCACCCACTTCGTAGCCACTGTCGAAAGTTTAAACGACGTGCTCGATTTCGACTCCAAAGACATTGACGGTATGGACGACGATGTAGGAGGTAAGCATGAACCACCACCTATAAGGCACTGGACAGCCACCTCATCTCACGATGTATACATGGTGGACACACCTAAAGGAAGCGACGACGAGGAACAACGGGATGCCACGAGGGATCATTCCCTCGAAAAGCAGTCAAAACGGCGACGTAAGTGCCGCTCAAAATCCCGCCTCGACAAAGACAGCAACCATACAGACCCATCCATAGAGCAGGGCGAATCGGTGGACGACGAACATGCCATCGCGCAACTGTCCGAACAGGACAACCTGGATAAACAATCCGTACCCGGCGAAGATAACAGTCCGGACGATCTCACGCCGGACAAGTCGCTGGAGCAGAAGAACCTCCACAAAAGGCTCGTCGCCACTGCGCGTAGCCTGAAAAAGCAGAAGCGGAAGCTAAAAACAACATTTGAATGTACATAGTATGAGACTTAATATCGATGTTTCAATTCGGTGTACATTGTAAGATTTGAACCGAGGACCAGACATACGGGTAATTATTTCGAATTCGTGCCATACTAAGTTTCAAAAAGTTGACATTGACTCAATTTGTTGTGCTATTTTGTAGGTCATATGTTTGAATCCATCCAAAAGTTTTCTCACTACCATGGTGTTCATCATATACCTATGAATTTGTCTTAAAAAAGTAGCGTGCATACAGTGAAATGCGAAATCCACGTCAGAATTGGAGATCGCTACGTGACACACACTCTAATTCAAATAACTAACTACATGACACACACTCTAATTCAAATAATTATGTGACACACACTCTAATCCATGTTAGCGTGGGTACCGTTTCGATTTTTTTCAAATAAGTCCTCATTAATTAATTTATAGTACTCCCTCTGTTCACTTTTATAAGACCTTGAAGACATTTCAGACAATGTGCAAAACAATTCATTTTAAGTTGTTTTGAACGACTTACAAAAGTGAACGGATGGAGTATCTCGTTTCGAATGACTAATTATTGCAAGGAAAACACGGGCATGGTAATACTTACAGATTCATTTGCAAATGAAAGAAGATTCGTTTGCATTCTCAAATGTAGGCGCACCAGGCAGACCAGGGTCGTGTCGGGGTGGACGCTGCTTCGGTGCCTTAAGGCACCGAAGCATAGTCCTGTCGGGGTGGTCGCGTGTGTCGGACGGACGCGTAGCACCCAGCCACCCACCCCCCCCCAAAAAAAGGACGACGACAATATAA
>NC_041393.1:393867016-393982177 GCF_002162155.2 Triticum dicoccoides | reverse complement strand
GAAATATCTGGCGGCCCCAATTCCAGCCCTGTAAAATCTCTCTTCTCCATCGTCCCCTTCTGCGCCCAGATTGCTCAAATCCCTAATTCGCAGCCAACCCTTGAATCACCCCTCGTCTCGTCTCTTTCCCCACCATTCCCCACCTCTGTGTCGGACGACAACGATGAAGACGACGGTCGCGCTTCACCACCGCACCGGAGCTACCTCATCTACGCCCTCGTCCACCGCACTGGGTGGTCCATCGACAACGTCGGCCACCGCAACCGACGTGCCTCACGGACACTGAGTTCCACCGCATGAGGTGCGCTTCACCGACGCCGTCTCCCAGCTCACCGGGGCTACTTCACCGAGCACATCGTCGCACCTCCGCCCCCCGAGGCTGTTGGGGCTTCACCAATGATCTCGTCCACCGCTTCGTAGCGCTCCGCTGCCACTCAAGATCTATATCCGTGCGCGGCCAGCCAACGCCAGCACATCACCCCAATGGCTCTGAAGTGACCCGCACTCTAGCTAGGCGAGCATGCCCAAACGCTGGCCTGAACTAGGTATCCACACATCACTCCCTTGTGCACTGTTCCAACGATGTTTGGATATCCTTTCACTGCTCTCTTAGCTTACACGCCTATGCAACTCTGACTTTAACTCTTATTTCTTCTGGAGATATCATCTGAAACAAGCAAATCCATTTTTTAGTGAAGCATGACAGCGCTACGGGATCTGGTACACATCCTGCACACCCGTATAACCTTGTAAGTATTTGTCCTCCGGTACAACATCAAGGTCGATTCCTCTTATTTGATTAACCATTCGCCGTGTCAAAAATGCAGAGGGGGATGCAAGGAGCACAAGGCCTGCACATCCAAGCAAGTGGTAACATGGACTTGTACATGGAACATCCCAAGCGCAAGCAGAGCTGTAGTGAGCTTGTACAACGAGCTAGCGTAAGTCCCTGCATTTCATTTAATTCATACTGGCATTCGTGTATGATTTGTGTGAAGTGGCTGATCCACGAATTCAAGTTACCAGGGGCGAACATTTAACTTAAAAAATACGAAGGCACTTGCACTCCGGAAATCAACATAACTTGAGAAATGTGAAGCTACATGCACTTTGAAAACTAGCTAATGATCCAAAGTAGTTCAGATTATAAACACTAAATGATGCAAGCACCAAAAAACACAAAATGCAACATGGTGTACAAGGACTACAAACATGGTTTGTACCTGCTTGAATTATTCGTTCTCTGGCTGAAAATATCAAAGTGTAATTGCACGTATAACCAGTGCGCAAACTGCATATCAATATATCTATCCTGCACAAGTATGCCAATAGTTTCAAAAAACAGATTAGAAAAGTATTTATGCTATGTTGTCATGAGACGGGGACTTTCTGGTACATGGCCTCGACGTTTCCTCAAGCTATGAAAATGCACTATAATTTGCTTGTCATCAATGCCTGCAAATCTCTGTCTCTCTCAAAATAGTAGATCATCATTAGACACTAAATCCTTCAACGAGCTTGCAAAATGCTTGCATTAGATCCCTCATTAGACACTATATGTTCATCACCAAGAGCATGTAAAATGTTTGCATCAAATCCTTCATTAGCAGTCTGTTCATTAGATACTTCAGGCACAAGAACAACATGAGCTTGTATGTTTGCACCGGAAACTTGATTAGATACATCAGATTCAGTCAGTTCAGTATTGACTGGGGGAGTTATAAAATAAGTAGAAATTGGTTTCATTTTCTCATAGATTCCCTACATACAAGCAGTTTTACAACACCGTCAGGTTTAACTATTGGCCAGAAATTGAAGAGTTGAATTAGATATAATCAGGGATGTGATGTACCTGCTCGTTGCGCATGCTACTCTTGCAAGCTGCGACTGTCCGTTTGCGCAAGCTCGATGCCATGCCCGTGCTGCCGCCGCTGCCTCACATGCAAGCTACACCCATGGTTGGATCTTCATCTTCTTGTCCTTCCCTTCACTTGAAGCCCGGCGACCGCCCTCCAACGAGGGCGCGAGGAAGTGCTGTGTCGATTTGTCCAGCGGCGGCTAGGTTAGGAGCGAACCAGACTGAAGGCTGGAGCGAATGAATTGGGATTTTTCCTGCTATCGATCGATATGGGAGGCGCTCGTTTGGGCCGCGAGCCTGCTATAGGGCCTGCCTTGCACTTATGTTATTGGCCCATCCAAATTGAAACATTTTTCTTCATTTTTTACATTGCCTGCTCGTGCGTTGGGATGAACGAAACTAGCGTGGGCCAACTTGGACGACTCAAACTAGGTGCACACTTTCCAGCCACCTGAGGCGGCCGCCCATACCAGCCCATATGGTGGCGTCGCCCCTTTTTGCATGTATGATTGGATAGTGAAAAATATTCCAGTGTCGCTTTTGATTTACCCACAGAATGGTTGAATTGCTTGTTTCTATGAACTGAGTTTGCCAATAATGTGAAGGATGCCAGTCTTTTCATCCTATTGTAGATTGCTTAGATCTCGATATGCCAAAAGTAATCGCATGAAATATACAATAAAAGCCAGTGTGATGTGTTTGGCTACAACTAGTCTGACTACACGTCCTCATATAACATAACAAGGACGCACCATCTTACCAGATTAACCATTCGACTTACCCATGCAGTGTGGGAAGGAAGAAGTATTGGGACTGCATATCCAAGCAATTGATGCCATGGACTCCTTTGTACAAGCTTGTAAGCGAACAAGAAGTTGCAGTGTGCCTTTACAAAGAACTAGCGTAAGTTCAGTTACTTGCTTCTCGGAATTTTAGTTAGCCACTTATTGCAAAATTGTTCAATTACGTTGCTTGGCTTAATTTAATTTGCTACTGATTACATAATGGCACAGCCTGTTAATCATATTGTAGACTGCGCCTATCTATGTGTTTGATACTTACTGTTAAGAATTACCTGTTTGCCTTAACTTAAATATCTACTTGTTTGTTTAACTGCATTGCTGCTGCAACAACGGGTTACAATGATGTTAATAACTAATTTTCAGCATCCAATTGAAACTCTTTAATTCCTTGTTTGTTTAACTGGTTTGCTGTTATAACTCCCAGTTGAGATGTTTTGCTAACTTCAACTTTTCTGAATCCAATCAGAACTTTAATGGCAAAACAGGTTAGCCCAAGATCAAAGAGCGAGGTCCCCATGGACGTTGCATCATCCCACAACAGTGGCACCGGCCCAATCGTGCATTATGAATTGCCAACTGCTGATGCTCTAGAGGCTAAACTAGTGGTAAAAGGAGATTCTGCTTCTGCACTTAGAGATGAAGTTGACATGTTGAGGAAGCAAACAACACAATCACAAGCAGTATTCAAGACAACCATTAAATAGTTGGTGGATTTCAAAACGAAGCAAGCTGAGACTGACCAGATTGTTAAGGTCCTGAAGGAAAAAAAGGAAATTAAATTCCTACTTGGTAAATCATAGGTGAAATGTTCTTTCCATAGTTGAATAACCTTTGTGTTGTCTGTTCATGTAATTAATCAAACCATTTGTTTTAGAGATCATGTAATAATTGTTTTTTTGTTTTTTGGTTTGTAATTTTATTTGAGCACAAATCTGTATTAATTGATAAGACTCATAGACATTTCATTTGGATTGCTGTGCCAGACCTACAAATATGCCAATCGGGCTGAATGTGCATTCAGCAATAGTAGTAGTATAGATGGACCATAAGTGGCACGCATCGGAAAGGGCCAAGATGCTGGCTAAAAAAAGGATGCTGTTGTAGCCCAAAAAAAGTACAACGGCCTGGCTTATGTATGTTAGTTGATATTATTGATCCATATACTCTGTAAGTGTTTATATGTCTGGTAGTTCTGTACATTCTTGGTTGATTGACTCGGTATTTTAATCTTGATACATCGCTTGTGTACATATCTAAATGGGAGTACACATTATGCTGCATGTGACATTTGAGTTGGACATGAAGTGTTCCAAATATTCGAATTCACCTTAAACTGGATTCTAGTTTCTGAATATGAGTATCGGCATTTGTAAACCATATTCATATATGACAGTGGAATACATCTTTGTCGTCCTTTTGAAGATATATAAAAACACATAGAATGATTTATAAAGATTCATATAGGAATACAAAATGGATTCGAATTTAGTTGCCAGGGTAAACGTGGATGATTATTGTCCCAAAATTCGAAAGAAGCAGCAGAATGTCCACTCCCACGTCGGCTGCCCGAAGCCAAGTGTTTTGGAGATGGAAATTACTGTCTACCCATTACACGTACAATCCATCGGCCCGATTTCCACTGCTCTAAATAGGGGTAGGTTAGTAACTTCAATTAGACGTGACACGACCGCCTCTGAGCCCATTCCGACATGGTGGGCATCAAACATGGGCGGCAAAACACATTTGATAAGCTCGTCCGAAAGACCTCTGTTTCTCCCTCGATTCCCCATTCATACACGGTGGGCGGCAAAACAAACTCGACTCGGCCGAAATCGATGTAGGCAAATATTTTCAATAGGGGCAGGTTTGTAACTTCACTCAGACGTGACACAACCGCCATACCTGTTAGCCCCATTCATACATCGTGGGTGCCAACCAGGGGCGCCAACCACCCTCTCCTCGCCCGAAATCGCTCTGGGCAAATATTGGCGAGATGCGAGATTACCGTCCTATCCCCAACCGACGAGACATCCAAAAACGGGGGCTAAGTTCGTAACTTTCCCATATTTCAGGCAGGCGAGTCCCAAAAACATGGTTCCCCGTACCTCTCCCTCCATTTACCCATTCATACACTATTCGCGCTAGAACACCCCATCCCCACACCAGCCTCCGTCCGCCACCCCATCCACCGCCGCCGTCCTCCACCACATCCATCGCCACCGTCCTCCACCATGCCAGAGCGCCTACCAAGACCGCGTCATCCACTGCTAGAGATGGATATTTCTCATCCACGGCGATGGACCAATAGCCTTGCATTGCGTCCTCTCGCTTCATCGGCGCCGTCGTCCTCTTTGCCGGGGCCGCTCACACGACCTTCTCTTCCATCGCAATGGGACTTATCCCCCGATGCACCCGTCTACCATCGCAGATCTGCTTCAACACCACCGACAGCCATCACACCCCTGATGCCTACACGGCGCCGCAAGAGAGGTGGTACTTCATATCTCCTCAACTTTTTGATCTCAACTAGAAAATAGATCTTGACTTGGTTACTCTACTTTCTTTTCAGCTCTTAGAATTTAGTTCTTAGTTCGAAGAAAATAATGGATGCTAAATATCATTTCTCTAGTTTGCAGCTTCAAGTCTGCCATGGCACAGCCATAATACGGGTTAATTGATCATGCTTAGGGTTTAATTGATCGTGTTGGTTCCGTGGTGGTTTCTTTAATAGAAATCGGAGGGGAAACCCTCTTTTGCTAAAAGAAATATGCTTAGAGTTTCCTCCTTTTATGATCACTATACGATCAGAATACGTTATTCGTGTCATAATAACACTGCTCCACCCATCAAGCTAAACAAGCTTAGTTGTTCAAATACGAATATGATATTATTAAAACAGAGTTGTTTAATTGGTCAGCTAAATGTTCCTAAATTAGTTTGGAAAATGCATGTTCATCGCTCGGGTGTGTATCTCTACAGGGTGCCCACGGTGGGCCGGCCCACCCTGGGTTTTTGGGTCGTCCCAGGCCCCGATTCCCCTCTGTTCTGCTGCGCGCTTCTGATCTCTACTCGCCCCCAGCCGCCTACCTCGCCGGTGACTTGCCGTCCCCGGACGGCATGACTCTAGGAGGAGACGCCGGACTAACAGGAGGCCAGGAGCCGCTCGCCCAACAGCGTCACCGCTGCCCGGGCGCACCGCTGTGCCTACCTTCCCGTTCCGTTCAGGCTTCAGACGTGCAGCACCCACCAAGCCAACCCGATTTATCCTGAGATACGTCCTCAACAATCAGCAGCCACTCCTCATCACCCATTTTCTAATTGATTCATTACTCATTAGGCAGGACTGCCATTAGGGTTTGTTGTGTGCTCAGTGCTACCTACACTTAATGGTTCAGATGTATTTCGATAATCTTTAGTACCTCTAAAGTTCACAGGGTTTTCAAAATTCCGGCCCCCGGAACAGAAACTAGTCATTTTGGATTGTTGGTCGTAGTGACATTGACCCAAATTACTACTGCAAGCCAGGTTTGTTGACAATTTTACTTGTCTTTCTTACTCATTCGATATAATATCCAATTATGCACGTCGATTAGTTGCAAACAATAAGTGCTAGACAAACTTCTTCATTCAAATTTTGGACGGTCTCTTACTGCAGTTACAATTCTGCATACTTTTCCTAATAAGCTCACAAGTAAATGATTGATTCACTACATCTATGCTTGCCTTGTCATATTTGTTGTCAATATTCTTTTAGGGTGGACCACCCTGTTTCTAAATACTGGAACCGTAGACTTGAGTGAATAGTATTTCTCTATGTGATCTCTTCCATCATGTGTGGGTAACGAACACTGCATTGTATAGAAAGAAAGTGTCATTTCCAGCTTTTACATAGGTTTCAATCTTTTACATGGAATACAATCTGCCGACTTGCTTTGTGTCGCACTACCAACACTCCACCCTTGAAGCTAAACATTATGCCACTCATAATTGCTTAGTTTATTTGTTCAAATACGAATTTCATATGATTCTAATGTTCCTACTTCAGTTTTGAAATGTGTGCCTGCCTATTATAGAGACATAAGGGGTTTATATTTTTGTGTGTGGTCTGGTCAGCACAGTTGGGGAGGTGAACTTTGCATATGCAGGGGTTTATAGGGAGACACTCTCCGAGTTGAATCCGTAATGCATTCCATAGCTAATCTGACTACTTTTTATGTTTTCATGAATCTCAGATTCTGAACAGCATCATAATGATTATGAGCTTGCGCGCATGAAAAGAATAAAGCAGAACAATGCCATGGCTGTCAAACTTGGCACTAAGGGACTGCAATCAAAATGGATGAGTTCTTGCATGTATTGTAAGGTGTGAAGTTGAGTAAGACTCAAAACATGACCACGACAGAAGATAGAGAGAGAATGAAAGTCATTCCCTATGCCTCAGTTATAGGTTCTATAAAGTATGCCATGCTGTGTACCAGACCTGTTGTGTGCCTTGCCAACGAGTTTGGCAAGGGGGTACGATAGTGATCCAAGAGTGGATCACTGGACAACAGTGAAAATTATCCTTATTTACCTAAGAGGACTAATGAAATATTTCTCGGTTATGGTGCTGATAAAGAGTTCATCGTAAATGGTTATGTTGATGCAAGCTTTAACACTGATCTAGATGAATCGGAGTATCAATCATGATACATATTGAAAGTGGGAGCAATTAGCTAGAGTGGCTCTATGCAGGGCATTGTAGACATAGAAATTTGCGAAATACATACGGATCTGAATGTGACAGACCCATTGACTAAACCTCTCTCACATGCAAAACATGATCACACCTTATTACTCTTTGGGTGTTAATAACATGGTGATGTGAACTAGATTATTGACTCTAGTAAACCCTTTGGGTGTTGGTCACATGGCGATGTGAACTATGGGTGTTAATCACAGGGCGATGTGAACTATGGGTATTATTCACATGGTGATGTGAACTAGATTATTGACTCTAGTGCAAGCAGGAGACTGAAGGAAATATGCCCTAGAGGCAATAATAAAGTTGTTATTTTATATTTACTTATTCATGATAAAAGTTTATTATTCAAGCTAGAATTGTATTAATCGAAAACCTTGATACATGTGTGAATACATAAACAAATACCGTGTCCCTACTGAGCCTCTACTAGACTAGCTCGTTGATCAAAGATGGTTAAGGTTTCCTAACCATGGACATGAGTTATCATTTCATAGTGATGTGATGGACAAGACACATCAGTTAGCTTAGCATAATGATCGTTCAGTTTATTATTATTGCTTTCTTCATGTCAAATACATGTTCCTTTGACTATGAGATTATGCAACTCCCGGTGACCGAATGTTGTTAGGAGTTCCAGATGAGATCACGGACATGACGAGGAGTCTCAAAATGGTCGAGAGGTAAATATTTATATATAGGATGATAGTATTCGGACACCAGAAGTGTTCCAGAGTGTATCGGGTATTTATCGGAGTACCGGAGGGGTTACCGGAACCCCCGGGGGAAATCTATGGGCCATATGGGCCATGAGAGGGGAGCACACCAGCCCACAGGGGGTGGCGCACCCGCCATATGACAGGAGGCCGAATTGGGAGAAGTAAAAAGGGGGTTCGGCTCCCCTTTCCTTTCTCTCTTCCCCCTTCCCTTTCTTCTTCGGTGAAATAAGGCAGGGGGCGCCACTTGGGGAAACCCCAAGTAGGATTCAAATCCTACTTGGGGCACACCCTGGCTGCCTCCCCTCTCTCTCCCACCTATATATATACGTGGGGGGCGCCCCTAGCACACCCCAGACAATTGCCTAGGCGTGTGCAACGCCACCCTCCATCGTTTACTCCCACGGTAATATCTTCGTAGTGCTTAGGAGAAGCCCTGAGCGGATTACTTCTCCATCACCGTCACCACGCCGTCGTGCTGACGGAACTCATCTACTACCTCGACAACTTGCTGGATCTATAAGGCAAGGGACGTCACCGAGTTGAACGTGTGCAGAACTTGGAGGTGCCGTACGTTCGGTAGTTGATCGGTCGGAGCTAGAAGAAGTTCGACTACATCAACCGTGTTGTCAAACATTGATATGTCTCCAATGTATCTATAATTTATGAAGTATTCATGCCATGTTTACAATAATTTTATATGTTTTTGGTATGATTTTGATGGAACTAACCCGGACTGACGCTATTTTCAGCAGAACTACCATGGTGTTATTTTTTATGCAGAAATGAAAGTTCTCCAAACACCGTGAAACTTTTTGTGGATTTTTTATGGACCTGAAGACTACCGATGGGCCAGAGCAATACCTGGGGGGTGCCCCCCGGGGGGGGGGGGTCACAACCCACCAGGGCACGCCTGGGCCCCCAGGCGCACCCTAGTGGGTTATGCCCACCTCGGTGGCCTCTCCTACCCCCTCTTCGTCCCATAATTTCCCAAATATTCCAAAAAACCCCGGGGAGACCCTAAATTGGAAGTTCCGCTGCCGCAAGCCTCTGTAGCCACCAAAAACCAATCGGGGCCCATTCCGGCACCCAGCCGAAGGGGGAGATCATCACCGGTGCCCATCTTCATCATCCCGGCGGCCACCACAATGAGGAGGGAGTAGTCCACCCTCGGGGCTAAGGGTTTGTACCAGTAGCTATGTGTTTAATCTCTCTCTCTCTCGTGTTCTTGAGATGTCACGATCTTGATGTATCACGTGCGTTGTTAATATAGTCGGGTCATATGGTGTTTTCCCCTCTCTATCTTGTTGTGATGAATTGAGTTTTCCCTTTGCGATTTCGTTGTTATCAGATTGAATACTTTTATGGATTTGAGAACACTTGATATATGTCTTGCAATTGAATACTTGTGGTGACAATGGGGTATCATATTGATTCACTTGATATATGTTTTGGCACTCAACTCGCGGATTCCCGAGGTGACATTGGGGTAATCTATGGATAGGGGTTGATGCACGTTCTTGTCTTTGTTTCTCCAGTAGAAATCTTGGGGCACACTTTGAAGTTCTTTGTGTTGGATTGAGCATTATGAATATGAATTTTCTTTGGTTTTATTTTAGTACGAAATCTAGGATAGATCGAATGGAAAGAATAGCTTTGTGCTATTTTAGTACGAACTCTTAAATAGATTGAGCGGAAAGAATAGCTTTGAGGTGGTTTCGTACCCTACAAACAATGTATTCTTATGTTATCCGCTAGATAGGAACTTTGGAGTGATTCTTTATGCACTTTGAAGGATGGTTATATGATCCAATTATATTAGCATTGTTGAGAGATTGCACTAGCGAAAACAGACCCTAGGCCTCATTTTCAAGCATTGCAATACCATTTGTGCTCCGTTTTATCAATTGCTACCTTGCTTTTTTTACTGTTCCTATTACAAAAATCAATATCTACTATCATTACTACACTTGTATCACCATCTCTTCGCCGAACTAGTGCACCTATACAAATTACCTTTGTATTTGGTGTGTTGGGGACACAAGAGACTCTTTGTTATTTGGTTGCAGGGTTGTTTGAGAGAGACCATCTTCATCCTCCACCTCCCATGGATTGATAACCTTAGGTCATCCATTTGAGGGAAAATTGCTACTGTCCTACAAAACTCCGCGCTTGGAGGCCCAACATGAGTCTACAAGAATAAAGTTGCATAGTAGACATCAAACATTTCCACTTATGGTCTACGTGGGAATGTAGACATACTCTCCCCCTCATTGCTATGCATCTCCATGGATAGATCATTGCGTGTGCATATAATTTTTTTTGTTTTCCATGCAATGTTTCCCAACACTCTCGACTTGAAGACTAGAGCAAAACTCTTAAAAAGAGTAGTTGGCAAACCCTTCGTGAAAATGTCCGCAAACTGCGAGGACGAGGGTACATGTAAAACACACACGTCTCTAAGGGCTACCTTCTCCCAAACAAAGTGAATATCCAGCTCAATATGCTTGGTCCGTCAATGTTGAACAGGGTTGGTAGACAAGTAGACGACACTAACATTATGACAGTAGACAATGGTGGCAGTCGAGATTGGCTGTCGAAGTTCCTGTAGGAGCTGCCTAACCCAACACGACTCTAAAATAGTCGCGACTACTTCCTTATACTCAGCCTCAGCACTAGAGCAGGAGACGGTCGTCTGCCGTCGTGCAGACTAAGAAATGAGATTATCACCGAGGTACATGCAAAATCCAGACGTAGAGCATCGTGTATCCGGGCAACCAGCCCAGACGACATCTGAGTAGGCAATGAGAGAGTGAGAAGAAGTGCGATGCAGGGAAATACCAAGGTCGAGAGTGCCATGGAGATAGCAAGGAATGCGTTTTATGAGAGAGAAATGAGGTTCTTGTGGATCATGCATATAGAGACATACTTGCAGCATGACGTAAGCAATGTCAGGACGAGTGAGTGTAGCATATTGTAGTGGGTCGGCTAAGCTCTGATACTGAGATGGATTAGAAACGGGGGACCCTGATGTGGAGGAGAGCTTTGCTTTGGTATCAATAGGTGTAGGGACGGGATGACAGTCACACATGCCTACACGATTCAAGATGTCAAGAATGTAGTTTCGTTCAGAGAGGTGGAGGCTACTAGATGTACGGGTGACAGAAATGCGAAGGAAGTGATGTAGGGGGCCAAGATCCTTCATAGCAAATTCGCGTGCCATGGCATGGGTGATAGTAGCAAGAGTAGATGGGGTGGAGGCAGGGAGAATGATGTCATGGACATAAAGAAGGAGATATGCTAAGTTGGTGCCCCAATGAAAAATGAAAAGAGAGGCGTCGGATTTGGATTCAACGAACCCAATGGTGCACGCAAAGGTGGCAAACCACTGAAACCATGCGCGGGGAGCTTTTTTAAACCATATAGAGATTTAAGAAGACAACACACATACGTGGGGTGACGTGGATCAACAAAGCCAGAGGGTTGTTGACTATAGACAACTTCATCAAGACGACCATGGAGGAAGGCTACCATATTGAATTCATGCTCCAGCCAACTCATCCAAAAGTCTGAACTGATTGAGATAGGCGGGCAATATACTTCAACACACCCCCTCACATCTAGGCTTATTTAGCTCTTAGACATGGCATTTATGTAGGCTGCATATTCCCTTTTTTAATACCATGTTGGTAGGGCCTTGAACTCAAGACCTCCTGGCTCTGATACCATGTAAATTGGAATACACCGGGAGGCTCAATGCTAGTCACAGTACAACCTCCTGGTATATATATGCAACCAGAAGTTATAGAGTTTGTGTGCAATACAAATAGACCAACATCGGATTCGTCGGATGGTCTGACTCTAACAGATGGAACCGATCGGCCGCCACACACTATCTTGGAGGATTAGCCAGGCAAAAACAAATTGCATTTCGATGGAGCCCACATCTTCCAAATTGTAGCAGCCGTCTGACCAAAGGTGAGCCCAACAAACTGCGCCACTTACACCGAGGACGTCATATGTTCTGTTGGATTCTAGATGAGCTTAGGCCCATACAAGACAATAATCCCTGGTTAATCTCTAAGGCCCATTAGGTGCATGGCAATTGGTGGGAAATTTAGTACCATACTGCTAGTGGAGTGAGAGTGATTCCCCTTTATCAGGGCTGCTCTACCACATGCCATTGGGGGCTATATGATCGTATCCGAATCTTAGCTTAACCCCTTTGGAACGGTTTACTGATCGTATTCAAATCAGAAGCCTCTGAACATTGTTTATTATATGTCATAAGCATAAATATTTTTTATCTTGAGACCTTCTGGAAAGCATTATGAGATGTTTTTCGTCTCTTTCGGTTTAAATTTTGGTCCTCCCAGGTTGTTAAGTGCCAGATGAACATCATGTAAACAGGAAAGACTATCAAAGGGATTGCATGTATGTTATTATATAGTCATAAACCGGCCTGTCTATGGTGCCTTTGGTTCGTGTTCCGGGTTATCAATACTTTATGTGACCCCCGGCGTGATAAACCGCCAAGGGAGCTTTTGTTTGTTTGATGTGCAGGATAAGGCAAGTAAAATTTAAATGCCAAAGGAATAAATGGTAAATGTAAACCCGCAATCTATAGCAATAGCGGCTTACAAAAGTATTAAGCGCTCGGAACATGCGGGAAGGCATGGCAAACATTGAGAAGTTTTTTCCTACCCTATTACAAGACTCCCCGAGTCTGAACAAATGAAGCATTGTTTTTTACAAAACACCGGGCAGCTTACTCCTTCCGCGGGCTTGAAGACTCCGGGTTATCCTTCTCCGCCTCTCCGTCGGTTGCTTTGTCCTGGAAGGTGGACGAGGCCCAGTCAATTCCACTCAAGGCTTCAAACTCAGCCTCAGCATCTATTAAACCGGCCGGGTCCACTTCAGGGGCGACGGTATGCTTACGCGTTGGAGGGATCAGGCTGACTTGGTCATATGGAATGTTTGGAATTCTCTGGTTCTCGCTATCATAGCCCGGCGAATACTTAGTAAGATCAGTATCATTCCCAATAAGGGTAGCCACGACTTTGACACAAGCGGTGAAATCCTGATCATCAAATGCAGTACCGTCCTCCTTAAGGCTCGGATATCCAAGAGAGAGATCAGCTAAGTCAAGCTCTAGCGTCCATGCCTTTGCCCGGCTCAATGCGGCTACGGCTCCGGCTCTTGCGGATGCCCGCCTTAAATCTTGAATTCGCTGAGGTAGCACAGCGAGATGCTTCAGCACGTCTTGTAAAAGGCGGGGAGGGGTGTTTGATAAGGCTACAACGGCCAAGGCACGTTGTGACCCAGAGTACAGCTGTTCTACTAAAGTGTAAACTGCTTTAAGCTTGATCAGCATGTTTTGCTTAAGGTTGGTACTCCTGGGGCCTGTGTGCAAAAGCATAACAGTCAGCCGGAGGTAACTATTACAATAGTCATTGGAAGATTACAATGTTTGAGGTTTTGCACAGTAACTTACTGAAGATGGCTGAGACCATTTGAGATATCTGCCATTTTAAGTCGGACAGCTCGGTTGTTGCCTCTGCAAGAGATGCTTCTGCTGTTTCGGCCCGAGTCACTAGGGAAGCCTTCTCATCAGCCCAAGCTTTCTTCTCTGACTCAAAATTTTTCTTCAACTTCTCATTTTCAGAGACACTGAATTCAAATTTGGAGTTGGCCTTCTGAGTTTCAAGTTCTTGAGTTTCCAGACGACTCTTCAGGACAGCAAGCTCCGACTCAAATTGACTTATGGTGGCCTGCATTGACACCAGGTTATGGTAAGGATCATGGTAAGGTAACATTCAAAGTCCCAAGCATTTTACAAGTAAAGATACTTGGCACTTGGGGGCTAATGTATGCCGAAGAATTTTAAGCCTACCATACCGGGTCACACATATTAAGTCTCAAGCACTTTACAAGTAAAGATACTTGACCCTTGGGGGCTAATGTGCATCGCAAATTTAAAACTATCAAGTTATAACCGGGTTAAATATATTCTCTTTGAGCCGGACAAACAAACAGTAAGAAGATTTCTAAGTCTACAACATCTTATTTCATAAGCAATAGACTTGGGGGCTGGTACAGTAAGTAAGATTCAGGAAAATAGCATAAGTTATACCTCAGATTTGTGCTGTATTTGTTTCACCATGTCAATTTCCAGGTCACGACTATTATGCACCTGGTTCAGATAGCCCGAGACTATATCACCAATGCTTAAGTGAGTATCGTCAGTGATGTCCTGTTTGGCTCTTCGACGTTCGGCAAATTCTTCCTTGGCAGTAGATTGGGCAAGAACAGTAGGCCACCCCGGTTCAACAAATTGACTTTTCAGATATACAACTTCCGGGTCAGTCATCTTGGCCGGGCTAGGAACTTTCGGATTATCAGAGTTGTGGATAACATCTTCTGCAGACGGGTCAGAGGTTGGCACCGGAATGTCAAAAGCCGGTTCAGGCGGTGGCTGATGGGTGGAGCTAGCAGGAGCGGAAGAGTCAAGCACCGGTTTAATGACAACCGGGTCTTGGGACGGCTTATTTTTCCTCGCCTTCTTGCTGGGCTTCACTTGCAGGCTGTCAATAAAGGAAGAAGGATGAGTATTAAAGCATGAAGTACGGTAAAACTTAAAGTAAGAAAGGTTACATTACCCGGGAGCCGTTTTGAAAGCCAACATGTTTGATTGCATAGACTCGTTGGAAGAAGGAGAGGTATCCTGATAATTGGAGTCAGATGAATTGAGAGGTTGACGAATCAAACCCGCCAAAGGTAAAACAAAACGTAAATCGGAGATAACCTCGGTCCGGCGTTTCCTGGTTACATCGGGTAAGCCGGAGGAGAGTTCTGCATCTTGATTTGCCCGAGTATGCCTCCAGTTCTCAAGCTGTTGTTGCTTCAAAAGAAATTGAGGATCTTGATAAGCTAGAGGATGTGAAAATCTTACTTTCCGGGTCACCCTTCGGTTTTTTTGTTTTGGCAAAGGCTCTGAGTCGGAGGAGATTATAGTTACCTCTTCTTCAACTGCTTGACTGTTCCCTGTATCCTCTTGAAAGGACAGAATGTTAGTAAAATAGCGACAAGGGAGTTAAGAAAGTTAAAGGATTACCTCTTCATCATCCGAAGAAGTATCATCCAATTTGAATAACTCGGAGGCACTGGGTTTCTTCTTCTTTAAGGTTCCCGTCTTGGCGGCTTTACTTTCGGTTTTCTTGGCTACCCTGGCTTGTTTGGCAGCGTCATGATCATATTTGACCTTCCAGAAGTTATCATCGGCCTGTGGAAAAGGATAAAGAATCATGAGCTCAAATAAGATATAATGAAGCAGAGAGTATTTATTAAGATTGATAACTCACTGCAGGGGCCGGGTTCTTCTTGCAGAAGGGAAGTAAACCAAAGGTATTACTGGTTACAGTGCCCTCCTTCAGCAGTGACTGGGTTGTAGCATCTACCACATCATTTGGTAAGTCGTCAGGACTATGACGCATTGGATCGTCCTTTTCGCCTGTGTAAGTACACATTAAGCCGGGGCGGCGGCTTAATGGAAGTATTCGCCAAGTGACCCAGACTCGGACCAGATCGATGCCATTTAAACCATTTCCCAAAAGAGCTTTAATCTTCTTGATGGTGGGATTAAGAGGCAGACATTCAACAGCGGTCAGTTTATCCGCCAGTGGATGGTTGGACTCAAGGCGCAGGGCGTGAAAGTCGGGTAGAGGTTTCTCTTCAACCGGAGAAGTGTCCTGACAGTAGAACCATGTCTGGTTCCAATCTTTTGGGTGACTCGGCAGCTCAGCATAAGGAAAAAGGCAGTCTCTCCGTCGCTGGATCGAGATGCCACCAAGCTCAAGACTAGGCCCGTTGGCACGTTCATTCTGCCGTTTCAAGTAAAAAAGTTCTCTGGACAAAAGCAGACTTGGCTCCTCTCCCAGATACACCTCACAGAAGACTTGAAAATTGCAAAGGTTTGACACAGAATTGGGTCCAATATCTTGAGGTCTAAGATCAAAGAAATTCAAAACTTCCCTGAAGAATTTTGAGCCGGGAGGGGCAAATCCCCGGTTCATGTGATCCGTGAAAACTACCACCTCCCCTTCTTTGGGTTGAGGCCTCTCTTCAGACGGGTCAGGGGCACGATAAGACATGACCTCCTTTTTTGGCAGGTGGCCAGACTTCACGAACTCAGCAAGTTTACTCTTAGTAACTATGGATGGGACCCAATTGCAGGTTAAAGAGGCCTTGGCCGCCTTAGGTGCCATGACAATAGTTGGCCTATTACAAAACAACAAGTTCCGGTTCAAACTTTAAACTGGGAGAAATATCCAAATTATTTAAGGTAGCGGCTTAGGAAGGGGCCTAATGATATAAGGATGACTGTGCAACAATATTTAAGCCGCTACAAGTATCAAGAGCAGTTCAAAAATCTTAAGGTCATGAGAAGCAAGCAAGGCTCATAGATCAGTGTCATTTATTTAAGCCGGACCAATGGACAGTTGTGTTTAAGGGCATCTACCAGAAGAAGTTTTCCGGGTGATAAAAACAGGTTTCATAATCTTCTGTTAATATTTGAGATCAAAGGTCTGTTCTGATAAGAAAATTTTCTAGACCTAAAAACAGGGCAGAGAAGTTCATACACTCGAAGAGGGTTTCCAAACAAGGGAAATGAGATCTGTTTCTATGCAAGGTAAACACAAACAATTACCGTAGCAGTTCTACGTAGTTTTTATGATCTAAACAGGGCATTGGAGGTTAAAACTAGCGAGGGTTTGCGTCGGGCGGTGATGAACACCGATGAACTCAACAAAGTTCCAATGCAGATCTAAGAAAGGGAAGGAGAGGAACTCACGGATGTGGAAGAGCTGCGGAGGTTCGCCGTCGATTTCTGGTCAGAGTTAGGTTGATGCAGCGGCCTGAGTCGGTGAAGATGAGGGGTTCGACGGCGGCGGCGGCGGAGCTCAAGAGGAAGCAAGAGGAAGAGGACGACTGAAAGAGGGAAGAATGAAAGACCTAGGTCGCCCTATTTATAAAGGAAGACTAATCGAGATGGCACGAGAAATGAGGAGACCAAAACATCATTATCCAGCGGCCACGACGCCTCGATTCTCGGGATGGTCAGTAAAGGCAAAGATCCGTTGGAGGATATGATGTAATAAAATATGAGTTTTATTGAAGATGACGTCATGGTGATTTGACCCGGATCCAGATGATGATGTCACGGCGGGTTAAAGTTTTCGCGCAAGACAAAAGACCGAAGGCCAATTCCATAAGGTATTTTAAGATTGACATGAACAGGTTCAAATCAATCTGGGGCCTAATGTTGGGGATATAACTATTTGTGTAAGCCGCCCAGGAGGGGCCGGGTTACGCAAAGAAGACTCACCAGAAAGAAGCCCAAGACCAAAGCACGAAGATGGCGGTTCAATAGAGGGCTTAAGGCCCACAGGCGACTTAAGGCCCGTTGTAGTAAACCGCCACAGTAGTTTGACTTGTATCATAAAGTAGACTTAACTAGTCACCGAGCCGGACACTATTTATAAGCCGGCCGGGACTCTGTAAGCCGCAGGGCGTCAACCCGTGTATATAAGTGGATGACCTGCTGGCGGCTTAGGGTAAGAAACAACTCATCGAGAGCCGGGCATAGCGTATCTCGCTCCCTGGTCATCGAAACATCAATACCAACCCAACTAGACGTAGGCCTTACCTTCACCGTAAGGGGCCGAACTAGTATAAAACCTCTCGTGTCCTTTGTCCCGATTAACCCCTTCAAGCTTCCTAGTTGCGATGGCTCCACAACTAAGTCCTTTCACGAGGACATCTGACGTGACAATTCCACGACACACGCGCTCTTCCTCCTTCGCCGCTCGCGTCGCCTTGCCACGCCTCGCCTCGTCATGACATTCGCGCGCGCCACGGGTTGCGGGAATGAGCCGGGGAGAAGCTTATTTTTGCCGGTCAAGAATGGTTAATTAATCTTGGATTAATTGACGAGTTGCTACAGTACTGCCATTGTCCAGGACATTGGACTGTGGGCTATTCACGGACCCGGTCGTGGTCTTGAGCCTTGGCCCATCTACTTGACGACCTATATAAGGAGGCGCTCGCCAGTGGAGTGAACCCTAACTCAGTTCACTCACTCCCTCTTGCACAACCCTAGCCGTCATCTACTATTGCTCTCCCTGTGCTGGTTCCGGCGATCCCATCCCGATGAACGCGTGCACGGTTGGTCAGAAGCGCAGGTGTCTCCGGAACCCTGTCGTTCAAGATCATGCCCGGGAGAATAGCAATAAGGTTTTTGGGGAGAGTCTCGGTGCAGCTGCTCCCGATCCGTCCCTATCTCCGTCCGCCTCTGCTTCCACTACTTCCCCTGCATCGACTACATGGCTACTGACGAAGCCGCCAAGAAGAAGACCTCGACCGATGCCGAGGTTGCCGCTGCCGCCGCTACATTGGCCTGGCCAACCGGAGGGTATGACTTGTTCATCCCCTATTTACTCGTTCATGTGCTCGCCATATATATGCTGTTCATAGATGTTTCAGTTATATGTATTGTATGTGCTCACATGCTTAGGTACCGGTATGTGCTGCATACCACATTTTCCATGTTTACTCTATACTCGTGGATTAGATTAGTTGAAAATGTGCTGATATTTCCAACAATCCAAAAACCTTATTTTAGGTACCTTTTGACTCATGGCTTCGCCACTACACTGAAACCAGGAAAGTTTACCGGGATGCATTTTAAGCGTTGGCAGACGAGGACCACCTTGTGGATCACAACAATGAACATATTTTGGGTTGGTGGTGTGTCTCCCACGGTAAATATTGCTCCTAAACAGGAGAATGCGTTTAGGAAGACAACCACCATCTTTGTGGTAGCCATTCTTACTATGACCGGAGACAAGTTGGTTGACGTGTATCTCCATATGCGTGTTGCCAAAAACTTGTGGGATGCACTCGAAGCTAAGTTTGGTGCAACCGATGCTAGGAGCGAAGTGTATCCCATGGAGCAAATCCATGATTACAGGATGGTTGATAACCGTTCTATGTTGGACCAGGCTCATGAGATACAATGCATCCCTAAGGAGCTGGAGCTCCTGAAGTGTGAGTTACCAGACAAGTTTGTTGTGGGTTGCATTATTGCAAAACTCCCTCCTAGATGGAGGAACTTTGCTACTTCTCTCAAGCACTTGAGACGTGAATGCTCTATTGAGGATGTCATCGATCATCTAAGTGTTGAGAAGAACTCGAGAGCAAATGACTCACACTTGAAAGGGGCAGAGGGTTCTTCTAGCACTAATGTGGTGCAAAATAATTTCCACAAGTTCAAGGGAAAGAACACCGTCCAGCAGAATACTACCTTCAAGAAGAAGGGTAAGAAGGAAGACAAAAAGAGAGATGGCTGCTTTACTTGTGGTTCAAAGGAACACTAGGATAACAAGTGACCAAACAAGTACAAGAAGCCAGGATAGGACACCAAGTCTGTTAATGTCACTCTAAGCAACAATGATGGGGCATCTGGGTATGGTAATCTATTTACCGTACTTTAAGGTTGTCATTCCACTGATTGGTGGGTTGACACTGGGGCCAATATTCATGTGTGTGCTAACATGTCTTTTTTTACTAGGTCACACGAGATTGTTTCGTCCTAATGGGAAATGGCTCGCATGCTTCTGTTCATGGTGTTGGCATGGTAGATCTGAAGTTTACTTCAGGAAAGATCATGCAACTGAAGAACGTGCAACATGTCCCCGCCATTAATAAGAATCTCGTTAGTGGCTCCCTTCTATGTAAAGAAGGGTTTAAGTTAGTATTTGAGTCCAATAAAGTAGTTGTATCTCGATATGGATTGTTTGTTAGAAAAGGATATGCTTGTGGTTGCTTATTCCGCCTTTCCGTGGAGGGTTTTTGTAATAAAGTCGTGAACCAAATTCATTCTAATGTGAACAAATTTGAGGTTTGGCATTCACGTCTTTGACACATTAATTTTGGTTGTATGACATGGCTAGCCAAGATGGATTTAATGCCGAGTTTCACTTTATCCAAAGGGTCTAAGTGCCATGCGTGTGTGCAAGCTGAGCAACCTTGTAAGCCTCACAAGCCTATGAAGGAGAGACACCTGGCACCAATAGAGCTCATACATTCAGATCTCTATGAGATGAATGGTGTGTTGAGTAAAGGTGGAAAGAAATATTTCATGACATTGATTGACGATTCCACTAGATTTTGCTATGTGTATTTGTTAAATACTAAGGATGAGGCTCTACACTACTTTAAAATCTATAAGGCAGAAGTTGAGAACCAACTTGAAAATAAAATAAAACGAGTTCGGTCTGATCGTTGTGGAGAGTATTTTTCTAATTAGTTTGATTTATTCTATGCAGAACATGGTATTATTCATGAGAGGACGCCTCCCTATTCACCCCAGTCAAACGGGGTCGCCGAACAAAAAAACCATATTCTAATAGATTTGATTAACGCCATGTTAGATACATCAGGTTTATCCAAGGCATGGTGGGGCGAGGCTGTATTGGCATCATGTCATGTCCTGAGTAAATCTCTCACGAAGGATAATGAGACTACTCCCTATGAGCAATGGGAAAAGAAAAGAACTACAATCTCTTACTTGCGCACTTGGGGCTATTTGGCGAAAGTCAACGTGCCGATAACCAAAAAGTGTAAGTTGGGACCAAAAATTGGGGACCATGTTTTTCTTGGCTATGCCAAGCATAGCGTTGGCTATCAATTTCTAGTGGTGAAATCTGATGTACACAACGTGAAGGTCGGTCCGATCATTGAGTCTAAAGATGCTACATTCTTTGAGGATATTTTCTCCATGAGAGATATGCAAAGTACTTCTCAACTATAATATGATGAGACTCCTGAACCTGCCATTCCGATGGAATATTATGAGCACAAAAGTGAGGAAAGTTCCATGGAGGATGACGAGGAAGCTCCTGTTAGGAGCAAGAGATAGAGGACCGCAAAGTCTTATGGTGATGATTTCCTCGTGTACCTCATGGATGACAACACTCCCAATTCCATTTCATAAGCTTATGCATATCTGGATGCTGACTACTGGACGGATGCAGTCCATAGCGAGATGGATTCCATTTTGGCTAACGGGACATGGGAGATCACTGATCGTCCTTATGGTTGCCAACCATTGGGATGTAAGTGGGTGTTCAAGAGGAAGCTTAGGCCCGATGGTACTGTTGAGAAGTACAAGGCTAGGCTTGTGGACAAAGGTTATACACAGAAAAAGAAGATTTCTTCGATACTTACTCACCTGTGGCTAGACTGATAACCATTCGAGTGTTACTCACGTTGGCTACCTCACATGGTCTTTGCTACGTCTTGAGCTTGCGTTGGTTTTCCTTGAATAGGAAAGGGTGATGCAGCAATAGTAGCGTAAGTATTTCCCTCAGTTTTTGTGAACCAAGGTATCAATCCAGTAGGAGGCTCCTCAAAAGTCCCACGCACCTACACAAACAAACAAGAACTCACAACCAACACAATAAAGGCGTTGTCAATCCCTTCAAGGCCACTTGCGAAAGTGAGATCTGATAGAGATAATATGATAAGATAAATTTTTTTTTGGTATTTTATAATATAGATAGGAAAAGTAAAGATGCAAGTAAAAGTAGACTGAAAGCTTATATGATAAGAGATAGACCCGGGGGCCATAGGTTTCACTAGTGGCTTCTCTCAAGATAGCATAAGTATTACGGTGGGTGAACAAATTACTGTCGAGCAATTGATAGAAAAGCAAATAATTATGAGATTATCTAGGCATGATCATGTATATAGGCATCACGTCCGTGACAAGTAGGCCGACTCCTGCCTGCATCTACTACTATTACTCCACACTTCGACCGCTATCTAGCATGCATCTAGAGTATTAAGTTCATAAAGAACAGAGTAATGCATTAAGAAAGATGACATGATGTAGAGGGATAAACTCATGTAATATGATATAAACCCCATCTTTTTTGTCCTCGATGGCAACAATACAATACGTGCCTTGCTTCCCTTCTGTCATTGGGAAAGGACCCCGCAAGATTGAACCCAAAGCTAAGCACTTCTCCTATTGCAAGAAAGATCAATCTAGTAGGCCAAACCAAACTGATAATTCGAAGAGACTTGCAAAGATAACCTAATCACACATAAAAGAATTCAGAGGAGATTCAAATATTTCTCATAGATAAACTTGATCATAAACCCACAATTCATCGGATCTCGACAAACACACCGCAAAAAGAGTTACATCGAATAGATCTCCAAGAAGATCGAGGAGAACATGGTATTGAGATCCAAAGAGAGAGAAGAAGCCATCTAGCTAATAACTATGGACCCGAAGGTCTATAGTAAACTACTCACAACTCATCGGAGAGGGTATGGTGTTGATGTAGAAGCCCTCCATGGTTGATTCCCCTCCGGCGGAGCGCCGGCAAAGGCTCCAAGATGGGATCTCGCGGATACAGAAGGTTACGATGGTGGAAACAGTTTTTCGTGGTCGCTTCTGATGTTTCCAGGGTACATGGGTATATATAGGAGGAAGAAGTAGGTCAGTGGACGCCCGAGGGCCCCACGAGATAGGGGGGCTTGCCCACCCTCGTGGCCACCTCCCTTGTTTCTTGACTTCCACTCCAAGTCCTCTGGATCACGTTCGTTCCAAAAAAATCACTCCCAAAGGTTTCATTCCGTTTGGACTCTGTTTGATATTCCTTTTCTTCGAAACACTGAAATAGGCAAGAAAAAACAGCAATATGGGCTGGGCCTCCGGTTAGTAGGTTAATCCCAAAAATGATATAAAAGTGTAAAGCAAAGCCCATAAACATCCAAAACGGGTAATATAATAGCATGGAACAATCAAAAATTATAGATACATTGGAGACGTATCAAGCATCCCCAAGCTTAATTCCTGCTCGTCCTCGAGTAGGTAAATGATAAAAACAGAATTTTTGATGTGGAATGCTACCTAGCATAATTCTCAATGTAATTTCCTTTATTGTGGCATGCATGTTCAGATCCAAATGATTCAAAATAAAAGTTCATATTACATGAGAAATAGTAACACTTCAAGCATACTAATCAAAGCAATCATGTCTTCTCAAAATAACATGGCTAAAGAAAGTTATCCCTACAAAATCATATAGTCTGGTTGTTGCTCTATCTTCATCACACAAAGTATTTAATCATGCACAACCCCGATGACAAGCGAAGTTATTGTTTCATACTTTAGTAATCTAAAACTTTTTCAACTTTCACGCAATACATGAGCGTGAGCCAGGGACATAACACTATATGTGGAATAGAATGGTGGTTGTGGAGAAGACAAAAAAGGAGAAGATAGTTGAGGGAGTCCTGGATTAGGGGGTATCCGGACAACCAGACTGTGTACAACGTCCGGACTATTGAAGCGTGAAGATACAAGACTCAAGACTTTGGCCCATGTCCGGATGGGACTCTCCTTGGCATGGAAGGAAAGCTTGACGATCCGTATATTGCGTTTCCTTTCTTGTAACCGACTCCATGTAAACCCTAGCCCTCTCTGGTGTCTATATAAACCGGACATGTTGGTCCTTAGAAGGCAGATCACAATTACAATCACACCATCATAGGCTAGCTCTTAGGGTTTAGCCTCTACGATCTCGTGGTAGATCTACTCTTGTACTACCCATATCATCAATATCAATCAAGCAGGAAGTAGGGTTTTACCTCCATCGAGAGGGACCGCACCTGGGTAAACATCTGTGTCCCTTGCTTCCTGTTACCATCAGCCTTGACGCACAGATCGGGACCCCCTACCCAAGATCCACCGGTTTTGACACCGACATTGGTGCTTTCATTGAGAGTTCCTCTGTGACGTCGTTGCAAGGCTCGATGGCCCCTCCAATCATCATCAACGACGCTCTCCAGGGTGAGACTTTCCTCCCCGGATAGATATTCGTGTTCGGCGGCTTCGCACTGCGGACCAATTCGCTTGGTCATCCGGAGCCGATCGCTCCAGGAGCGCCGAACAGTCATGACGAGCATGGCTTAGACCCGTTGTCGGACGATACGCAGGATATTACCCCGGTAGAAGTCTCAGATCTAAATTCGGGGCAGGTGGCGCTGCCTAAGGACAGAGGGCTGGACCCCGCCCCGCAGGCCGTACCCTCATCGGCGATGTAGCTGAACACATGCCTCACTTTTGAGGAAGCCTGTGACTCCGGACCCCCGGACTCCCATACGGTTGTTGGTTCCGGTCCGCAGACCCTTGAGCCAGCCGAGCCAGGCTGGGCTCCGGTAATGGAGTTCACCGCCGCGGACATCTTTCAGCACTCGCCCTTTGGTGACATACTGAACTCGTTAAAGTCTCTCTCTTTGTCAGGAGACTCTCGGCCAAACTATGTCCGGCTCGAGTGGGAAACAGGCGATGACGGAATTCGTTGCCCACCCACCACCCACTTCATTGCCATGATCGATGATTTAACCAACGTACTTGACTTCGACTCCGAAGGCATCGACGGTATGGACGACAATGCAGGAGAAGATTCAGAATCTACGGGGTACCGGACTTCCGCCTCGTCACATGACATATACATGGTGGATACGGCCAAGGAGGATGATGGTGACAATCCGGAAGATAAAACCCCCGGGCAAAAGCCAAAGCGACGGCGCAGACGCCATTCCAAGTCTAGCAATAGTAAAAATATCAGCAAGAGCGCCAGAAGGATCGATACTCCAATCAACCCCGAAGGCAACAACGGCCATACGAAACCAGCGATAGAGCAGGACGAACCAGGTCACGCCGAACATAGTCCGGAGCAGACGCCCGAAGACAATGATCCAGAGGGACGAGTATGACAAACCGGCCCAGGACAAGAAGACAATCCGGACGATGATGCATTCATCATCCTGGAAGAACGCGTGGAACGAGAAAACCTCCACAGGAAGCTTATGGCCACAGCTAGAAGCCTGAAGAAGCAGAAGCAACGGCTTAAAGCCGCACAGGAAATGCTCAACCGCAGATGGAACAAAGTGCTAGACACTGAAGAAAGATATGGCGATGATTGTCATACAAAGAGCTACCCAAAACGTAAGCTACTGCCAGAATTCGACGACGAGACCGTTCCACCAAAGAGTAACACGACCAGGAGACCAGACGTACCATTGCATAACCGCAACAAAGCAGCTACCGAAGACGTGCACGATCTACATGAGCACCTGAATATGAAAGCTGGCGCAGCTAGGTCCATCTACGGATCTAAAGGACACATCCCGGCGGGAGGTCGTGGTCGTCAAAATGATTATGACAATCAAATACCAATTCAGAATAAACACTGGACACAACAACAGCCGACGGCATGCCATACCATGTCCAGATACAGAGGGGCTGCTCACCCCCTGTGCTTTACCGAAGAGGTACTGGACCATGAATTCCCACAGGGCTTTAAACTGTGAACATAGAGGCATACGACAGAATGACAAACCCAGGGGTTTGGATTGAGGACTTTATCCTACATATACATATGGCTCGTGGGGACGACCTCCACGCCATCAAATACCTTCCCCTCAAACTAAAGGGACCAGCTAGACACTGGTTGAAGAGCCTCCCCGAAAATTCGATTGGGAGTTGGGAGGAACTCGAAGACGCTTTCAGGGCCAATTTTCAAGGGACATATGTCCGGCCTCCGGATGCTGACGATTTAAGTCACATAGTCCAACAGCCCAGAGAGTCCGCCCGCAAGCTTTGGAATAGATTCCTCACTAAGAAGAATCAAATTGTTGATTGTCCGGATGCCGAAGCCTTAGCGGCATTCAAACACAACATCCGTGACGAGTGGCTTGCCAGACACCTGGGCCAAGAAAAGCCAAGGACAATGGCAGCCCTAACAAGTCTTATGACCCGCTTTTGCACAGGAGAAGATAGCTGGCTAGCCCGTAAAGGCCCAGCGACCCCAACACATCCGAAATAAGGGATGGCAGCGGGAAGCTACGGCGTCATAAAAACAAACGCCAAAACAAGTAAGAGAGCCTGGATAACACGACGGTTAATGCCGGATTCAGGGGCTCTCGACCTAATCAGCAAAATAAGTCATCTAAAGGCAGTAAAGAGGGACCGTCCGGTCTGAATAGAGTCCTGGACAGACTGTACCAAATTCATGGCACCCCTGACAAACCTGCGAACCACACGCACAGAGAGTGCTGGGTCTTCAAGCAGGCCGGAAAATTAAATGTCGAACACAAGGGAAGGGAAACACCAAGTGAGGACGGGGATGAACCTCGCCAGCCGAACACTAGGGGACAGAAAAAATTCCCGCCAGAAGTTAAAACAGTGAACATTATCCACGCGACTCGTACATCCATGGGAAGGCACGAACGCGTGCATAGCGACGCGTGCGGTATAGAGTCCATTATTCCCACATCTAACTACTGGATGTCCTATCCGATCACTTTTGATCACTTGGATGGCCGGACTAGTATTCGGCACGGCGGATCGGAAGCCTTGGTGCTCGACCCAATAATGGACGGATACCGTCTCACCCGAGTCCTCATGGACGGCGGCAGCAGTCTCAATTTAATATATGGGGACACTGTCCGCGGGATGGGGATAAACCCATCCAGAATCAGCCAAAGTAACACCACCTTTGAAGGGGTGATACCAGGCATCGAAGCTTACAGCAGGGGCTCCGTCATACTGGAGGTTACATTCGGCTCTCCAGGCAACTCCAGAAGTGAAGAACTACTCTTCGTCATCGCTTCCTTCCAAAGCGACTACCACACAGTGCTCGGAAGACCGGCCTTCGCCCGCTTCAACGCATTACCGCACTACGGCTACCTTACACTCAAGATGCCCGGTCCACGTGGCGTCATCACTGTTAGCGGCATAACAGAGCGCTCATCACGTGCAGAGGAACGCGCGATGGCCCTAGCGGCTGGACTATAAGCGACCTCCAACATCAAAAAATATGACCGGTCATTAAGACCACAGACACGGTTAGACGAGTCCGGTAGCCCAGATTGAACCAGGGCACCGTATATGTAATCCTATAGCGGATACCAGGGGCTATAACTACTTCATAAAACCCCACACTTGGCTCAACCTTATTGGCAGGCCAATAGCTTACACTTTTACCATCCATCGCATACTAACATCGTAATCTCATATGAGTTTTCTTTTTCCATATACAACGTTCGCACGATACCCTTCCAGGCTACGGCACAACGGAGTCAAAGGCGCAGACGTGCAGCAGGGCCCCATTTAACAAGTTTCTTTTTAGATTAAGCCCCTGTGTAAACCTTTTCTATTGCCTCTTGTTGTTTAACCATCCCCTGGGTTTCATACCCATAGAGGATACTGTCGTTTTTGGCATTTCGCCACGAGAGATTAACGCACGTACCTGGAAACACAGGGTTCATAATGAATGGGCATTCTTGAGCTCATCATCTATTATAAAGTTTGAATACCTTCGGGAGTGTTCGGTGTCACGAGTTAGGCCTTATATGCATCAGCTCCGAATCATGTCTTGGGTCAAATGTTGGGATTGCCCGGCTCCTAGGTTTGCTGCCTTACGTTCCGTTATTATCGGCTAAGGTGGCCAAAGGAGAACTATTGCGATTGTGCCCTGGTTATTCCAGATGAGCACCTCAGTAGAGAAAGCCGAAAACTGACTGTCATGATGCAGCGAGAGACTGTTCAACCACTCGAAGACTCATCAGAATCTTTAGGATTCCTCCGCATTAACGAAGGGCCATTTCCCAGTCATGTACATACGCGCCCATATTCGGATGCACACGAAAGTACCAGGGGCTACATAGTAGCCCCAACGTTAGACTCCCGCGGCTAAGCGAAGGTGTTACAGCTATATAGTCCGGTTGCCTAGTTCGACGTGCGATCACCTCCTTCATGGACCAAGACGTTGGATCAAGTGTGATTAAGCATATTTTTCGCGGACACCCCCGCATTCTGTGCGTGGGGGCTGAAGCCAACGACTGCTAACTTTCGGATTACACATTTATATATACATATATATAAACGGCCGCACAGGGGACACAATCATATTCTCAGGCAAATAGTATAATTACAACCTCATAACCAAAATAAACATTGTTTTACAATGATTTAGTTCATCATTCGAACAAGACATTCTTCGAGCACTGCGCCTCTATTAGGCGGGCACCTTCTGTGACCTGCTTAAAGTAGTGCTCGGCCGGGTATTGGCCCCCCACCAGATCCCGGGTCGCTATAATGATGACATCCATATCCGTCCAATAAGCTTTAATGCGGGCAAGAGCCATCCGTGCACCCTCTATACACGCCAACCGTCTCATGACATCGATCCGAGGCACGACCCCAATGAAATGTTGCACCAAACCAAAGTAACTGTCCGGCTTAGGCTCCTTTGGCCAAAGATGGTCTATTACAGACCGCATTGCAAGCCCGGACAGCCTATGAAGCTCCGCTACAGCAGCCATCTTGTCACTTAGTGGCAGCGGGCGAGTGGGAGCATAGAATTGCGACTAGAAAAGCTTCTCCACTTCCTTGTCACCTTGATCTTTGAAGAAGTCGACAGCGCCAGCCGTACTCTTCGCCAAATCCGCATATGCGTCCGCAGGACTCCAGCGTCCATCCAGGGGAGCGTACTTCAGATCGCAAAATTTCATCCGCAGCAAATAGGGGCCTCCAGCCATGATTTTTCCGGCCCGTTGAAGCTCCTCCCATGCACCCCTGAGCTTGGTCCGGATTTCCTTGGTGGCATCAAGTGCCTTGTTCAGTTCGGCCGAATTATCCTCATGTTCCTTTTTAAGGAGCTCGTACCGGTCAGCGGCATTCTTTAACTCAATAGCCATTTCGGCGATCTTTTCCTTGCTTCGGCGATGAGCCGCATGTTCGGCCCTCAATTCCTCGGCCGCCTTTAGGGCAGCCGCATTACTCACCCGAGCTTGTTCCTTAGCTTGAGCAAGTTCCATCCTCAGGGCCTCCATGGCAGCAGCTCCATATGCAGTCCAAACGTATTTGATCAATATCATGCCACATTCATATTTTCCTAGACAAGGGCAGGCATGACGCATACCTTGTGATTTGTCCAGCCGCTCATTCACCAGCGTGATATCGGCATCAATCGATCCAATTTGCCTCGCCAGTTCGGCAATTTCAAGACTGGCCGGCGTCCGGACCTACAGGTACCTGCACATATTTATAGCATAATTATTGGTTTATGATCCTCCGTTTGCCGCCTAAGGCGGGCAACCAGAGTCTCAGGGGCTACTATCTATATGGAGCACACCTAGCGCGTGCTTCACAGCCAAAGAAATAATGTATCCTTCATTACATACCTCAAAGCCTCTGAGCAGGCTTGTGAATGCTTCATTCAAACCACTTGTAGCAGATGATATCTTCTTGAGCACCATGCTCATTAATGAGCGGTGCTCCTCCGAGAGCGCAGCTCGCTCCAGTAAGCCCGTCAGTACGTCCGGCCGGACATCGAACTGCGCCGGACCCTTCCCATCGCCCCCCGTTTGTGCCAAACGCTCCGAACTCAGGGCGGCTGACGTATTGGCTTCCGACTTTGGTAGATTCGGACTCCTCCGTGACGACACCTCGGTGTCGCCCGCTTCCTGAGTCGGAGAGGCGGGTGGGGTCTCGCTCTCCATCATCTCCGAAGGAAGGTCCCCCGAAGACGAACCCTGTTGAGAAGAGCTGCTGGCCGGACTTTAAAAATTGAATCCTGGTTATTGATCTAGGAGAAACACAGTACCTTCGGACTATAGAATGACTTACAACTCGGTGGAGGGCTGGCCCGTTATAGGGCATGATGCGGTGAGGGTACCCGTCGGGGCAGGGCCCCCTGGGGATGTCTTTTTCCCTTGTTTGGGCGTCTCCGCCTCCAAGTCTTCGGAGGCTGCCCTCTTCTTCCCGCGCAGGGAGGAGGCCTTAGCCTCCCTTTCCCGACTATCCTCCTTATGGGAGGAAGCAATTCCCCCGGTCCGGACGCGTAGCGTGTGGAGTTCAGTTTCTTCGTTCTTCCCCTCGCCTTTCCCCGAGGGCATCCTGCTGAGTACCCGGTCACGCATCTTGGCCACGGTGGGACCAGGCGAACCTTCGGGAAGTGGCGCCGGACACCTGATTCTCTCCGCCTTGCTGAGCCATTCCTGGCCACGGATGATTTTCAGAACAAACAACTATGACAAATACCAAACAAGGTGTCCGGTGTCAGGATTACTTACTTGGGTTTCTAGGCGATTGCAGCTTAGGCCCGCATCCTCGGTGGTGTCCGGACACTCTGCTCTATGTCCGAAGAACAATTTGCACATCCCTTCAAGCTTCAAGCCGAAGAAGTGCTTGACGGTCCGCGGACCCTCCGGATTGAACTCCCACATCCGGAGAGGCTGGCATTGGCACGGCAACATCCGCCGGATTAACATCACTTGCATTATGCTGATGAGGTTAATGTCCCTCTCAAGAAGCTCCCGGATGCGATTCTGCAATACTGGTACATCGCCAGCGGGCCCCCAATTCCGTCCTACGTATGTCCAAGACGCCAACTACGACGGGGGGCCCGAACGGAACTCGGGGGAAGCCACCCACTTTGTGCCCCTTGGAGCTGTGACATAGAACCACCTCCATTGCCACACATCGGATACTTCTGGGAAAGAACCCTCCGGCCATGGGGCATCGGCGTTCCTGCTTATTACGGCACCTCCGCACTCCACATGTCGCCCGTCGATCATCTTCGGTGTCACATTGAAGGTCTTGAGACACAAGCCGAAGTGCGGGGTGACGCGGAGAAAAGCCTCACACACGATAATGAACGACGAGATATGGAGGATAGCGTTTGGAGCCAGATCATAAAAATCCAACCAATAATAGAACATGAGCCCCGTCACAAAGGGATCGAGGGTGAAGCCCAAGCTGCGGAGAAAGTGCGGAACAAAAACGACACACTCATTAGGCTCCGGCGTGGGGATGACCTGCCCTAGAGTAGGAAGCCTGTGCCGGATATCGGTGTTCAGGTATCCGACCTCCCTAAGCTTCGCAATATCATCCTCCTGGATCGAGGAGGCCACCCACTGGCCCTGAGGGACGGATCCGGACATATTGGAGGATCCGGGGTGTCGAATCTTGGGTTTCGGGTGCTAGAACTCGAGGGGAAAAGAGGCACGAGGAAGGTGGAAAAGAGACGCATGCCTCGACCCCTTTATAAAGACGGTGAATATTAAGAGTCATCGGTGTGACTGTTTGAGGCTTATCCAAAAACGCACAAAGTTATACCAACGGCCGTCGTGGGGTCACTCACGCCCATATTAATGGAAAATCCCATAATAAGAGGAACACGATCTCTGCCTCGACGGGACGTGCCAATAAAAACGCCTCATAAAACAAGTCGAGGTGGGGTAAGAGACGCCGGTTCGTATTGGACCAGGCCACGATGCACGGGCACAACGCCCGAAGATTGCCAGCAGATCAGATTTATGCCATGAGAAGATCGTCCTGCAGATCCGGACACGGTCACGTGTTCGATAATTACTTTGGAGTATTCGGAGGAGGAACCCGCCTTGCAATGCCGAAGACAATACTCTATGCCGGACTCATCGTCATTGAAGCCTGCTTCAGGGGCTACTGAGGGAGTCCTAGATTAGGGGGTATCCAAACAGTCGGACTGTGTACAACGTCCGGACTATTGAAGCGTGAAGATACAAGACTCAAGACTTCGGCCCATGTCCGTATGGGACTCTCCTTGGCGTGGAAGGCAAGCTTGGCGATCCGGATATTGTGTTTCCTTTCTTGTAACCGACTCCATGTAAACCCTAGCCCTCTCCGATGTCTATATAAACCGGAGAGGTTGGTCCTTAGAAGGCCGATCACAATTACAATCATACCATCATAGGCTAGCTCTTAGGGTTTAGCCTCTATGATCTCGTGGTAGATCTACTCTTGTATTACCCATATCATCAATATCAATCAAGCAATAAGTAGGATTTTGCCTCCATCGAGAGGGCCCGAACCTGGGTAAACATCCGTGTCCCTTGCTTCTTGTTACCATCAGCCTTGACGCACAGATCGGGACCCCCTACCCGAGATTGGCCAAACACAGCCTCAATATTCTAAAAGGATACAAACTGGTCAAGCAGACACTGAGGCGATTTTCAGAGCCCAAACGGGCTATGGAGATGCCCAGTAATAGATATCAATGTGAGTGAGTAGGGATTGCCATGCAACGGATGCACTAGAGCTATAAATGTATGAAATCTCAACAAAAGAAACTAAGTGGGTGTGCATCCAACTCGCTTGCTCACAAAGACCTAGGGCACTTTGAGGAAGTCCATCATTGGACTATACAAGCCAAGTTCTATAATGAAAAATTCCCACTAGTATATGAAAGTGACAACATAGGAGACTCTCTATCATGAAGATCATGGTGCTACTTTGAAGCACAAGTGTGGTAAAATGGATTGTAGCATTGTCCCTTCTCTCTTTTTCTCTCATTTTTTCTTCCCCCCTTTTTTTCTTTTTCTCTTTTTTTGGGCCTCTTCTTTTTTTTCTTTTGGCCTTTCTCTTTTTTTCCTTTTTTTATAAAGTCCGAAGTCTCTTCCTGACTTGTGGGGGAATCATAGTCTCCATCATCCTTTCCTCACTGGGACAATGCTCTAATAATGAAGATCATCACACTTTTATTTACTTACAACTCAAGATTACAACTCAATACTTAAACAAGATATGACTCTATATGAATGCCTCCGGCGGTGTACCGGGATATGCAATGAGTCAAGAGTGACATGTATGAAAATTATGAAGGTGTTCTTGCCACAAATACGATGTCAACTACATGATCATGCAAAGAGCAATATGACAATGATGATGCGTGTCATAATAAACAGAACGGTGGAAAGTTGCATGGCAATATATCTCGGAATGGCTATGGAAATGCCATAATAGGTAGGTATGATGGCTGTTTTGAGGAAGGTATATGGTGGGTGTATGGTACCGGCGAAAGTTGCGCTGCACAAGAGAGGCTAGCAATGGTGGAAGGGTGAGAGTGCGTATAATCCATGGACTCAACGTTAGTCATAAAGAACTCATATACTTATTGAAAAAATCTACAAGTCATCAAGAACAAAGTACTACGCGCATGCTACTAGGGGGATAAATTGGTAGTAAAAGACCATCGCTCGTCCCCGACCGCCACTCATAAGGAAGACAATCAATAAATAAAATTGTGCTCCAACTTCATCACAAAGCGGTTCACCATACGTGCATGCTACGGGAATCACAAACTTTAACACAAGCATTATTTAAATTCATAATCACCCAACTAGCATGACTCTAATATCACCACCCTAATATCTCAAAACAATTATCAAGCATCAAATTGATCATAGCATCCAATTCACTTCCTATGATAGTTTTTATTATACCCAACTTGGATGCCCACCATTCTAGGACCAATTTTATAACCATAGCAAATACCATGCTGTTCTAAGAGACTCTCAAAATAATATAAGTGAATCATGAGAGATTAACAATTTCTACAAAATTAAGCCACCGCCGTGCTCTAAAAGATATAAGTGAAGCACTAGAGCAAAAACTATCTAACTCAAAAGATATAAGTGAAGCACATAGAGTATTATAATAAATTCCAATCAAGTGGATTCCTCCCAAAAGGTGTGTACAGCAAGGATTATTGTTGTAAACTAAAAATCAAAGACTAATATAATACAAGACGCTCCAAGCAAAACACATATCATGTGGTGAATAAAAATATAGCTCCAAGTAAAGTTACCGATAAACGAAGACAAAAGAGGGGATGCCTTCCGGGGGCATCCCCAAGCTTAGGCTTTTGGCTATTCTTGAATATCTTGGGGTGCCATGGGCATCCCCAAGCTTAGGCTCTTGCCACTCCTTATTCCATAGTCCATCAAATCTTTACCCAAAACTTGAAAACTTCACAACACAAAACTCAACAGGAAATCTCATAAGCTCCGTTAGTGCAAGAAAGCAAAACCACCACATAAGGTACTGTAATGAACTCATTATTTATTTATATTGGTGTTAAACCTATTGTATTCCAAGTTCTCTATGGTTTATACCCTTACATACTAGCCATAGATGCATCAAAATAAGCAAACAACACACGAAAAGCAGAATCTGTCAAAAACAGAACAGTCTGTAGCAATCTGTAACTCTCGAATACTTATGGAACTCTAAAACTCCTACAAAAATAGAAAGTCCTGGTAATTTTGTCTATTGTTGTACATCAAAAAGAATCAACGCAAAATCATGTTTGTGTGAATTACCAAAATTATTTTCGTGCGTGCAAAGTTTCTGTTTTTCAGCAGAATCAAATTAACTATCACCATAGGTTATCCTATAGGTTCTACTTGGCACAACCACTAATTAAAACATAAAAACACATCTAAACAGAAGTTAGAAACAAAATTTACTACTAAACAGAAGCAAAAACAAAAAAACAAAGATAAAATTGGGTTGCCTCCCAACTAGCGCTATCGTTTAACGCCCCTAGCTAGGCATAAAAGCGAGGATAGATTTAAGTAGTGCCATCTTTGGCACTCAATTCCTCAATAGAGCACTTATAATCTTTAGGGGTTTCTCCCTTTTTAGCAATGATTGAACCCTTAGGCAAGAATTCAATAAATTCATTTGTAGCAAAAGGTTCCTTTATGATAGATAGACAATTGGGGTAAATACTTATTGATTTGAGATCCGCATTTCCCTTACTAGAAGATTCACCCTTATTTTTAGGAACATAAATAAATTTGGCAGTTTTGGTAGGAGGATTTGGAGTGTTTTTCATGGAAGAAAATGCCGACCCTAATTTGGTAATAATATCCTCAAGTTTCCCGATTCTCGTAGAATCTAGATCTATTCTTTCATTAACTATAGGTTCTTTCTCTTTAAAAAATTTCAAAGTAACTCCAACCCTAGATCCATATTGGGTAATTTGATTATGAATCTTTTTATCCAAATTTTCAATCAACTCAATAGTGGCAACTTTATTTTCAATAATTTCAAGCCTTTGCATCACATGTTCCAAAGTTAAAACAGTTCCATTAACCAAAAGAGGTGGTGGGCGAAACAAATCTAACATAGTATTATAAGCATCAAATGTGTGGCTACTCAAGAAATCCCCTCCGGTAATGGTATCAAGAATGCATCTATTCCAAGGAGTAATGCCTACATAAAAATTGCGAAGAAGAATAGAAGTAGAAAGCTTCCTAGTGGATTTATTTTGATCTTTGCAAATTTTATGCCAAGCATCTTTTAGATTTTCTCCCTCCCTTTGCTTAAAATTAAGAATTTCATGTTCGGGAGTAATAACGAGGATAGGAGGACTAGCCATAACGACGAGCAAACAAAAGGCAAGCGAAAGAGAGAGGCGAATAAAACGGCAAGGGTGAAGTGGGGGAGAGGAAAATGAGAGGCAAATGGCAAATAATGTAAGTGCGAGGGAGATGAGTTTGTGATGGGTACTTGGTATGTCTTGACTTGAGGGAAGACCTCCCCGGCAACGGCGCCAGAAATCCTTCTTGCTACGTCTTGAGCTTGCGTTGGTTTTCCTTGAAGAGGAAAGGGTGACGCAGCGATAGTAGCGTAAGTATTTCCCTCAGTTTTTGAGAACCAAGGTATCAATCCAGTAGGAGGCTCCTCAAAAGTCCCATGCACCTACACAAACAAACAAGAACTCACAACCAACACAATAAAGGGGTTGTCAATCCCTTCAAGGCCACTTGCGAAAGTGAGATCTGATAGAGATAATATGATAAGATAAATATTTTTTTGTATTTTATAATATAGATAGGAAAAGTAAAGATGCAAGTAAAAGTAGATTGAAATCTTATATGATAAGAGATAGACCCGGGGGGCATAGGTTTCACTAGTGGCTTCTCTCAAGATAGCATAAGTATTACGGTGGGTGAACAAATTACTGTCAAGCAATTGATAGAAAAGCGAATAATTATAAGATTAACTAGCCATGATCATGTATATAGGCATCACGTCCGTGACAAGTAGACCGACTCCTGCCGGCATCTACTACTATTACTCCACACATCGACCGCTATCCAGCATGCATCTAGAGTATTAAGTTCATAAAGAACAGAGTAATGCATTAAGAAAGATGACATGATGTAGAGGGATAAACTCAACCGCATATATCAATTTCAAGGCATAAGACTCCCCTCCTAGGCGACTCCCCCTCCACCGGCGGCCACTCCGGCCCGGCGGCCACCACCCCCTGTCCCTGGCCACTCCGGCGGTGACAGTCACCTTCCCCTCATGGAGAGTCTTCTCCATTGGGATTTCTCCCCTGGTCTGGCAATTGAATCTCAGGTACGTGACAAGTTCCAATCTACGGTGCACTTCTCACCGGCCAACCCCAGATCTGCCAAGGAAGTTTTCCTCGTGGTTTCCTTCTCCTCGGCATCGTTCCCTCTTAGAGAAGAATCTGTGGCCCTTGCCCTGCAATCTTGCATTGGATGAATTAGTTCGGGGTTTAGGGTTTTGCGATTAAGTGATCGTCGCTTTCGGTTTTCTGTGGCCTCTAATCGAGTTGGACATTTTTCTATGGTCTTAAGGATCGCATTTGGCCTGATTTCATTTGTAATTTTCACCTCTTTCGCGGCGATCTCTCTGGTATGGATCATTCGGACATGAGCTGGCATGTAGACAAACATCTTCCTGAGGTACGGCTAAAACCGATCGCTATACGATCTAATTGGCTTCGTGATCAGCAACTTTTGGTTAATTCTCATTCCGTGGAGCAGCCGGCGGCGAGTGTGGTTACCTCACCGGCCGTTGAGAGTATTCTGTTTGGCAAGTTCAACTTTCCTATTTTTTCGGATCATGATTTGCATATTTGGTTGGGGGAATTCGCTTTCAATCAGAAGGATTTTTTGCCTACAGCCCGCACATCTTTTCAAGGCCCTCAATTCAAGGAATTTTATTGGCAATCTATCCCGGATGAAAAGCTACTTCACATTATGGATGGTTGGCAAGCTGGGTATTCGAATAACGAGGTTAAAGCTATGGTTCAGATCAAAGATGTGCCTCCTCAGGATTACATTGATGCAAGATTATTGAAATGTTTGAACCTCTCTCGATTTGGCCATTTGGCTGGAGACTGCCCCGGGAAGTTTTGCCAAGGATGTGTTCAACTGGAACATGAGTGCACCTGCACTATGGCACGTTCGACGGAGGCTGCATGCAAGATGGGCCGTAACCCTGCATACCGAGCCTGCCGTAGAGAGGACCACCAAGCTAACCAATGTCCGGGTCTTATTCGATGTGATTCGTGTGGTTTTTTGGGTCATAAAGCCCATGGTCAACAACAGCAACTTCATTGGCCCAAATACTTATGGCAGCCCATACCCGCCTCAGGTACCCCTGGGTTTATTGCTCAAGATGGTTTTTTCCCGATTGGCTCCCAAAAACAAAATCATGGAAATTGCAACGCTTTAGGAAAAAATCGGAGGTCAGTTTGGCAAGCTAAACAGAATATCCCACCACATGTTGACGTGGCACCTTCTCATTGCATGCCAATACGCCTCCCCCCTGTTTCAGCTATCAACTCCACCGCCCGAGGGACCCAATCCTGTCCAGTCTCCCCTGTTTCCAAAACCACCTCTCCCTCTTCCAAACTCGCTCCTCCATCGCCATCCAAGAACTCGGCTGCACCGGCGATCATCGGAGGTGACAAGATGGCGAACTTTCCAGTCAGGCCGTTCGCGTTCACCCCGCTCGGTGCCAGCATTGAGAGAGGGCCAGATCATCGGCTACAGAGGAGTGTCATGGTGGTGGATGACCCGCCATTAATTCATGATAGGTATGCTATCATCTTGATTCAGCCTCCTCCTCCTGATCATCAGAAAAGATTTTGGTTATAAGAGGTTTGCCGCATCATTAGGGAGGATCTGGAGTATCAGATTTCAGATGAGTTTATTTATCCATTTGGTGTTGGCTGTGTCACTTTTGAGGATTTGCAAAGCCGAGATGAGGCCATTAGAGAAGGCCCTCATGCTATAGATGATGATTCTTACTTCACACTCGTTCCCCATGATGAAGGCATCAATATGCGGATGCCCGCTTTTCAGTATGAATTGTGGATTATGATGTTAGCTTTTCCAATGGATTACATGATCGAACATTATGTTCACAAGGCTGTCTCCAACTTCGGAAATCTTATAGTTTGGCCGAGGCCTAATGAGAACAAAGCCAGGATCTTGGTTAAGTGCCACATCAAGGATGTCGCGCAAGTACCACACAGTCTGGTTGTGTCTAGAGTGGGCATGCTTCCTGGATTGGGCCGATCTTGGTCAGTACCTGTTTATGTTCTGAATGGCAGAGACACCGCGCCTGGGTTAGTTGACAATGAGGATGCTCCACCCCTCCTCAATGCTTCCCCACACCCATATCAACTCCCATACTATACTCTAATGCAGCAAGCCAGTATCAATGATATGGAGGCCCAGTAGGCGGCCAACGAGGAGTTGTGGAATGCTGCTGGGCAGGTGCAAGATGAGGTTCTGGATTCTGGTTGGGCAGCATGGCCGATTGTCCCACACCCTTACACTGGTTTTAGATTCAGAATGTTCTTTGAGTATGATGGTCCCTCCTTTTTGGATGGTGTGCACCAGGAAAATAACATTGTTGACAACCTGTCAGATGTTTGGTCTGAATACTCTTAGGTTGAAGAACTAGCTGATAATTTTATCAATGGAGTCCCTGCTGCGCAGTTTGCTTTCGTTAGGGCTGGGGGAGCGTCTGTCTCTTTCTTGATAACTGCAGACGCTGATTTGTTGCATTGGATTGGAAGTATGTTGAAGAGGATTTACACAAAGTCGCTGCTACCTGCTGTACACCCTAAACGAGCTTATTTGCCGCTCAATCCTTTTACTTTCTTGTAGAAGCAGCTTTGGGTGATTCGCAATGCTCTGATGGACTCCATTGCTCCCGATGTGGATGTGTTTGGTCGCATCTTCAGCTTGTCCTTTGAGAGCTTCATCATTGACATTAGGTGCTTCAACACTGCCGATGTTTCAGTTGAGCCCCCTCCATCTGATGAGCAGAACTTGCTGAGATCCTCTTCTGTGGCCGAGCATATCAACTATTTGCTTGTTAATGAGCAAGCACATGTGGATACTATTATGTTGCGCCGGAGCGCGCGATCTAACAAGTGTGATGGGTTTAAAGTGCCACCGATGTCTGACAAAAAACTTGTGATGTCCAAAGTGAAGCCCAGGAAAGTTCCTGATGTGCAGTGCTCTTCTTCTGCTACTTTACCTTGTGCTTCAGACAAAAAAGTCAAGGTAAACAGTGTGATCCCCCTCCCACACCTATTCCTACCATACAATCTATTGGTACTAATATGTGTGGCTTGCACCCAAATCAGTTAAGCAAGCAGAAACTGCTATCGCCCTCGGTGGCGCAGGAGTGAGACGTTCACAACACTGATGCATAAGGCGTGGAAGGTGCTGTGCTGGAACGTGCGTGGGATCAACTCCGATCAGAAACTTTTGGCTTTGCGTAATGCGATTGACAGTAGTGGTTGCTCTGTTATTTGCCTTCAGGAAACTAAGCGTGCTTCTTTTGATCAGTCTTTTGTAAGAACTTTCTGTCCTAAACGGTTTGATAAATTTGAGGTGGTGCCCTCCCTAGGGGCCTCTAGGGGTTTGATCACTTTGTGGGATAGTTCGACCTTTATTGGAGATCTTATATGCTCTGAATCTTTTGCTCTGGGTATGAAGTTTACCTCACTGCAAACTGCTAAATCCTGGAATATGTTTAATGTGTATGGCCCATGCGATGGCCCTGTTAGAGCATCTTTTACCTCCTGGCTGTTTGATCTTGACATACCGGACGACGAGGACTGGCTGCTATGTGGCGATTTCAATTATATCAGAGCACCAGATAATCGTAACAAGCCCGGAGGGAATGTTAATGACATGTTAACTTTCACTGATTTCATCCAATCGCAAGCCTTAGTGGAACTACCAATCAAAGGGAGGAGGTTTACATGGAGTAACATGCAGACAGACCCACTTCTAGAGCAACTTGATTGGTTTTTCACCTCGGCCAATTGGACCTCTAGCTACCCCAATACGACAGTGGCACCACTCCCAAAACCGGTATCTGATCATGTGCCATGTGTGATCTCTATTGAGACCTCAGTCCCTAAATCTAAAATCTTCCATTTTAAAAACTTCTGGATATCACACCCTGGTTTCTTCGAAGTTGTGCAATCAACCTGGAACAAAAGTTGCTTTGCTCATAACTCGGCTGCTCTGCTCTGTAAAAAATTTAAACATCTGAGATATGCCCTGAAGAAGTGGAGAAAAAACATTTCCAGATTGAATTTGTGCATTGATAATTCTAATTGGTCTCTTCTATAGTTAGATGGGATTGAGGATTTGAGGCCTCTCACAACCCCGGAGAAAAACTTCCGTGTTATTCTTGAAGAACATTTAGTTGTTCTCCTTGGCTATAAATGGGAATATTGGAAGCAGAGGTACACGGTGCGATGGTTTTAGTGTGGGGGAGATAACACTAAGTTCTTTCACTCTGCAGTGAGTGAGCGTTTCAGGAGAAACTCGATTGCATCTCTGAAGTTGTCTGATGGATCGGTTGTGTCTGATCATGCAGGGAAGGCACAAGAGCTATATCAAACGTATAAAAACAGGTTGGGCAGATTGGAACCGCATGACATGAAATTTGATCTTGGTTGGCTAATTAAAAAGGTGGAAGGGCTCGAGGATCTGACAATACCCTTCACGCATGAGGAGATAGATAAAGTGGTTCGTGAAATGCCATCAGAACGTGCGCCTGGCCCCGATGGATTTAATGGGTGTTTTCTCAAGTCTTGTTGGCACATCATCAAGCATGATTTTTACACCCTCTGTGCTGATTTCTATGATGGAAAGCTTGATCTGCAGAGCCTAAACTCGGGGTTTATCACCTTGATTCCGAAATCTTACTCGCCTGAGACTGCAAATGATTACAGGCCCATCACCCTCCTTAACTGCTGCCTGAAGTTGATAACCAAGCTCCTGGCTAATCAATTACAGAAAGTAATTCTCAAAATCATCCACAAGAACCAATATGGCTTTCTTAAGGGGAGATCGATACAGGATTGTTTAGCTTGGGCTTTCGAGTACATTCATCAATGTCAAGCTTCTGGTCGTACATGATGTCTGCTCAAGTTAGACTTTGCCAAAGCTTTTGACACAATACAGCATGAACCTACGATTGAGATCATGAGGCACATGGGTTTTGATGAAAAGTGGATTGGGTGGATCATATGCATTTTCTCCACGGGTACCTCTTCTGTGTTGCTCAACGGCACCCCTGGGAAGCAATTCTCCTGCCTTTGTGGAGTGAGGCAAGGTGATCCACTCTCGCCCCTCATCTTTGTGCTCGCTGCAGACCTATTGCAAGCGGCGATTAATGAGGCTTGCAGAGTTGGACAACTGCATCTGCCGATTCCATCTCGCGATAATAACTACCCAGTTATTCAGTATGCCGACGACACGATCCTGGTGCTCCCAGCCTACCCTAATCAAGCCCGAGTCCTCAAAGGAATCTTGTTGGACTATGCCACGTCTGTTGGTCTGAAGATTAACTTCCACAAATCAACACTTTTTCCAATCAACTTGGACCCGGTAATGGCGTCAGAATTGGCAAACATTTTTGGTTGTGTAGTGGGACAAATGCCATTCACGTATCTAGGGCTCCCTATGGGGACAACCCGACCCACAGTAACTGACCTGATGCCCATGGTTACCGCAGTTCAGAGAAAAATTCCAGCAGCAGTTTCCTTGCTCGATTATGGATCCAAGCTTACCCTTCTAAATTCAGTTGTGACTTCACTAGCGATATACGCAATGTGCTCCATCAAGCGGAACCCAAAGATCATTGAACATCTGGACAAGCTTCGTAGATCTTGTCTATGGCTGAAGAAAACTGAGGATGGAACCAAAGGCAACTCTCTCGCGACTTGGGATCTAGTCTGCAGGCCAAAAAACAAAGGAGGCTTAGGGATCATAAACCTCAGAATACAGAACCAGGGACTGTTATTGAAACAACTCCATAAATTCTATAACAAGCTTGATATTCCATGGGTATAGCTCATCTGGGACTCTTATTACAATGGCTGAACCCCCCATGCAATGGACCCCTGTGGCTCATTCTGGTGGAGAGATCTCATGCAGCTCTCTGATATCTATAGAGGGGTTACCAAGGCGTCTGTTGGGTCAGGAGACTCGATCCTTTTTTGGAAGCATGAGTGGAAAGATGGGCTACTCCAAGACACATTCCCGAGAGCTTTTTCTTTTCCCAAGGAACCTGATATGTCAGTCCAATCCCTACTATCCCCAGAGAGGTTGGGTGATGTGTTCCACCTCCCCCTTTCAGTGGAGGCTCGGCTTGAAGTGACCAATTTGCAGCTGGACACGTCTGATGTGGCTCTGACTGATAGGGATGATATTTGGAAATGTGTTTGGGGTGGAGTTGATTTTAAGGTTGCTAAGTTTTATGAACATTGCTTCAGAAATGTACAGGTGGACGATGCCTTTGGCTGGATCTGGAAAACCAAGTGGACCATGCAATGGAAAATGTTTGCGTGGCTGCTGTTGGCTGATCGTCTGTACACCAGAAATATGTTGAGAAGGAGGCACTACAAAATCCAGAATGATGATTATACATGCTTGCTCTGTCAAAACCCACCAGAAGAAGACGTTACTAACCTCTTCTTTAACTATACTTTCAGTAAGAGATGCTGGGATAGTGTTGGGATACAATGGCCAGTTGGAGACTGCAGACTCGCATTGCTGCACGCTGGTAAAAGCTCGTGGAATGGGCACATGTTCATGGAGGTGTTCACCGTGGCAGCTTGGGGGATCTGGAAGGAGAGGAATGACAAACACTTCAGGGGGATCCAACCGACCCTTAGCTCTTGGAAGGACAGATTCAGGCATGACTTTGCTCTACTGGTCCATAGGTCCAAACAGGAGTTTGCCCCTTATATCTTGTCACTTGTAGCTGCTTTGTAATTAGGGGGATATCACCTTCTATAATTCTCTCTCCCCCCCTTTCTCGCATGTAGTTGTGACTTGTACAGTAGATTGTAGGATGACTGGACTATTTGGACTGTACTAACCCCTTAACTTTTTAATACAAAGTCAGTGGGACCCTCTCCCACTGTCATCAGTTCTCAAAAAAATATATGATATAAACCCCATCTTTTTATCCTCGATGGCAACAATACAATACGTGCCTTGCTGCCCCTGCTGTCACTGGGAAAGGACACCGCAAGATTGAACCCAAAGCTAAGCACTTCTCCCATTGCAAGAAAGATCAATCTAGTAGGCCAAACCAAACTGATTATTCGAAGAGACTTGCAAAGATAACTTAATCACACATAAAAGAATTCAGAGGAGATTCAAATATTTCTCATAGATAAACTTGATCATAAACCAACAATTCATCGGATCTCGACAAACACACCACAAAAAGAGTTACATCGAATAGATCTCCAAGAAGATCGAGGAGAACGTGGTATTGAGATCCAAAGAGAGAGAAGAAGCCATATAGCTAATAACTATGGACCCGAAGGTATGTAGTAAACTCACAACTCATCAGAGAGGCTATGGTGTTGATGTAGAAGCCCTCCATGGTTGATTCCCCCTTCGACGGAGTGCCGGCGAAGGCTCCAAGATGGGATCTCGCAGATACAGAAGGTTACGGTGGTGGAAATAGTTTTTCGTGGTCGCTTCTAATATTTTCGGGGTACATGGGTATATATAGGAGGAAGAAGTAGGTCGGTGGACACCCGAGGGGCCCACGAGATAGGGGGCATGCCCAGTAGGGGGGAGCGCGCCCTCCAGCCTCGTGGCCGTCTCCCTTGTTTCTTGACTTCCACTCCAAGTCCTCTGGATCACGTTCGTTCCAAAAAAATCGCCCTCGATGGTTTCATTCCATTTGGACTCCGTTTGATATTCCTTTTCTTCGAAACACTGAAATAGGTAAAAAAACAACAATACGGGCTGGGCCTCCGGTTAGTAGGTTAGTCCCAAAAATGATATAAACGTGTAAAGTAAAGCCCATAAACATCCAAAACGGGTAATATAATAGCATGGAACAATCAAAAATTATAGATACATTGGAGACGTATCAGTCTTCTCGTTCATCAGATGGATGTTAAGATAGCTTTCCTTAACGGCGATCTAGACAAGGAAATTTACATGCAACAACCAGATGGCTTTGTAAAAATGGTGAGGAAAGAAAGGTGTGAAAGCTAGTGAAATCGTTGTGTGGCCTAAAACAAGCGCCTAAGCAATGACAAGACAAGTTTAATACAACTTTGACATCAACTGGCTTTGTTGTTAATGAAGCTGACAAATGTGTATACTATCGCTATGGTGGGGGCGAAGGAGGAGTTATACTGTGTCTGTATGTCGATGGCATACTGATATTTGGGACCCACCTCAAAGTCATTGAGGAGGTCAAGGCTTTTCTATGTCATAACTTTGAGATGAAAGACCTGGGCATGGCTGATGCTATCTTGAACATCAAGCTACTAAGAGATACCGAGGGTGGAATTACACTTTTGCAATCCCACTATGTTGAGAAGATTTTGATCCATTTTGGATATTCAGACTGCAAACCTTCTGCAACACCATATGATCCTAGTGTAAATATTAGAAAGTTCGAAGGCACGGCTGTAGATCCATTGAGATACTCTGAAGTGGTTGGTTCACTCAGGTACTTAGCTTGTGCTACTTGTCCTGACATCTCATTTGCTGAGTGCAAACTAAGCCAACTTGTTACCAATCCGGGAGATGTGCATTGGCATGCTATTGAGCGAGACATGCATTATTTGTAAGGTACTGTGAACTATGGGATTCACAATTCTGGGTACCCAACTGTACTTGAGGGGTATAGTGATTCGAATTGGATATCTGATGTTGATGAGATGAAAGCCACAAGTGGATATGTCTTCACACTTGGTTGTGGTGCTGTTTCCTGGAAGTCTTGCGAGCAGACAATCTTAACAAGATCGACTATGGAAGCAGAAATCACAGCATTATACACATCATGCATCAAAGTAGAATGGCTTCGTGAGCTTTTCATGGATTTGCTAGTGGTTGATAAACCAGTCCTTGTGAACTATGACAATCAAACAGTGATTACCAAGGCTAAGAGTTTAAAGGACAACATGAAATCCACAAAGCACATAAGAAGAAGATTAAAATCTGTCAAAAAATCAAGTAACTTTGGAGTGATAGCTTTGGATTATATCTAGACTGCTAAAAATTTGGCCCCTTCTACGAAAGGGCTATCACGGATTGTGATAGAAAATGCATCAAGGGAGATGGGCGTGAGACCCACGTAATTTGCCATGGGGGTAACCCAACCTGTGTGATCGGAGATCCCGTGAATTAGGACCTGGGAAAACAATCCAGTGGTCAACTGAGGAGAGTAACCTTAATTAACCAACTCGGTTGGAGATGCATAATACTCTCGTAATCTGTAAGGCAGGCTGACTTTTGTCTTAATGTGTTCCAAAGCTTATGTAAGCTAGACACTATACTACAGAGCATTCTTTGGAGGAACACACCTATCTGAGTCTGACTGCTGGTCACAGTCTATGAGATCGGGTAATATCTAGGAAGATCATGAGAAGGTAAGGAGTATGACTAATAAGCTCCACCCGTGGGTTTAGCCTTTGGCAGCCACGTATCAGCTGATAATAGGCGAAACTTCTGCACGCCAAACTGACAATTCAAGGCATAGCCCATTGTTCAGTTGTGAAGAAGTCTAATCTTGTTGCCCTAGGTGGAAGTTCAACTTAATAGTCTCCACTAAAAATTCTGGTATATCAAACATTGTTTGGAATAGTTGACAAACTTACGTGCCTTGAGATCTGGTGGGGGATTGTTGGTTTATAGATGGGCTTGGGCCCATATAAGAAAATAATCCCTGGTGAGGCCCATTTAGGTGGATGGCAAGTGGTGGGAAGTTTAGTACCATACTGCTAGTGGAGTGAGAGTGAGACCCCTTTATAAGGGCTGCTCTACCACATGCCATTGGGAGCTTGGGAAGAGGAGCTGTAAACGCGCGCTCATCCTCCTCCGCCGCTCATGTCGCCTCACCACGCCTCGCCTCGTATCATCACGAAGCGCGCGCATGCCGCCGGTTGCGAGAATGAGCCGAGCTGAAGCTTATTTTAATCTTGGATTAATTGACGAGTCACTATAGTAGTTCCCCTGTCAAAGACGCTGGATCGTGGGCTGTTCACGGACTCGGTCATGGGTCTGAGCCCACGCCGATCTACCCGACGACCTATATAAGGAGGCGCTGGCCAGTGAAGTGAACCCTAACTCAGTTCACCCACTCCCTCTTGCACAACCCCAGTCGTCATCTATTGTTCCTCTCTCTGTGCTGCTTCCGCCGATCCTATCCTGATGACCACGTGCACGGTTGGTCAGAAGAGCAGGTGCCTCTGGAACCCTATCGTTCGAGATCCTTCCCAGGAGAACGGTAATAAGATTTTTGGGGAGAGTCTCAACGTGTCTGCTCCTGATCTGTCCCCGTCTCCATCCACCTCTGCTTCCACTACTTCCCCTGCATCGACTCCATGGCCAATGACGAAGCCGCCATGAAGAAGGCCTCGGCCTATGCCGAGGCTGCCGCTGCCACCGCCGCGTTGTCCTGGCCAACCAGAGGGTATGACTCGTTCATCCTCTATTTGCTCGTTCATGTGCTGGTCGTATATATGTTGTTCATAGATGTTTCACTTCTTTGTACTGCACGTGCTCACATGCTTAAGTACCGATATGAGTTGCATACCGTATTTTCTATGTTACTGTCTATTCGTGGATTAGATTAGTTGAAAATGTGATGATATCTCCAACATGTTCTCCACTGGATGTCAATTTGCAAGATATTCTATCTTTCCTATGTTGGCTGAGGGTAACACTAGCAAGCATCTCCCAAAGGGTTGCAAACTCCTGAATAAGTCATGGTGAGGCATTGCTGGGTGTCAATCTGAGGGATCCGAAAATTGTTGTTAGGAGCCTTGCTGACCAATCACACCTTCTTTTTTGACATCTCAAAGATCTTAGGCATGATGCCTTTGGGTCAAAGACCATTAAAATATGATGATTCCTAGAATTTAGCCTTTTTACCATATCCTGTGAACACACTCGTGGCTGCAACAAAAAGGTCTATGTCACTGTCATTACAAGGCATTCCCATCCCAACCAAAGTCTTGATTGGGTTGGCCCACTCAAACCTCGGCCAACATTACCGAAGAGCGGTTGTAGACTTCTCGAGGTTGAGCACACCAAGGACGCCATAAATCTTGGGCTTGTAAACAAGGTCCCAATTAACCTTACACTTTTCACCAGCAGGCCCGAGCCTAAGGGTGTGCTACCTATGCATTTGCACAGGGCCCCCTCGCTTTAGGGGCCGCCAAATTTATATGCAACACTATATATACTAAGCTAAAAAAATCTAACCTTTTGGGCCTCTTGGCCTAGTGTCTTGGACCTGGGAGCAGCCCCGACATACGTACGTCTATACGCCTCATCCAACGATAGGATTGATCCAATGAAAAAGAAAAAAAATCAGTGATCGGTCATCATCGACACAAGCCAAGCGATGAGGTGTCTCTTCGTCTGTTCGTCTGGCACTAGCGGCAGGTTAGGGTTCGTCTGATCTGCTCCGATCCTTCCTTTCCTTCCTCACAAATCTCATGATTCTGTTCCAACTTCCAACGCTGTAGCCTATAGGTCCTTTTCAGGATTCCACAGACAAGAGGACAGGGGTAGCAGGAACGACCGGACAACAACCCTGAACTGAATCACCTGAAAGGCAAGGAAAGTTCAGGCCAATCTCTCGATCTTCGTTTTTTAAGCGTCATCGCGTCAATACCTAGTAATCTTGTGAGCCCTATACTTTGAATTTTGATTTCTGCCAGCTGTTTGATTCTTCTAAAATCTTATAGTTAATTTTAATATTCTTTTCATCTATTAGGTGTCTAGTATTGCAAGATCCAAGTCATGTCTGCATTTAGAAAACATGAATCTTGTTATAAAAAGCGTTTGAAGAAATAAAAAAATAGAGGATTTAATTCTGTCTCAAAAAGGATATATGGATCAGTTTGTCATAAAGAAACCACAAGTGTCCTCCAATAATCAGTCACTTGATAGAGAGCATGCTCTTGATAATAATGTTGACAGTGATCCTAGCCCTAGAGATGTCGAGCCAGAGATAGAAAATAATGTTCAGAGTGAAGAAAATTGTGATGACATTGGGGCTAGTAATACTGATGATAACTTGAGTACTTCACCTACTGCAGACGTTGGTGATTCTTTTCAGTTTGACATATTTGATCCAAGAAATTGGGATTCCCTTAATTCTAAGCAAATTGATATTTTAGCACAAAAGGGCCCTCAAAGGGACACATCATTTAAGAAAGTTCGCAAGGATAAATATAAAAGGAGGTTTTCTGCACTATTCTACACTAGAATTCTATCGAATGGAGAGCATTGCGATAGGGATTGGCTTGTCTATTCCGAGGAACTCGATAAAGTATTTTGCTTCGGTTGTAAACTATTCGCAAAAGGGTATCGAAAAGGTAATTTGGCAAATGAGGGCTATAATGATTGGACACATCTTGGCACTAGACTTAAAGAGCATGAGACAAGTGCAGATCATGTTCTGAATATGACAACTTGGTATGAGTTGCGTACTAGATTACAAAAGCATGAAACAATTGATAAAGCTGCTCAACGACAACTTGAGAGTGAAAAGGAGCACTGGAGAAAAGTTCTGTCCAGAATCGTTTGCATTGTGAAATTTCTTGCCAAGCATAATCTAGCCTTTCATGGTACTAACAGCAAATTGTATGAAGATAGCAATGGCAATTTCTTGGGTTTGGTCGAGACGTTGGCTGAATTTGACCCAGTTATTCAAGAGCATGTCCGTCGTATTACAAATGAAGAAACTCATACTCGTTATCTTGATTTTAAGATTCAGAATGAGTTGATACACTTGCTTGCTTCTGCTATTAGGTATGAGATTGTTAAGAAAATAAAGAGTGCAAAGTACTTCTCTGTCATACTTTATTGTACCCTAGATGCAAGCCATCAAGAACAAATGTCTATAATCATAAGATATGTTGATTCATCTTCAAGTCATGTTTGCATAGAAGAATCCTTTCTAGGATTTTTAGATGTAAATGATACGACTGGGCAAGGACTTTTTGAAGTGCTAGAGAATGAACTAAAGCTTCTTGATCTTGATATAGATGATGTGAGAGGATAAGGTTATGATAACGGGTCAAATATGAAAGGAAACCAGCAAGGTGTCCAAAGGAGACTTTTGAATGTAAATCCTAGAGCATTCTATTCTCCTTGTGGTTGTCATAGCCTTAATTTGACACTTTGTGATATGGCTAAGACCTGCGGTAAAGCTAAAGACTTCTTTGGAATCATCCAACACATATATACAACTTTTGCTAATTCTATTAAGAAATGGCAGATTCTGAAAAATAACATAACAGGATTAACTCCCAAGTCAGTGTCAGCTACACGCTGGGAGAGTCGTGTTGACAGTGTCAAAGCTATTCGACTTCAGTGTGCAAACATCCGGGAGGCCCTACTTCAGGTACCCAATATTTTAATATTGTTATGATGTAATTCTTTAGTTTTTTCTAACTATAACATATATTTTCTTTATTTCCATTTCAGGTATCTGAGACTGATAATGATACAAAAACGAGCAGTGAGGCTAAAGGTTTGGCATATAATGAACTTGGAGAGTATGAATTTATAGTGGCGATAGTCATTTGGTATGAGCTATTGTATGCTGTTAATTTAGTAAGCAAATACTTGCAAGCAAAGGATATGCTTATTGATGTTGCTACTGAGAAAGTGCAAGGATTGCTTTGTTTCTTCAAGGGTTATAGGGACACTAGTTTTTTAGAAGCATTGGAGATAGCCAAAGTAATTGCATTTGAGATGGATATTGGTACAACATTTCGTAGAAGACGAGAAATTAAAAGAAAGAGACATTTTTATGAGAACCTAGATGATGCAAATGTTGCCACGCAGTCTGCAGAGGAATCATTCAGAGTCAACTATTTTTTACGTATTGTTGATCAAGCAATTCTCTCACTTTCAAGCAGATTTGACCAATATCAGGGTTACCAAAAAATATTTGGTTTCTTGTTTACCTCTGAAACATTGCAGTCATTGGATAAGAATAGCTTGAAAACTTCTTGTGACAATCTTGAGGTTGCTCTTAAAAAGGATGGGAAGTCTGACATTGATGCTAATGAACCTTATGCGGAGTTGATGTTTCTTCAAAATTTCATGCCAAAGGAAAATATTGGGCCAGTTGAAATTCTAAAGTTTTTAAAGCGGCATGATTGTTTCCCCAATGCATGTATTGCATATAGAGTTCTGTTGACTATCCCTGTGATGATTGCTTCGGCAGAACTGAGCTTTTCTAAATTGAAGCTATTGAAGTCCTATATGCGCACTACCATGACACAACAAAGGCTCACTGATTTGGCCACAATAGCACTAGAGAGTGATCTATTGGACAAGATTGATTATGAGGATATTACTGAGGATTTTATTACAAAGAACACTAAAAGAATGATGTTGTTTAAGTGAAGACTAAAGACCATACAATCAATAATAGGTACAATTTTTATATTTCCAATTGGTATCTAAGATATTATGAACTTTATATTATTATAGTTATGTTTATGTAGTGTTTTCCTTAGTGAGATAAGGCCCATTTTAGAGTTTCACACAGGGCCTTCGATTTTGCCGCTTGGCCCTGGCCACCAGTCACCTTATCGCAAACTGCCCAAAGATAGGCACGTCTCAAGCTATCAATATTGTTCCTTACTTCAATCGAGAAATCAAGTGGTGTGAGGTGATAAATGGAGATGGTTGTAAGGATGACTTTGACTAGAACAATGCATCCTGGTACAACCACATGCATAGCCGTCCAGGGTGGAAGTCTACCTGCCACCTTCTCCTCTAAATATTGAAAGTGGATGCGTTTGAGTCTCATAACTGATAGAGGAAGACCAAGATATCTCATGGGGAAAGAGGTTCAGACAGCTAGGAAGTCCTGCAAGATATCATCAAGGTCGATGTTGCCACAACGAATGGGTGCCAAAATACTTTTCCTGTAGTTGGTGACCAAACCTAAAGGAGCTTAGTGTCGAGACCAGGAAATTGATGTCATCCTTGAGCAACGCAACAAAGATGGCCGCATCATCAGTATACAAGGATGCCCAGATGGGGTGACCGAGGATGGGATGGCGATTTCCTTGATTGGTAGCCTTGGCGAGGATATGATGGAGAGGGTCAATGACGAGGACAAAACGTAAGGGGGAAGAGGACCCTCCCCCCATTATAGACCACACCCATGCATGATTGGGTCACCAACAACACCATTGAGAAAAATTCCAAAGGAGGCCATCGATAGAAGAACAGAGATGCAGTTGCGGAACTGGCTTGAGAAATGATGGTGACTCAATAAATCCATCAAATAATCCCATCTAACTAAGTAAAAGGCTTTCATGATGCCAAGATTGAAGAGCAAGATTGGAGATTTGTTGCGGTGAAATCGATGAGTCAAGTTGTGGACATACATGAAGTTCTCATAGACCCTCCTTTTCTTGATGAATGCACTTGCGTATTGGAAATGAGTGTGGGCATGTGAGGAGCTAGTCGAGTGGGCATCATCTTAGAAACCACATGAAATAGAGTTATGGGCCTAAAGTCGGAGATGTACTTCGCCCCATCCTTTTTGGGATGACCGTAATGTTCGCCGAGTTGAGTAAGTGGAGGTTGGAACTATGGAGAGTTGAAAAATTGTTGCCCACTTGCATAATCTCGGACTTGATGATGTTTGAACACTCTTTGAAACCCAGTGAAGCCATATGGACATGGGGCTTTATCACCAGGAAGATATTTGATTATCGGTGTGAAATATGACAATAAGACAGGGGAGGAATGAGGCCTGATCAAGCGAGATGCAGGGGGGTGACACAAGGGCGTAGACAGGTTCAGGCCCCTTGTGCTGAGGTAAAAACCCTAGTTATGTTCTCCGGCGAGAGTGTTCTTGCGTATGAGTTTTTGAGTACAGATGTTCCAAACCCGTAACCAGATGCCAATAGGGATGCTTATATAGAGTTTGCTACCCCTGGCCTTCTTCTATGTTACAGATGAGTTTAAGGCTAGTAATAATGCATGCCCACTACCATCAGTAATGGGCGCCTTAATGCCTAAATGCAATGCTAGGCTCCATGGATGTGGCAACATTCCCATCAATGTTGATGCTCATCGTTGGATTCCTATTATCCAAGTGAGGGTGCATCTGAGTGAATATACGTCTTTTAGAGCCTATTGAATATAGGTGAGAGGGAGTGGAGAGGGTGCATCCAGGTGACTGAGTCTCCATTCAGGTAGTATGTCTTGAGTGTTAAACCCTCGTCCATCAGGATGATTCAATTACACTTTGATAATGTGGGGTTCGGCTCTCATGGGTTCCTACTAGGTTTTAGGTCACCGAGGGTCTACCCAGCGAGAGATAACCTCGTCATTAGCCCCTGAATCTGTTAGGATCTTGAGAATCGAGTCTCAATATCCGTTGGATTCGACTGAATGTTAATAGGAGACTGAATCCCGAATGGTCCTGAAGTTTGAATGAACCATAAGTTTGCTCGAGAAAAGATATGGAAACCCTTTGTGGATCAAATTGTAACAAACAATTTCTAGGAAAGGTATGCTTATACTCATTCTTATCTCGGAAGAGGCTGACTAGTGATCCAACTGGGATGTATCATTAAATCCGAGTGATGATTATGGAGTTTGGGCTAACTCTCTCGAGGAGACGCCAATTATTATCCCAGAGGTACACCAATTTTTCACCATCTTCGAATCCAAACTTGTGATTCGACACTTAGGCTCCCAAACAAAGGCCCAAACTATGATGCGAGAAGCATTGAATTCACACTTTGTTCTTTAGTTCCTAAGTGAAATGACCATCTGATGAAATGGTTCAATGGTACTGGTTCTTGCAGAATTGATCTGTGCCATGTGAAGGATCTCATGGTTTTATTTGCACTGGTCGTGTGGAAAGTTTATTTTTGGGATGTCTTCAATCGGGATGGAAGTTCCATCTGACTAAATTATGATGCCCAATGCCTTCTCTGAACGGATTAGATGAAATCCTTTGTGCATGCTTAAAAGTTTCTCTGCGAGATTGCAAGGATTTGATGGGATGGGTCTGCAGGAATTTTTTTGATTCTCGTGCTTGAATCCCTCTTGACTAATGTGCACTACAGCAAGCGCGATGATGGGCACAGACGATGCCTCAAATTTCATGCCCACTTACTCCATTTACTATTTTATTGTTGAATAAAAAATAATTTACCAGAAAAGGCTTTTGCCCCGCTTTATAGATAAAGCAAGGACCAACAGACAACCTGGTACAAACACATACCACCACAACACACTCACAGACCCAAGGCTAGAAACATAGGAGATGAAATTCAGCAACAGTACTCCGTACAACTCGAAGCAAACAACAGACCTACAATAAGCAGCACTATGGAGTAAACAAAGCTCTCAACCGTGGAAGTGATATCTCCAATGTATCTATAATTTATGAAGTATTCATGACATGTTTACAACAATTTTATATGGTTTTGGTATGATTTGATTAGAACTAACATGGACTGACGCTGTTTTTAGCAGAACTACCGTGGTGTCATTATTTGTGCAGAAATAAAAGTTCTCGAAATGGGCTGAAATTTTATGGTGATTTTTTGTGGACCAAAAGAGACCTCCGAAGCTCCGAGGAAGGACCAGAAGCCTCACGAGGAAGCCACAAACTCGCTATGCGCGCCCTACCCCCAGGGCGCTTGGGGCGAGCTTGTTGCTCCCTCATTGGCCCCCTTGACGTGAGTCCAACGCCAAAAATTTCTATAAAGACCCAAACCCTCAGAAAGAACCCTAGGTGAGAAGTTCCACCAATGCAAGCCTCTGTAGCCATGAAAACTTAATCGGGTCCCTGTTTTGGCACCCTGCCGGAGAGGGAAATCATCATCGGAGGCCATCTTCATCATCCCGGCAGCCACGATGATGAGAAGGGAGTAGTTCACCCTCGGGGCTGAGGGTATGTACCAGTAGTTATGTGTTTGATATGTCTCTCTCTCTCATGTTCTTGATTTCACACGATCTTGATGTACCATGAGCTTTGTTAATATAGTTGGATCATATGGTGTTGCCCCCTCTTTATCTTGTTGTGATGAATTAAGTTTTTATCTTTGAGGTTTCACTATTATCGAACTGAATAGTTTTATGGATTTGAGAACACTTGATGTATGTCTTGCATATGAATACCCGTGGTGACAATGGGGTGTTTTATTGATTCACTTGATGCATGTTTTGGAATTCAACCCACGGATCCCCATTGTGACATTGGGGTAATCAATGCATAGGGGTTGATGCATGTTTTCGTCCTTGTTTCTCCAGAAGAAATCTTGGGGCACTCTTTGAGATTCTTTTTGTTGGATTGAATATTATGTATCTGAAGTTATTTGATGCATATCGTATAATTGACCCACATATACTTGTAGGGACATTGGAGTATCTAGGTGACATTAGGGTTGATCGATGTGTTCTCATATGGTGTTATTCTAGTACGAACTCTAGGGCTGTTTGTGACACTTACAGGAATAACTCAAAAGATTGATCGAAAAGAATAACTTTGATGTGGTTTTGTACCCTATAAACAATTTCTTCTTGTTCTCCGCTAGATAAGAACTTTGGAGTGACTCTTTGTTGAATGTTGAGGGATTGCCATATGATTTAATTATGTTAGCACTATTGAGAGATTGCACTAGTGAAAGTTTGAACCCTAGGCCTTGTTTCAAAGCACCGCAATACCGTTTGTTCTCGGCTTTATAATTTGCTACCATGCTGTTTTTTTAATTTCAGATTACAAAAAGCTATATCTACTATCCATACTACACTTGTATCACCATCTCTTCGCCGAACTAGTGTATCTATACAATTTACCATTGTATTGGGTGTGTTGGGGACACAAGAGATTTCTTACATTTGGTTGCAGGATTCTTTGAGAGAGACCATCTTCATCCTATGCCTCCCACGGATTGATAAACCACAAATTTCACTTGAATCCCTCTTGCAGAATTGATCTGTGTCATGTGAAGGATCTCATGGTTTTATTTGCACTGATCGTGTGGAAAGTTTATTTTCGGGATGTCTTCAATCGGGACGAAAGTTCCATCTGACTGAATTATGATGCCCAATGCCTTCTCTGAATGGATTAGAGGAAATCCTTTGTGCATGCTTAAAATTTTATCTACAAGATTGCAAGAAGAAAGGTTGGAGGCCCAACAAAACTCTGCGCTTGGAGGCCCAACACGAGTCTACAAGAAGAAAGGTTGCATAGTAGACATCAAGCTCTTTTCTGGCACCATTGCCGGGGAGGTGAGTGGTTGAAGTTATATCTTTAGATCTTGCAATTAAATCTTTTAGTTTCTTGTTTTATCACTACTTGTTTTACAAAAGAAAATTACAAAAAATGGAAGTGATGTTGCCTCATATTCTTCGCCTTTATCATGTCTTTCTTGAAAAGGATGGATCAGAAAATTGTGCTCAATTGATAGAAGAAGAATTCAGTGAAATGTTTTGCATAAAATCTTTGAATGATGAGTATGATTGCAATGTTGCTAGTATGAATTCTTTGAATATCCATGATGTTAATGATATGCAAAGCCATAAGCTTGGGGATGCTATGTTTGATGAAGATGATATTTTTAGTCCCCCCAAGTTTTGACGTGCAAATTTGTTTTGATGATTGCATGCCTCCTATTTATGATGATTATTGCGATGATACTTATGAAATAAAGAATAACGATAACCATGGAACTTGTCATCATAATTTTAATTCTCAATATGATTGTGCCAATCAAGTATCACATGATAATTATTTTGTTGAGTTTGCTACCACTATTATGAATGAGAATAAATTTGCAGATGTGGAGAGAAATAAAATTTCTATGCTTATGAATCATGAAAAGAATGCTTGATGTAATAGTTATATTGTTTAATTCATTCATGATGCTACTGGAAATTATTATGAGAGAGGAACATATGCTTTTACATAACTCAATAATATCAAGTTTCCTCTCTATGTGTTGAAAGTTTTGAAGTTATGCTTGTTTTGCCTTCCTATGCTAGTTGATTCTTGTTCCCATGAATTATTTGCTCACAAAATCCCTATGCATAGGAAGTGGGTTAGGCTTAAATGTGCTAGTCATGTGCTTTATGATACTCCCGTTTCTCAATTCTTGACTTTTATGTGAGCATCATTGAAATCATCATGCCTAGCTAAAAATGCATTAAACAAAAGCGCTTGTTGGGAGACACCCAACACTTTTACCTACTATTTTTGTGTGATCACATTGTTAAGCTACTGTAGTAATCATGTTTTATAGCTTTTGTTTCAATAAAGTACCAAGTAAAGCCTTTGGGATAGTGTGGATGATAGTTGAATTGGTTTTGTGCAAAAACAGAAACTTTTGCTTCCAGTAACAGAATTGTTTAAATTCACTGGAACATGATCAAATTCTGTTTTTTTACAGATGATTGATATACAAATTGTCTATGTTTTCCAAATGTTTCAGAGTTTTTAGATTTACAGAAGTATGGTCATTGTCCAGATCTTTACAGACTATTCTGTTTTTGACAGTTCTATTTTCAATGCATAGTTTGCTTGATTTATAGTTCCATTGCTTATATGAAGTGATATAAATTGTGGAAAAATAATAAGGTACAGTCGGCATTGTGTGAGAAAAATTATGAATCTTGTCTTTGATAGTACCAAAGTGAATGATTTATTTTATCATACTAACCTATCTCACGAAGTTTCGTTAAGTTTTGTGTGATTTAAGTTTCAAGTTTTGGGTGAGATATCGACATGAGGAGAAAGGAGTGGCAAGACCCTAAGCTTTGGGATGCCCAAGGCCCATGGTAATTTTCAAGGAATACCCAAGCAACTAAGCTTGGGGATGCCCCGGAAGTCATCGCTTCTTTCGTCTCCAACATTATTGGTAACCTTACTTGGAGCTATATTTTTATTCGTCACATGGTATGTGTTTTGCTTGGAGCGTCATTTTCTTTTGTTGAGATTTGCTTTCTGTTATTTACAATAATGCTTTGTGTATTTTATTACAATAAAAATTTCAATTATAGCCTTTACCATGCTTACTTTGCAAGTCTAGATATTGCTTCTTGAAAACAGAAAGTTTTCTATGATTGTCTGAATTCTTCTGCAAAGTCAGGACATGATAAAATCTTGAAATTTTACACAGTATGGTATGATAAATTTTCTACAATGTTGTTATTTTTTAGAATTTTTGGAGTTAGAGAAGTATGAATCTTCTTGCATTCTTTACAGACTGTCCTGTTTTTACAGATTGTTGTTATGTTTGCATTGTTTTCTTGTTTAATGATTCTATTCGAGGATAGGAGTATTAAATATGTGGAGGCATTTAGTATTCAATGTTAAATAGTAATTTTAGTGATTCTCTACAGTAGGGAATGACAAGGTTTTGCACAGATTTACACTAACTTATCTCATGAGTTCTTGTTGAGTTTTGTGTGGATGAAGTTTTTAAGAATTAGAGAAACAATGATATGAGAGGAATTAAGGAGACACAAGAGCTCAATCTTGGGGATGCCCAAGGCATCCCTAGTTAATATTTCAATAAGTCTCAAGCATCTAAGCTTGGGGATGCCTTGGTTGGCATCCCACCTTTCTTGTTCAGCAATGATCTGTCAATTTTGGTTGAGCCTTAGTTTTTGCTTCTTCACATGTTATGTGCTATCCTTGGAATGTAATTTATTTATTTTGCTTGTTGTTTGAATAAAATATTTAAGATCTAATGAGAGAGTCTTCACATAGCTACTTAATTATTTGACTACTCATTGATCTTCACTTATATCTTTTTTGAGTAGTTTGTCATTTACTCTCGTGCTTCACTTATATCCTATGAGTAAATGGTTGAATGAATTGAATATCATAAATCTGAAATTATATATGTTTCATATGCTTATCCCATGGAGTAATGACTTTATATATAAGAAGTATAGGTGGTAAAATTTATTGAAAGTTAGCAAACACATCATTGGTCACTTGAACAATTCATGAAAGAATATTGAAGGAAGAGAGATTTCACATATAGATATACTATCTTGGACATCTTCTATGATTGTGAGCCATTAATTATTTTCAAACTTGAGCAAATTAGTTGAAGTTGGACAAGGAATAAAACGTAATGAGTTGTGTTTGGGTATATTTGTATAGAAGTTATAGTGTTATGGATCGTCCAACATGTGGTGCTTGCTTAAGATCTTTTGCTAGCCAAAAATTCGTACAAAGTAGAGATACTACTTGTGAATCCAAAACCCTTCAACCTAGTTTGTTGCCATAAGTGTCCACCATATCTACCTATGGTTTAAATAAGATCCTTCAAGTGAGTTGTCATTGGTGCAAAAAGCAATAAAAATTGCTCCTAAATATGTATGATCTTTTATCATAAGGGAAAATAAGCGTGGTACGAACTTGTGATGGTAAAGAAATAAAAGCGATGGACTTCATAATAAAGGTTGCTATCACAAAGGGCAATATAACATGACATTCCTTTGCATTAAGGGCTTGCACATCCAAAAATAAAAAGCGCATGACAACCTTTGCTTCCCTCTGTGAAGGGCCTATCTTTTACTTTTATGTATTTACTTTTATGCAAGAGTCAATAGTATTCCTCCTCGTTTCAACCTCATATTATTCTTTAAGTGTCAAGTATCATGTGGTGGGGAAAGATCCAAGCATATATGGCCATTCAAATATATTTTATCATGAATTATTATTGTTGACAATTATCTATATGATAAATAAGTTGGGAGGCGAAACATTAATCCCCTATCTTTCTCTGTGTTCGATGGATGCTATTTGTTCTAAAAATATGCTTTGAGTGTCAGCAATCATGGAAGACTATATGATAGTTGAGTATGTGGAATTTGCTAAATCGAAGCTCTTACATAGACCCTTCCTGAAAATAAGATGAATTGCAATTGTTTTATGACTGAGAACATAGTTTGTTAGTTTGAAGAAGTTTATGGTCTATACTTTAACTTATCAATAGCTTGCTACTTGATCATGAGAAGTTTTATGAGATGAGCTATTGTTTATGATATATAATGATGCTAGAAAAAGTTATTGGAATTATCATTGATCAAACTTGTGCACTTGCTAGCATTCACACTTCATAAATTATTTCTTTTATCTTTTACCTACTCGAGGACGAGCAGGAATTAAGCTTGGGGATGCTGATACATCTAAAACGTATCTATAATTTATGAAGTATTCATGCCATGTTTACAACAATTTTATATGGTTTTTGTATGATTTGATTAGAACTAACCCGGACTGACACTGTTTTCAGCAAAACTACCGTGGTGTCATTTTTTGTGCAGAAATGAAAGTTCTCGGAATGGGATGAAACTTTATTTGATTTTTTGTGGACCAAAAGAGACCCTCGAAGCTTCTAGGAAGGACCATAAGCCTCACAAGGAAGCCACAAGCTCGCTAGACCGATGGCAAAAATTCCTATAAATACCCAAACCCTCAAAAAGAACCCTAGATGAGAAGTTCCACTGCCGCAAGCCTCTGCGGCCATGAAAACTCCATCCAGACCCTATTCTGGCACCCTGCCGGAGGGGGAAATCATCATCAGAGGACATCTTCATCATCTCGGCGACCACCATGATGAGAAGGGAGTAGTTCACCCTCGGGGCTGAGGTATGTTCCAGTAGCTATGTGTCTGATCTCTCTCTCTCTCTCTGTCTCTTGTGTTCTTGATTTGACACGATTTTGATGTACCGCGAGCTTTGTTAATATAGTTGGATCATATGGTGTTTTCCCCTCTCTATCTTATTGTGATGAATTGTTTTTTACCTTTGAGGTTTCACTGTTATCGGATTGAATACTTTTATGGATTTGAGAACACTTGATGTATGTCTTGCATATGAATACCCGTGGTGATAATGGGGTGTTCTATTGATTCACTTGATGTATGTTTTCACACTCAACTCGTGGATTCCCAAGGTGACATTGGGGTAATCTATGCATAGGGGTTGATGCATGTTTTCATCCTTGTTTCTCCGGTAGAAATCTTGGGGCACTCTTTGAGGTTCTCTGTGTTGAATTGAATATTATGAATTTGAAGTTGTTTGATGCATATCATATATTTAACCCATGGTTACTTGTGGTGACATTGGACTATCTATGTGACATTGGGGTTGATTGATGTTTTCATATGGTATTAACTCTAGGGATATTTGTGAGACTTATAGGAATAGCTCAAAAGATTGATTGGAAAGAATAACTTTGAGGTGGTTTTGTACCCGACAAACAATTTCTTCTTATGTTCTCCACTAGATAAGATCTTTGGAGTGAATCTTTGTCGCACGTTGAGGGATTGCCATATGATTTAATTATGTTAGCATTGTTGAGAGATTGCACTATTGAAAGTATGAACCCTAGGTCTTGTTTCTAAGCATTGCAATACCGTTTGTGCTCCATTTTGTCATTTGCTACCTTACTATTTTTTATTTTCAGATTACAAAAACCTATATCTACTATCCATACTACACTTGTATCACCATCTCTTCACCGAACTAGTGCACCTATACAATTTACCATTGTATTGGGTGTATTGGGGACCCAAGAGATTTCTTGTATTTGGTTGCAGGGTTGTTTGAGAGAGACCATATTTATACTACACCTCCCATGGATTGATAAACCTTAGGTCATCCACTTGAGAGAAATTTTCTACTGTCCTAAAACTTTGCGCTTGGAAGCCCAACACGAGTCTACAATTAGAAAGGTCGCATAGTATACATTAGGAAGCCACCGTGAAAAGACAATGTTGAACGATGATGAGACATGGTGTCGTGGGAAACCACGGCCACCTATGGGGCCATGAGCACATTTCGGTTCGGCGGGGGGATGGGCACGTTGCACAAAGAGCACACAAGCGTAGCGCAACATGACAGATATCACACCAGCAGTTTTTACCTAGGTTCGGGCCACCGCGAGGCATAAAACCCTACTCCTGCTTTGGTGGATTGATGGTGGATAATGGTGGAGAATGTAGCGCTCTTGCCCGGCAGGGTTGCCTCGGGGGGAGACCTGTTGGGAAACGTGGTTATTTCAAAAAATTCCTACGCACACGCAAGATCGTGGTGATGCATAGCAACGAGAGGGGAGAGTGTTGTCCATGTACCCTCATAGACCGTAAGCGGAAGAGTTATGACAACGCGGTTGATGTAGTCGTACGTCTTCACGATCTGACCGATCTTAGTACCAAAATCACGACACCTCCACGATCTGCACACGTTCGGCTCAGTGACATCCCACGAACTCATGATCCAGCAGAGTGTCGAGGGAGAGTTTCGTCAGCACGACGGCGTGATGATGATAATGATGAAGCTACCGACGTAGGGCTTCGCCTAAGCACCGTAACGATATGACCGAGGCAGATTATGGTGGAGGGGGGCACCACACACGGCGAAGAGATCAATGATCAACTTGTGTGTCTATGGGGTGCCCCCCTCCCCCATATATAAAGGAGTGGAGGAGGGGGAGGAGGCCGGCCTCCTAGGCGCGCCCCAAGGGGAGTCCTACTCCCACCGGGAGTAGGATCCCCCCTCCCTAGTTGGATTAGGAGAGAAGGAAGGAGGAGGAAGGAGGAAGGAAAGGGGGGGGGGGCCCTCCCAATTCAGATTGGGCTTGGGGGGGTGCCCCCTCCTTTGCTCCCTTTTCCTCTCTCCCACTATGGCCCAATAAGGCCCATATACCTCCCGGGGGGTTCCAGTAACCTCTCCCGGTACTCTGGTATATGCCCAAACTCACCCGGAACCATTCTGACGTCCAAATATAGTCGTCTAATATATCGATCTTTATGTCTCAACCATTTCGAGACTCCTCATCATGTCCGTGATCATATCCGGGACTCCGGACTACCTTCGGGACATCAAAACACATAAATTCATAATACCGATCGTCACCGAACTTTAAGCATGCGGACACTACAGGTTCGAGAACTATATAGACATGACCGAGACACGTCTCCGGCTAATAACCAATAGCGTAACTTGGATGATCATATTGGCTCTCACATATTCTACGAAGATCTTTATTGGTCAAAACGCATAACAACATATGTTGTTCCCTTTGTCAATGGTATGTTACTTGCCCGACATTCGATCGTCGTATCTCAATACCTAGTTCAATCTCGTTACCGGCAAATCACTTTACTCGTTCCGTATGGCATCATACGGCAACTAACTCATTAGTCACATTGCTTGCCAGGCTTATAGTGATGTGCATTACCGAGAGGGCCCAGAGATACCTCTAAGACAATCGTAGTGACAAATCCTAATCTCGATGTATGCCAACTCAACAAAAACCATTGGAGACACCTGTAGAGCACCATTATAATCACCCAGTTACTTGTGACGTTTGGTAGCACACAAAGTGTTCCTCTGGTATTCGGGAGTTGCATAATCTCATAGTCATAGGAACATGTATAAGTCATGAAGAAAGCAATAGCAACGTACTAAATGATCAAGTGCTAAGCTAACAAAATGGGTCAAGTCAATCACATCATTCTCTAATGATGTGATCCTGTTTATCAAATGACAACTCATGTCTATGGCTAGGAAACTTAACCATCTTTGATTAACGAGCTAGTCAAGTAGAGCCATACTAGTGACACCCTGTTTGTCTATGTATTCACACATGTACTAAGTTTCCGGTTAATACAATTCTAGAATGAATAATAAATATTTATCATGACAAGGAAATATATAAATAATAACTTTATTATTTCCTCTAGGGCATATTTCCTTTAGTCTCCCACTTGCACTAGAGTCAATAATCTAGATTACATTGTGATGATTCTAACACCCATGGAGTCTTGGTTCTGATCATGTTTTTCTTGTGAGGGAGGCTTAGTCAATGGGTTTGCAACACTCAGATCTGTATGTATCTTGCAAATCTCTATGTCGCCTTCCGACACTTGATGACGGATGGAATTGAAGCGTCTCTTGATGTGCTTGGTTCTCTTGTGAAATCTGGATTCCTTCGCCAAGGCAATGGCTCCAGTATTGTCATTGGACCCGATGCACTAAGTATGACACCTAGATCGGATATGCACTCCTTCATCCAGATTCCTTCATTCGCTTCTTCCAAAGCAGCTATGTACTCCGCTTCACACGTAGATCCTGCCATGACTCTTTGCTTAGAACTGCACCAACTTACAGCTCCACCATTCAATATAAATACGTATCCGGTTTGTGACTTAGAGTCATCTATATTAGTGTCAAAGCTTGCATCGACGTGACCATTTACGACAAGCTCTTTGTCACCTCCATAAATGAGAAATATATCCTTAGTCCTTATCAGGTATTTCAGGATGTTCTTGACCGCTGTCCAGTGATCCACTTCTGGATTACTTTGGTACCTCCCTGCTAAACTAATAGCAAGGCACACATCAGGTCTAGTACACAGCATTGCAGACATGATAGAGCCTATGGCTGAAGCATATGGAACATCTTTCATTTTCTCTCTATCTTCTGCAGTGGTCGAGCATTGAGTCTGACTCAACTTCACACCTTGTAACACAGGCAAGAGCCCTTTCTTTGCTTGATCCATTTTGAACTTATTCAAAACTTTATCAAGGTATGCTCTTTGTGAAAGTCCAATTAGGCACCTTGATCTATCTCTATAGATCTTAATGCCCAATATATAAGCAGCTTCACCGAGGTCTTTCATTGAAAAACTCTTGTTCAAGTATCCTTTTATGCTATCCAGAAATTCTATATCATTTCCAATCAGTAATATGTCATCTACATATAATATTAGAAATGCTACAGAGCTCCCACTCACTTTCTTGTAAATACAGGCTTCTCCAAAAGTCTGTATAAAACCATATGCTTTGATCACACTATCAAAACGTTTATTCCAACTCCGAGAGGCTTGCACCAGTCCAGAAATGGATCGATGGAGCTTGCACACTTTGTTAGCATCTTTTGGATCAATAAAACCTCCGGGTTGCATCATATATAACTCTTCTTCCAGAAATTCATTCATGAATGCAGTCTTTACATCCATTTGCCAAATTTCATAATCATAAAATGCAGCAATTGCTAACATGATTCAGACAGACTTAAGCATCGCTACAGGTGAGATGGTCTCATCGTAGTCAACTACTTGAACTTGTCGAAAATCTTTCGCAACAAATCGAGCTTTGTAGACAATAACATTACCGTCAGCGTCAGTCTTCTTCTTGAAGATCCATTTATTCTCGATGGCTTGCCGATCATCGGGCAAGTCAACCAAAGTCCACACTTTGTTCTCATACATGGATCCCGTCTCAGATTTCATGGCCTCAAGCCATTTCGCGGAATCTTGGCTCATCATCGCTTCCTCATAGTTCGTAGGTTTGTCATGGTCAAGTAACATGACTTCCAGAACAGGATTACCGTACCACTCTAGTGCGGATCTTATTCTGGTTGACTTACGAGGTTCAGTAATAACTTGATATGAAGTTTCATGATCATTATCATCAGCTTCTGCACTAATTGGTGTAGGGATCGCAGGAACTGATTTCTGTGATGAACTACTTTCCAATAAGGGAGCAGGTATAGTTACCTCATCAAGTTCTACTTTCCTCCCACTCACTTCTTTCGAGAGAAACTCCTTCTCTAGAAAGGATCCATTTTTAGCAACGAATGTCTTGCCTTAGGATCCGTGATAGAAGGTGTACCCAATAGTTTCCTTTGGGTATCCTATGAAGACACATTTCTCCGATTTGTGTTCGAGCTTATCAGGTTGAAGCTTTTCCACATAAGCATCGCAGCCCCAAACTTTCAGAAATGACAACTTCGGTTTCTTGCCAAACCACAGTTCATATGGCGTCGTCTCAACGGTTTTAGATGGTGCCCTATTTAACGTGAATGCAGCCGTCTCTAAAGCATAACCTGAAAATGATAGTGGTAAATCAGTAAGAGACATCATAGATTGCACCATATCTAATAAAGTGCGATTACGACATTCGGGCACACCATTATGCTGTGGTGTTCCAGGTGGCATGAGTTGCGAAACTATTCCACATTGTTTCAAATGAAGACCAAACTCGTAACTCAAATATTCTCCTCCACGATCAGATCGTAGAAACTTTATTTTCTTGTTATGATGATTTTCCACTTCACTCTGAAATTCTTTGAACTTTTCAAATGTTTCAGACTTATGTTTCATCAAGTAGATATACCCATATCTACTCAAATCATCCGTGATGGTGAGAAAATAACGATACCGGCCATGAGCCTCAATATTTATCGGACCACATACATCAGTATGTATGATTTCCAACAAATTTGCTGCTCGCTCCATTGTCCCGGAGAACAGAGTTTTAGTCATCTTGCCCATGAGGCATGGTTCACAAGTACCAAGTGATTGATAATCATGTGATTCCAAAAGTCCATCAGAATGGAGTTTCTTCATGCGCTTTACACCAATATGACCCAAACGGCAGTGCCACAAATAATTTGCACTATCATTATCAACTATACATATTTTGGCTTCAATATTATGAATATGTGTGTCACTACTATCGAAATTCAATAAAAATAGACCACTCTTTAAGGGTGCATGACCATAAAATATATTACTCATATAAATAGAACAACCATTATTCTTAGATTTAAATGAATAACCGTCTCGCATCAAACAAGATCCAGATATAATGTCCATGCTCAATGCTGGCACCAAATAACAATTATTCAGGTGTAAAACTAATCCGAAGGTAGATGTAGAGGTAGCGTGCCGACCGCGATCACATCGACTTTGGAACCATTTCCCACGCGCATCGTCACCTTGTCCTTAGCCAATCTTCACCTAATCCGTAGTCCCTGTTTCGAGTTGCAAATATTAGCAACAGAACCAGTATCAAATACCCAGGAACTACTGAGAGCATTAGTAAGGTACACATCAATAACATGTATATCACATATACCTTTGTTCACCTTGCCATCCTTCTTATCCGCCAAATACTTGGGGCAGTTCCGCTTCCAGTGACCAGTCCCTTTGCAGTAGAAGCACTTAGTCTCAGGCTTAGGTCCAGACTTGGGTTTCTTCACTTGAGCAGCAACTTGCTTGCCATTCTTCTTGAAGTTCCCCTTCTTCCCTTTACCTTTTTTCTTGAAACTGGTGGTCTTGTTTACCATCAACACTTGATGCTCCTTCTTGATTTCTACCTCAGCAACCTTTAGCATTGCGAAGAGCTCGTGAATTGTGTTGTTCATCCCTTGCATATTATAGTTCATCACGAAGCTCTTGTAGCTTGGTGGCAGTGATTGAAGAATTCTGTCAATGACACTATCATCAGGAAGATTAACTCCCAGTTGAATCAAGTGATTGGTATACCCAGACATTTTGAGTATATGTTCACTGCCAGAACTATTCTCCTCCATCTTGCAGCTATAGAACTTACTGGATACTTCATATCTCTCAATCCGGGCATTTGCTTGAAATATTAACTTCAACTCCTGGAACATCTCATATGCTCCATGACATTTAAAACGTCATTGAAGTCCCGATTCTAAGCCGTAAAGCATGGCAACTGAACTATCGAGTAGTCATCAGCTTTGCTCTGCCAGACATTCACAACCTGGCGTTGCTCCTGCAGCAGGTCTTGCACCTAGCGGAGCTTCCAGGACGTAATTATTCTGTCCAGCAATGAGGATAATCCTCAAGTTACGGACCCAGTCTGTGTAATTGCCACCATCATCTTTCAACTTAGCTTTCTCTAGGAATGCATTAAAATTCAACAGAACAACAATACATGCCATCTATCTACAACAACATAGACATGCAAAAAACTATCAGGTACTAAGTTCATGATAAATTAAAGTTCAATTAATCATATTACTTAAGAACTCCCACTTAGATAGACATCCCTCTAATCATCTAAGTGATCACGTGATCCAAGTCAACTAAACCATGTCCGATCATCACGTGAGATGGAGTAGTTTTCAATGGTGAAAATCACTATGTTGATCATATCTACTATATGATTCACGCTCGACCTTTCGGTCTCAGTGTTCCGAGGCCATATCTGCATATGCTAGGCTCGTCAAGTTTAACCCGAGTATTCTGCATGTGCAAAATTGGCTTGCACTCGTTGTATGTGAACGTAGAGCTTATCACACCCGATCATCGCGTGGTGTCTCGGCACGACGAACTTTCGCAACTGTGCATACTCAGGGAGAAGACTTGTACCTTGAAATTTAGTGAGAGATCATCTTATAATGCTACCATCGAACTAAGCAAAATATGATGCATAAAAGATAAACATCACATGTAATCAATATAAGTGATATGATATGGCCATCATCATATTGTGCCTTTGATCTCCATCTCCAAAGCACCATCGTGATCACCATCATCACCGGCGCGACACCTTGATCTCCATCGTAGTATCATTGTCGTCTCACCAACTATTGTTTCTACGACTATCGCTACCGCTTAGTGATAAAGTAAAAACAATTACAGGGCGATTGCATTGCATACAATAAAGTGACAACCATATGGCTCCTGCCAGTTGCCGATAACTCTGTTACAAAACATGATCATCTCATACAATAAAATTTAGCATCATGTCTTGACCATATCACATCACAACATGCCCTGCAAAAACAAGTTAGACATCCTCTACTTTGTTGTTGCAAGTTTTACGTGGCTCCTACGGGCTTAGCAAGAACCGTACTTACCTACGCATCAAAACCACAATGATTTTTCGTCAAGTATGTGTTGTTTTAACCTTCAACAAGGACCGAGCGTAGAAACACTCGATTCAACTAAAGTTGGAGAAACTGACACTCGCCAGCCACCTGTGTGCGAAGCACGTCGGTAGAACCAGTCTCGCGTAAGCGTACGCGTAATGTTGGTCCGGGCCGCTTCATCCAACAATACCGCCGAATCAAAGTATGACATGCTGGTAAGCAGTATGACTATTATCGCCCACAACTCACTTGTGTTCTACTCGTGAATATAACATCTACGCATAAACCTGGCTCGGATGCCACTGTCGGGAAACGTGGTAATTTCAAAAAATTCCTATGCACACGCAAGATCATGGTGATGCATAGCAACAAGTGGGGAGAGTGTTGTCCACGTGCCCTTGTAGACCATAAGAGGAAGCGTTATGACAACGTGGTTGATGTAATCGTACGACTTCACGATCCGACTGATATTAGTACCGAAAGCATGACACCTCCATGATCTGCACACATTCGGATCAGTGACATCCCACGAACTCACGATCCAGCAGAGTGTCGAGGGAGAGTTTCGTTAGCACGACGGCGTGATGACGATAATGATGAAGCTTCTGATGCAGGGCTTTGCCTAAGCACCACAACGATATGACCGAGGTGGATTATGGTGGAGGGGGGCACCGCACACGGCTAAGAGATGAATGATCAACTTGTGTGTCTATGGGGTGCTCCCCTCCCCCGTATATATAGGAGTGGAGGAGGGGGAGGAGGCCGGCCTCCTAGGTGCGCCCCAAGGGGAGTCCTACTCCCACCGGGAGTAGGATTCCCCCCTTCCCTAGTTGGATCAGGAGAGAAGGAAGGAGGAGGAAGGAGGAAGGAAATGGGGGCCGGCCCCACTCCCAATTCGGATTGTGCTTGGGGGGGGGGTGCCCCCTCCTTTGCTCCCTTTTCCTCTCTCCCACTATGGCCCAATAAGGCCCATATACCTCCCGGGGGGTTCCGGTAACCTCCCGGTACTCCGGTATATGCCCAAACTCACCCAAAACCATTCCGACATCCAAATATAGTCGTCTAATATATCGATCTTTATGTCTCAACCATTTCGAGACTCCTCGTCATGTCCGTGATCATATCTGGGACTCCGAACTACCTTCGGTACATCAAAACACATAAACTAATAATACCGATCGTCACCAAACTTTAAGCGTGCGAGCCCTACGGGTTCGAGAACTATGTAGACATGACCGAGACACGTCTCCGGCCAATAACCAATATCGTAACCTGGATGCTCATATTGGCTCCCACATATTCTATGAAGATCTTTATCGGTCAAACTACATAACAAACATATGTTGTTCCCTTTGTCAATGGTATGTTACTTGCCCGAGATTCGATCGTCGGTATCTTGATACCTAGTTCAATATTGTTACCGGCAAGTCACTTTACTCGTTCCGTGATGCATCATCCCGCAATTAACTCATTAGTCACATTGCTTGCAAGGCTTATAGTGATGTGCATTACCGAGAGGGCCCAGAGATACCTGTACGACAATCGCAGTGACAAATCCTAATCTCGATCTATGCCAACTCAACAAACACCATCGGAGACACCTATAGAGCACCTTTATAATCACCCAGTTACGTTGTGACGTTTGGTAGCACACAAAGTGTTCCTCCGATATTCAGGAGTTGCATAATCTCATAGTCATAGGAACATGTATAAGTCATGAAGAAAGCAATAGCAACATACTAAACGATCAAGTGCTAAGCTAACGGAATGAGTCAAGTCAATCACATTATTCTCTAATGATGTGATCCTGTTTATCAAATGACAACTCATGTCTATGGCTAGGAAACTTAACCATCTTTGATTAACGAGCTAGTCAAGTAGAGGCATACTAGTGACACTCTGTTTGTCTATGTATTCACACATGTACTAAGTTGCTTGTTAATACAACTCTATCCTGAATAATAAACATTTATCATGATATAAGGAAATATATAAATAACAACTTTATTATTGCCTCTAAGGCATATTTGCTTCAAGAGCAGCTACGCACGTATGAATGTTTGAGGCTCTGAATCCTTTCTACGGTTGCCATGGGCCTCCTTTTGTAGATCAAGGGTCACCACAGTGGCAAATCAGTCTGTACATACCGATCAGATAGCAAACAGTGCTATCATACCTAACTCTGCAAGCGGACAAAGCGCATTAAATGCACCGCTTAGTGTCATATCATAGCATGCCCGGCAAACCTTGTCGGTCTGTTTTGCCAGCTTTGCGCCTGCTTGTTTGACACGTCTCTGGACACGTGTCACATGGAATTATTTTCTGTAGGAAGTGGCTTCCATGTGGCAGGAAGCAGCCACTTACTCATTTAGGAGCTTAACACTTCATCGATCGATGACTTGCGTTGATGTGAGGCTTGCTTCTAGGGCAACCCCATCCTCGCCAGGCTCGCCTGCCCGACAAGGGGGGTTTTTCCCTTAGTGACATCTTGCATTCTCTTGTTTGACTTGGTCTTCTCGACCAGCTCTCTGATTCCTCAAAAGAGCTAATACTTTCATGCTTGATCTAATCTTGGTGCTGTAAATTTGTCCTTAGGCCTGTGCATGGTCTGGGCAATGGACCCAGGGTTTGTTGCACTGACAGGAGCCCCGGGCTTGTCCTGAACGCACCGCCGGGCGTCGGCGGGGTAGGTCCTAACCAGTGCAAAGGCAAGAGCATATTAGTGGCTCGCCCTTTTGAGATCTTCTTTGCTTCTTCATTAACATGAGCCTAGGTCAGTTTCCGGTTCTCCCGCGCGTTGTGTAACGCCGATTATAGTGGGGTACATAATGGGCCACACTTTGCGGAGTACCCACGTCCCACATTTATGGGGCGGTAACAACCATCTCATTATTCTTCCCACTTCAAGTGCCTCTGCCATGTGTCCTACATGCATCGTGCAGGGTTGGTGGAGGACGAGGAGGGCACAGGAATGGGTGCCATGGCATAAAGCCAGGTGCCGCAGATTGGAGAAGAGGGTCAGCCTTGATTCTTCGAGCCGTTAGTGGTGAGGAGGAGCCGGATTGGTCGAACGGGGCGGAATCCTCCACGGAAAAATCTGGCCCCTTCCCTTGATTGCCTATAAAAGGGGATGCGGGCCGAGACGCTTTCCTACACCTCCTCCCCCTCCCTTCTTCGCCATAGCCTTCTCTCATCATGGTGGGAGGCCGGGAGTCTAGTGTTACTCCAGTGGCAACGAGAACTTCTACTCGATAGTGCCTCCATCCTCCTTTTGAAGATGCGGGAGTGATAACCCACAAGTATAGGGGATCGCAACAGTTTTCGAGGGTACAATATTCAATTCAAATTTATTGATTCGACAAAAGGGGAGCCAAAGAATATTCTTGAGTATTAGCAGCTGAGTTGTCAATTCAACCACACCTGAAAGACTTAATATCTGCAGCAAAGTATTTAGTAGCAAAGTAGTATGGAAGTAACTGTAACAGCGGCAAAAGTAACAATAGCAGTTTTGTAGCAATCGTAACAGTGGCAACGGAAAAGTAATGAAGCAAAGATCAATATGTGAAAAGCTCATAGGCAATGGATCAATGATGGATAATTATGTCGGATGGCATTCATCATGCAACAGTTATAACATAGGGTGACATAGAACTAGCTCCGGTTCATCAATATGTAGGCATGTATTCCGAATATAGTCATACATGCTTATGGAAAAGAACTTGCATAACATCTTTTGTCCTACCCTCCCGTGGCAGCGGGGTCCTAATGGAAACTAAGGGATATTAAGGCCTCCTTTTAATAGAGTACCGGACCAAAGCATTAGCACTTAGTGAACACATGAACTCCTCAAACTACAGTCATCACCAGGAGTGGTCCCGACTATTGTCACTCCGGGGTTGCCGGATCATAACACGTAGTAGTTGACTATAACTTGCAAGATAGGATTGAGAACACAAATATATTCATGAAAACATAATAGGTTCAGATCTGAAATCATGGCACTCGTGTCGGATTTCAGGTTCCGGCAGACCCTTGAGGTTCGAACACTGGGGTGCGCACGATGCTCTCTCCCCTACCAGCTCGCATCTCTAAGTCTCGCAAAGATCTAAGCAAGAAAGATGAACACACAAGGGACACGAAATCTATACTGGTTTAGGCCACCATTGTGGTGTAATACCCTACTCAAGTGTGTGGTGTGGTGGATTGCCTCAGGGGCTGATGATGAATAGTACAAAGGGAGAACAGCCTCGTGAGGGGCTGTTCTTGAGCTCGTGCGATGAACTGCTTGGGTGAGTTCAATCGCTTCTCTCTCTCTCTGGTTGATCTCTAGATGATCTGGATCTCTAGATGATCTGGATGGCTAGCCCTATTTATAGAGCGAGGCCCTGGGCCTCTCCCCAAATAATGAGCGTGATGGGCACCAACAATTGGCCATTTTGAAGGGTAACATCTGGTACACTTATCCTGACTAAAGTTGGTCTTGCACTGCCAAAGACTCTGACGGTGACGCCGCCCTGGGCTCCACAATGACCTCCATCCTGCCGTTCTACTGGTCTTGGTCTTGTTGCACCGAAACGGTAACCTTTTCCTGATGCCTTGGCATGTGCTTGCCCCCTTTGCACCGAAAGGGAAACAAGGACACTACATAGGCCGGCGCCCGCCTGGCGCCCGCCTGGTCCTCGATCGTCATGGCTTGCATCACGGGCCCCTTGGGAGGTGCCCTGCCTGGATCTCTCCGCCTCCTCGCGAGCCTGCCTGAGGAGGCTGCTCCTGAGGAAGCTCCCTGTCGTCCGCCCCGCAAGGCTTGGCCCCTTGCGAGGGTCTTGAGCTTGAGCTGATGAAGCTGGGCTGCATTGGGCCCCCACTTGAGCCATGCCGCAGGTAGGCAAGTCTGGGGACCCCCGTTCCCAGAACGCTGACAGTAGACCCCGGGCCCAAGGCGCGCCCGGACTTGGCTTAGCAGAGAAGCGAAGGGGCAAGTGCGAAGCGCCGTGGGCCCCAACAGCCTGTGGCCTTGGGTGCCGCGTGGCGGTTGATTGGACGTGGGCGTCTCCGCTTCCCCATGATGCCTCATTATACGCCTGGCTAGGCGGACCCGTGGTTGCACACAACTACTCCCTTCTCGCCGCCCGCGCGCTTCCTACCCTTCCTTCTTCCTTGAACCTCAACCTCCGCCTCTAATCCAACTTGAGCTCTCCCCTTCCTCGCCTGCCATGGCACCAACGAAGAAGGAAAAGGGGAAGAAGCCCGCGCCTTCGCCCCGCTCGCCTCTGGCGGTGGCCCCCGCTGTCGATCGGTCAATCATACTCAATCCAGAGGCCCTGCGCAAGGTCCGCTCTACTCTTGCCACCATCTTCAATGAGTGCGGCCGGACGATGTCCTGGCCTGCGTCTCACGCTTCTATCAACAGGGTCGCCACAGAGGTCTGGTTCTTCGCCGACGCCTTGTGGGCGGGTTGGTTCCCCCTTTCTCTGCTTTCTTCAATGCGGTGCTCTCCCATTATTAGATCCACATGATGCACCTCGAACCTGGGTCCATTACTCTCCTAGCCGTCTTTGCTTTTGTTTGCGAGGCAATGGTGGGCATTCCTCCTTCCGTTGCCCTTCTGCGCCATTTCTTCTCCTTGCGCCTGAGCGATCCTACTCAATGCTTAGGGTGTGTGAGCTTTCTTGCCGTGCCAGAGACGGCTGCTTCAGGGATCGACTTCGGCCTCCCTCCTTCTGAGGCCAAGTTCAGAGAGCGGTGGTTGTACGTGGACGTTGGGGTACCCAACCCCCTGCTCTCGCACCCAACCGCGCCAGCTGTTCCCAGCTCAGGCTGGGCTCATGAGGCGCTCGTGAGCCCCCGGCTTGTCTTCGCCTGGCGCAGCTTTGAGACCTTGAGGGCGCTCAACGACGGCGCCCAAGGTGGTGAAGGAGTTCCTCCAGTGTCGCATTGCTCCTCTCCAGCGCCACTCTCGCCGAATGTGGGATTATGCAGGGCACAAGGACCGCGTGCGGCTTCAGGAGGAGGACCTGGCGCCTGAAGCACTAAGGACGGTGCTCAAGGTCCTGACTGGCGACCCTTCCCCGGGCAGCCTCCGACACGATGGTGCCTGATACGTCTCCAACGTATCTATAATTTTTGATTGCTCCATGCTACTTTATCTACTGTTTTGGACTATATTGGGCTTTATTTTCCACTTTTATATTACTTTTGGGACTAACCTATTAACCGGAGGCCCAACCCAGAATTGCTGTTTTTTGCCTTTTTCAGTATTTCGAAGAAACAGAATATCAAACGGAGTCCAAACGGAATGACACCTTCAGGATCGTGATTTTCCAACCGAACGTGATCCAGGAGACTTGGACCCTACTCCAAGCAGTGCCAGAGGCGGTCACAGGGGTGGAGGGCGCGCCCCCCTGGGCGCGGCCCCCTACCTCGTGGGCCCCTCGACGCTCCACCAACATACTCCTTCCTCCTATATATACCTACGTACCCCCGAAGGATCAGAACAGGAGCCAAAAACCTAATTCCACCACCACAACCTTCTGTATCCACGAGATCCCATGTTGGGGCCTATTCCGGAGCTTCGCCGGAGGGGGCATCCACCATGGAGGGCTTCTACATCATCACCATAGCCCCTCCGATGAAGTGTGAGTAGTTTACTTTAGACCTTCGGGTCCATAGCTAGTAGCTAGATGGCTTCTTCTCTCTTTTTGGATCCCAATACAATGTTCTCCCCCTCACTCGTGGAGATCTATTCGATGTAATCTTCTTTTTGCGATGTGTTTGTTGAGACTGATGAATTGTGGGTTTATGATCCAGTATTATCTATGGAAATATTTGATTCTTTTCTGAATTCTTTTATGTATGATTGAGTTATCTTTGCATGTCTCTTCGAATTATCCTTTTTGGTTTTCCAACTAGATTGGTAGTTCTTGCAATGGGAGAAGTGCTTAGCTTTGGGTACAATCTTGCGGTGTCCTTACCCAGTGACAGAAAGGGTTGCAAGGCATGTATTGTATTGTTGCCATCGAGGATAACAAGATGGTTTTTTTTATCATATTGCATGAATTTATCCCTCTACATCATGTCATCTTGCTTAAGGCGTTACTCTGTTTTTACTTAATACTCTAGATGCATGCTGGATAGCGGTCGATGAGTGGAGTAATAGTAGTAGATGCAAAATCGTTTCGATCTACTTGTTTTGGACGTGATGCCTATATACATGATCATTGCCTAGATATACTCATAACTATTCTCAATTCTGTCAATTGCTCAACAGTAATTTGTTCACCCAACGTAGAATGCTTATGCTCTCGTGAGAAGCCACTAGTGAAACCTATGGCCCCCGGGTCTATTCTCATCATATCAATCTCTATCACTTTATTTACTTGGTTTGTTTTTACTTTGCCTTTTACTTTTCACTTTGCATCTATCTATCAAAAATACCAAAAATATTATCTATCAGATCTCACTCTTGTAAGTGACCATGAAGGGATTGACAACCCCTAAGCGTTGGTTACGAGTTGCTATCATTTTGTGTATGTACGAGGGACTTGTGCATGGTCTCCTACTGGATTGATACCTTGGTTCTCAAAAACTTAGGGAAATACTTACGCTACTTTGCTGCATCATCCTCTCCTCTTCGGGGAAATCCAACGCAGTGCTCAAGAGGTAGCAAGAAGAATTTCTGGCGCCGTTGCCAGGGAGGCTCACGCAAGCAAGTCAACAATACCAAGTACCCATCGCAATCCCTATCTCTCGCTTTACATTATTTGCCATTTGCCTCTCGTTTTCCTCTCCCCCACTTCACCCTTGCCATTTTATTCGCCCTCTCTTTCCCAATCTCCTCCTCTCTTTCCGTTTGCCTTTTTCCCGTTGCCTTTCTGTTTGCTTGTGTGTTGGATTACTTGTTGCCATGGCACAAGATAATACCAAATTGTGTGATTTCTCGAATACCAATAATAATGATTTCCTTAGTACTCCGATTGCTCTTCTTAATAATGATGAGTCTTGTGAAATCAATACCGCTTTGTTGAATCTTGTTATGAAAGATCAATTTGCCGGCCTTCCTAATGAAGATGCCACTACTCATCTAAACAATTTTGTTGATTTGTGTGATATGCAAAAGAAAAATGATAGGAATAACAATATTGTCAAATTGAAGTTATTTCCGTTTTCACTTAGAGATCGTGCTAAAGTTTGGTTTTCGTCTTTGCCTAAAAATAGTATTGATTCTTGGAACAAGTGCAAAGATGCTTTTATCTCTAAGTACTTTCCTCCCACTAAGATTATCACTCTTAGGAACGATATCATGAATTTTAAACAACTTGATCATGAACATGTTGCCCAATTTTGGGAAAGAATGAAATTAATGCTTCACAATTGCCCTACTCATGGTTTGAATTTATGGATGATCATACAATATTTTTATGACGGACTGAATTTTGCTTCTAGAAATCTTTTAGATTCGGCCGCGGGAGGAACGTTTATGGAAATTACGTTAGGGTATGCTACCAAATTGCTTGATAATATTATGGCTAATTATTCTCAATGGCACACCGAAAGATCTTCTAGTAAAAAAGTGCATGCTATAGAAGAAATCAATGTTTTGAGTGAAAAGATGGATGAACTTATGAATATGTTTGCTCCTAAAAATACTCCTCTTGATCCCAATGATATGCCTTTGTCTACTTTGCTTGAGAATAATAATGAATCTATGGATGTGAATTTTGTTGGTAGGAATAATTTTGGAAACAATGCTTATAGAGGGAATTTCAATCCTAGGCCTTATCCTAGTAATCCTTCTAATAATTATGGAAATTCCTACAACAACTCTTACGGAAATTTTAATAAGATGCCCTCTGAATTTGAGAGTAGTGTTAAAGAGATCATGAATTCACAAAAGAATTTTAATGCTTTGCTTGAAGAGAAATAGCTTAAAGTTGATGATTTGGCTAGGAACATTGATAGAATTTCTCTTGAAATTGATTCTTTAAAGCTTAGATCTATTCCTCCTAAGCATGATATCAATGAGTCTCTCAAAGCCATGAGAATTTCCATTGATGAGTGCAAGGAAAGAACCGCTAGGATGCGTGCTTCCAAAGATGCCTTTATTAAAGCGTGTTCTTCCAATTCCTATGAAAATCAAGATGAAGATCTAAAACTTATTGATGTGTCCCCCATTAAATCTTTGTTTTGCAATATGAATCTTGATGAAACTGAATATGATCTTCCTTTACCTAGAAGGCATTCTAAGAATTCGGAGTTTCTAGATCTTGATGATGAAACTGATGAGAGTGGGATTGAAAGAAATAAAAACCTAGATGTTGCTAAACCCACTATTTTGGATCTCAAGGAATTTAATTATGAAAATTTCTCTTTGATTGGTTGTATTTCCTTGTTGCAGTCCATGCTAGATTCTCCTCATGCTTATAGCCAAAATATGGCCTTTATCGAACACATTGTTGACGCCTTGATGCAATCTTATGAAGAAAAATTTGAGTTGAAAGTTTCTATCGCTAGAAAACTCTATGATGAGTGGGAACCTACTATAAAAATTAAAATTAAATATTATGAGTTTCATGCTTTGCGTGATTTGGGTGCTAGTGTCTCTACTATTCCCAAAGCTTTGTGTGATTTGCTAGATTTCCTTGACTTTGATGATTGCTCTCTAAACTTGCATCTTGCGGATTCCACTATTAAAAAACCTATGGGAAGAATTAATGATATTCTTATTGTTGCAAATAGGAATTATGTGCCCGTAGATTTTATCGCTCTTGATATAGATTGCAATCCTTAATGTCCTATTATTCTTGGTAGACCTTTCCTTAGAACGATTGGTGCAATTATTGATATGGAGGAAGGGAATATTAGATTCCAATTTCCCTTAAAGAAGGGTATGGAACACTTCCCTAGAAAGAAAATAAAATTACCATATGAATCTATCATGAGAGCCACTTATGGATTGCCTACCAAAGATGGCAATACCTAGATCTATCCTTGCTTTTATGCCTAGCTAGGGGCGTTAAACGATAGCGCTTGTTGGGAGGCAACCCAATTTTATTTTGTGTTTTTTGTTTTTGCTTCTGTTTAGGAATAAATAATCCATATATATTATGTTTGGATGTGGTTTTATCTTTTAATTAGTGTTTGTGCCAAGTAGAACCTATAGGATAACCTACGATGATAGTTGATTTGATTCTGCTGAAAAACAGAAACTTTGCGCGCACGAATTTAGTTATGATAAATCACACAAACGTGCTTTTGCATTGATTCCTTTTTCTGCTGTTCAATAAACAAATTTTCCAGGACTTACTATTTTTATAGAATTTTTAGAGTTCCAGAAGTTTGCGTTAGTTACAGATTGCTACAGACTGTTCTGTTTTTGACAGATTCTGTTTTTCGTCTGTTGTTTGCTTATTTTGATGAATCTATGGCTAGTAAAATAGTTTATAATCCATAGAGAAGTTGTAATACAGTAGGTTTAACACCAATATAAATAAAGAATTAGTTAATTACAGTACCTTGAAGTAGTCTTTTGTTTTCTTTCTCTAACGGAGCTCACGAGATTTCTGTTGCGTTTTGTGTTGTGAAGTTTTCAAGTTTTGGGTGAATTCTTTTGATGGATTATGGAACATGGAGTGTCAAGAGCCTAAGCTTGGGGATGCTCATGGCACCCCCAAGATAATCCAAGGACACCAAAAAGTCAAAGCTTGGGGATGCCCCGGAAGGCATCCCCTCTTTCATCCACTTCCATCGGTAATTTACTTGGAGCTATATTTTTATTCACCACATGATATGTGTTTTGCTTGGAGCGTCTTGTATTATTTGCGTCTTTGCTTGTTAGTTTACCACAATCATCCTTTCTGTACACACCTTTTGAGAGAGCCATACATGAATTGGAGTTTGTTAGAATACTCTATGTGCTTCACTTATATCTTTTGAGCTTGATAGCTTTGCTCATAGTGCTTCACTTATATCTTTTGAGCGTGATAATTTTTGCTCTAGTACTTCACTTAGATCTTTTAGAGCATGGTGGTGGATTTGTTTTAAAGAAACTTTTGATCTCTCATGCTTCACTTAGATTATTTTGAGAGTCGTTAATAGCATGGTAATTTTCTTAATGTTAATATACACTTGGTGTTCAAGATATGTGAAACTTTCTTTTGAGTGAATTGAATACTAAGATAAGTTTGATGCTTGATAATTGTTTTGAGATATGGAGGTGATAATATCAAATTCATGCTAGTTGGGTGATTATGAATTTGAGAAATACTTGTGTTGAAGTTTGCAAGTCCCGTAGCATGCACGTATGGTTAAAGTTATGTAACAACTTTGAAACATGAAGTGTACCTGGCTTGTGCATCCTTATGAGTGGCGGTCGGGGACGAGCGATGGTCTTTTCCTACCAATCTATCCCCCTAGGAGCATGCACGTAGTACTTGATTTTTGATGACTTCTAAATTTTTGCAATAATTATATGAGTTCTTTTGACTAATGTTGAGTCCATGGATTATACGTACTCTCACCTTTCCGCCTTTGCTAGCCTCTTCGGTACCGTGCATTGCCCTTTCTCACCTTGAGAGTTGGCGCAAACTTCGCCGGTGCATCCAAACCCCGTGATACGATACACTCTATCACCCATAAACCTCCTTATATCTTCCTCAAAACAGCCACCATACCTACCTATTATGGCATTTCCATAGCCATTTCGAGATATATTGCCATGCAACTTCCACCATCATCATCATGACATACATTACTTTTGTCATATTGCCATTGCATGATCATGTAGTTGACATCGTATTTGTGGAAAAGTCACCATGCACTATTTTTCATACATGTCACTCTTGATTCATTGCACCGTCCCAGTACACCGCCGGAGGCATTCATATAGAGTCATATCTTGTTCTAAGTTTTGAGTTGTAATCCTTATGTTGTAATCAATAGAAGTGTGATGATCATCATTATTAGAGAATTTCCCAAATAAAAAAAGAAAGGCCAAAAAAAGAGAAAGGCCCCCCCAAAAAGAGAAAGGCCAAAAAAAGTCCCAAAAAAAGAAAAGAAAAGGGCAATGCTACTATCTCTTTTTCCACGCTTGTGCTTCAAAGTAGCACCTTGTTCTTCATGTAGCGAGTCTCATATATTGTGCTTCAAAGTAGCACCTCGTTCTTCATGTAGTGAGTCTCATAAGTTGTCTTTTTATACTAGTGGGAATTTTTCATTATAGAACTTGGCTTGTATATTCCTACGATGGGCTTCCTCAAATGCCCTAGGTCTTCATGAGCAAGCGAGTTGGATGCACACCCACTAGTTTTCTTTTGTTGAGCATTCGTAGCTCTAGTGCATCCGTGGCATGGCAATCCCTACTCCTCATGTTGACATCAATTGATGGGCATCTCCATAGCCCGTTGATTAGCCTCGTCAATGTCAAACTTTCTCCTTTTTGTCATCTCCACACAATCCCCATCATCATATTCTATTCCACCCATAGTGCTATATCCATGGCTCACGCTCATGTATTGCGTGAAGGTTGAAAAAGTTTGAGATTATTTAAGTATGAAACAATTGCTTGGCTTGTCATCGGGGAAATAGAAGTTGGGAACATCTTTGTGTGACAAAAATGAAGCATAGCCTAACTATATGATTTTGTAGGGATGAACTTTCTTTTGCCATGTTATTTTGATAAGACATGATTGCTTTAATTAGTATGCTTGAAGTATTATTATTTTGTGTCAATATGAACTTTTGTCTTGAATCTTTCGGATCTGAATATTCATATCACAATTAAGAAGATTTACATTGAAATTATGCCAAAGTATCACTCCGCATCCAAAAATTCTTTTTATCATTTACCTACTCGAGGATGAGCAGGAATTAAGCTTGGGGATGCCTGATACGTCTCCAACGTATCTATAATTTTTGATTGCTCCATGCTACTTTATCTACTGTTTTGGACTATATTGGGCTTTATTTTCCACTTTTATATTACTTTTGGGACTAACCTATTAACCGGAGCCCCAGCCCAGAATTGTTGTTTTTTGCCTTTTTCAGTATTTCAAAGAAATAGAATATTAAACGGAGTCCAAACGGAATGAAACCTTCGGGATCGTGATTTTCCAACCGAACGTGATCTAGGAGACTTGGAACCTACTCCAGGAAGTGCCAGAGGCGGTCATGAGGGTGGAGGGCGCCCCCCTGGGCGCGCCCCCCTACCTCGTGGGCCCCTCGACGCTCCACCGACGTACTCCTTCCTCCTATATATACCTACGTATCCCGAAAGATCAGAACAGGAGCCAAAAACCTAATTCCATCGCCGCAACCTTCTGTATCCACGAGATCCCATCTAGGGGCCTGTTCCGGAGCTCCGTCGGAGGGGGCATCCACCACGGAGGGATTCTACATCATCACCATAGCCCCTCCGATGAAGTGTGAGTAGTTTACTTCAGACCTTCGGGTCCATAGCTAGTAGCTAGATGGTTTCTTCTCTCTTTTTGGATCTCAATACAATGTTCTCCCCCTCTCTCGTGGAGATCTATTCGATGTAATCTTCTTTTTGCGGTGTATTTGTTGAGACCGATGAATTGTGGGTTTATGATCCAGTATTATCTATGGAAATATTTGATTCTTTTCTGAATTCTTTTATGTATGATTGAGTTATCTTTGCAAGTCTCTTCGAATTATCCTTTTTGGTTTGGCCAACTAGATTGGTAGTACTTGCAATGGGAGAAGTGCTTAGCTTTGGGTTCAATCTTGCGGTATCCTTACCCAGTGATAGAAAGGGTTGCAAGGCACGTATTGTATTGTTTCCATTGAGGATAACAAGATGGGGTTTTTATCATATTGCATGAATTTATCCCTCTACATCATGTCATCTTGCTTAAGGCGTTACTCTGTTTTTACTTAATACTCCAGATGCATGCTGGATAGCGGTCGATGAGTGGAGTAATAGTAGTAGATGCAGAATCATTTTGATCTACTTGTTTTGGACGTGATGCCTATATACATGATCATTGCCTAGATATACTCATAACTATGCTCAATTGTGTCAATTGCTCAACAGTAATTTGTTCACCCACCGTAGAATACTTATGCTCTCGAGAGAAGCCACTAGTGAAACCTATGGCCCCCGGGTCTATTCTCATCATATCAATCTCTATCACTTTATTTACTTGCTTTGTTTTTACTTTGCCTTTTAATTTTCACTTTGCATCTATCTATCAAAACTACCAAAAATATTATCTATCAGATCTCACTCTCGTAAGTGACCGTGAAGGGATTGACAACCCCTAAGCGTTGGTTGCGAGTTGCTATCGCTTTGTGTAGGTACAAGGGACTTGTGCGTGGTCTCCTACTGGATTGATACCTTGGTTCTCAAAAACTGAGGGAAATACTTACGCTACTTTGCTGCATCATCCTCTCCTCTTCGGGGAAATCCAATGCAGTGCTCAAGAGGTAGCAGTGCCCTCCTGTACCTTTGTTCGGGCAGGGCCGATTTTGTGAAGCAGATGCCCAGCTTCGATGAATGGGGACTGCGCCCGACTAGCCTTAGGGGGCCCCGCGAGAATCCTGTCGCCGTGGTTTCCCTTCCAGTTGCCCAAAGCAGCCTTGTCCCAGGTGACGAAGCAGGGAGACGAGAACTACGGAGAGCTGAAAAGGATGATGTTGTGCAGGTGCAAATGCCTCACGGGGTTCCGGAAGCGACAACCCATGAAGCCTGCCCTGGGGCAGTGGCAGGTGAGGAGCTTCGACCTACGGCTCCCGAGGTTGGGGCTCCCAAGGCTCCGGTCGTCCCTCACGAGGTGGTTCCCGATGGCATTCCTCAGGCCGGTCCCATTAGCGCCGATCATCCCGACGCCTCCAACATGCCGCAAGCCGACCCCTGCGCCAAGCGCTTGGGTCGATTTCGAGTAGACTTCGAGGCCCTCGACAAGAGGAAGGAGGCCTCGGGCGGCGAAGATCGCCCTTGCCGCCTGCTGAAGCATAGGAAGTACTTTGCCACGGATGAGTAAGTCCTCTTTCTTCTTTGCTCCTATATTTCCCGATTCTTGCAGCTGACCGCGGCCTTCTCAGGGCCCTTCCTGCTGAATTCGCGGAGACGGCCAAGGAGTCATCTCCCCAAGCCTCGCCTTTGCTGTTGACCCTGGGCGTGCCGGGTTCGAGCGACACTCCTGCCGCTTTGCCAGTCGAAGGAGTGGCCTGTCCTGTGGGGCGTCTCGAGCCCGAGCGCCTGCTGTCCTCCCTTCACGAGCTCTCCTGGGGCACGACCAGCTTGCCCCGTGCTCCTTCCCTGATCGTGAGCGGCGATTGGTTGAAGTCAGCCTTAAGCTTTTCTTCTGGGGATGGACCGGTGCCAATCCGGGCTCCTGGTGCGGCCCGTCTGGCGATTGCTGGGGCACCAGCCCCCAGCCCTGCGCCGGGAGTGGGCATGCCACCCCAGTGCCCCCCTGGTTCGCCAGCAGCGATGGATGACGAGGAAGATGTACTCAGGCATTCTCGCGAGCGCCGCGCCCTTCGCCAAGAATTCCTCCAGGGGCGACAGACATAGTAAGCCGGATCGGAGCAGAGCTTGCTGGCGAGGATGCGCGCCTCGAGGCCGAAGGCTTGCGCCTCGCTGAAGAGAGGCGCAAGGTGAAGGTAGCCATCGCCTTTGCGCATCACCAGTGTGACCTTGACAACGTGAAGGCTGAAGCGTCACTGGTGGCCTCGCAGGAGGCCTGCTCCCGAGCCGTCGTGGAGGCCCAGGAAGCAGACCGTCGGCGCAAGGATGCGGAGGAGCACGTGTGGGAGCTCCAAGCCTAGAGCAAATCCCTGGAGGAGCAAGTGGAGCTGCGCCAGGCGGCCCATGTGTCGCTGAAGGAGGCCTCCGTCGACCAGGCGGAGCTCCAGAAGCGCGAGGAAACGCTGACGCTGGAGGCCGCCGAGCGCAACCGTGACCTTGAGCGGCTGGAGACGAGGGAGCGCCTGGTGGCTCGGGCGGAGGATGACGTCGCCGCGCGTGAAACCCGAGCCCAGGAAGATGTTGACCGCTGCATGGCGGAAGCTCATTTGGGTCTCGAGCGCCAATATGAAGCGAGGTTGGAGCTGATCGGGGCCGAAGCTGAAGGTAGGACCGCGGCCCTCAAGGCCAAGCTGGACGAAGTGATGCGGGGCGTAGACCTCCCCACAGCTACCCTTGGCGCAGCGTGGGCGGAGCTGGCCTCTTCCCGCGCCGAGCTGCTTCTTCTCTGACAGAGGGTCGATGGCGCCGAGGCCATCGTGCGGCAGAACAAGGACGAGATCCATCAGAGGCGGCTTCTGGAGCATGAGCACGCCCCCATGCTCTGAACGCTCAGGGAACGGGCTAACACGGCCCTGGGCAACATTTGCGAGGCTGCTACAGAGTTGCCACATGAGACCAATTATGCCGGCAACCTCCAATATTTCACTAACGTGGTGACGCTTCTAGAGAACCGCTCTGAGAGGTCTCGTTGGCTCATCGAGGAGAGGAGCCGAGCCTTGCTTGGGCGTGCCTTCTCCCCTGTCTTCAGCCATCTACAGAACATGGACCCCCACTTCGATCTCGACGCCGCCATTGCACCCGTGCCCATAGCCATCCGGGGCGACCTGGCGCAATGGGTTGAAGACAACGTGGACACCCTCGTTAGGGCCTTCACGTCTCATGATGATGGCATGATCGTGGCCGCCGATGGAGGCGACGTGGTGGACGCGCCTGGCGCTGGCAAAGGTGTGGGTGGTGACGGTGATGACGCCAGCGACGCCAACGACGCCTCTGGAGGCGCCCCAGATGACGAGGCGAGTGATATGTCCGACTGATCGTGCGTCCTCGCGGTCCACCCTGCGTGAAGAAAGTTCGGGCTCGGCCCTGAAATTGTAAGAGCATTTTGGGAGGGGAAGCGCCTCATGTAAAGGTTTGCGAACAATATCCCTGTAAGTGTAACGCGCTTGAGCTCAGCCACTGGCCTGGTGATGGGTCAGCTGACCTATTTACCTCCTGACCCCGACGAGTCCCAAGCGGGCCTGTGGGGGCTGCTATGCCTCGAGTGTCTTCTGAATGGTCCCGTCGATCCTGTGGTGAGAACCTCCGGAGAGGGTGTGGCGACAACGATCCAAATTGTACACATGCCTGGCCTGGCCCGGCTCGCGAGGGGCTCGCGAGGGGAGGCAGCTGACGCTAACTTGGACGAAAGCCGAAACCAGAACACGAGAGATTGCTCGAACGAGACTAAGCTCCCCTTCCCCGAACACACGCAAGCCTCAAGTTCAAATCCAAATTAAATTCAAATCGAAAAAACTTGTCAACAGAGGAAAAGGCAAAAGGCAAAAAGCCGCGTCCCGCACCTAGTCTAGTCTTCGACGTCTTCTCACCAGCGCGGAGCTAAGTGCTGCCACTGGGTGTGGGTGGGAGCCCTCGAGGCCCGAGGGCGGCTCTCCAGAGACTCTGGGGCGTGTACAGCCCCACTCATCATTACGTGAGAGTGTCACGGGGCGGCGAGCTTCACAGGAACTGGGCCTTCTTCACAGGTACCGGCCTTGCTTCATATCGCCAGACAAGGGGCCCGCCTTGCACCACACTCTACCACCACCGATAGCGACCGGAAACCAATGATGACGCCAATGGGGTAGAGCGGTCGCTAGCGGTTCCCTCGACGACCACGGGTCCTCTGCTGGGGGCAGGCCCTATGGCACCTCCCCGGCAGAGGGCCTACCTCCGGAGTGCGCCTGATGCCGAGCGCCACGGGGACGAACCCGGATCCCGGCCCCTCTCGTGCAGCCCCCGGTGCCCTCCTCCGGAGGGGTAGGAAGCTGCAGCATTGGGGCAGCCATCTGCTGCGGCGACCTGTACCTCCTGTGACCCATGGTTAGTATATGTTTGCTCCTGAGGAAGTAGTGGTACCAGATAGTTGTTGCCACCAGCGTGGTCATCGAGGACCTCTTTGGGCTCTTGAAAGAGCTCAGCTTCTAGTGACCCCAAGGAACGAGCCATGGTCTTCTTCCAGTGCGCATTCTTGATCCACCATGTGGAGCACATAAGCTTCTGGCACTGCAACTCCACGGTTCTCGCCGTAGTGCCCCACATGCCACGCAGCTCGGCCTAGAGCATTGTCTTGAGGGTGATGGCGCGATGGCCCGCCGAGGCCGAAGGTCGCGGGGTGTGCTCCTTCGCTGGCCAGAGATGGGGGTGGTGCGACTTGGCGCCCGGTGCTGATGGCCGGGTTGGCGTTGAGCTGGGCCTGGAGCCCACTCGGAGTCGTGTGGGCACGTATGGGGCCGCCATACGGCCCGCCCTGGACCTGGGGTGGCAGCTGGACGTAGAAGGGAGGCGCTCCCGAGGCGGTGGCGTCCAGGAGTTCGACTACTCGCTCCAGCAACATGTCAGGGCCGCCCTCCAACAGCCGGCACCGTAGCAGTTCTCAGGCCACCGTGAGCGCGGCCCTGGAGTTTGCCTGCTCCCATCGGGTGTGCGGCGCTGTGGCCGCGGAGTGATTCGAAGCTCTTGCTGCTGACCGCACCTGCCGTGGTGTGAGGGCAGGCAGCATTTAGCCGCGTCGCCCGCGCCCTGTAGCGCCCTGTGGAGCGCGGGCTACCTAAGGCGCAAGGTTGCGATTGCCCTGGGCTGGCGGCACGGCGTGGACGGGCCATGCCGCCCAGCGGTCAGCGTTGGCAGTTGGGTCGCTTGACATCAGGACGACGGGGCGACAAAACGCGAGGAGGCGGAAGGAGGACTCCGGCGCACCCCTACCTGGCGCGCCAAATGTCGGATTTCGGGTTCCCGCAGACCCTCGAGGTTCGAACACTGGGGTGCGCACGAAGATCTCTCCCCTACCAGCTCGTGTCTCTAAGTCTCGCAAAGATCTAAGCAAGAAAGATGAACACACAAGGGACATGACATTTATACTGGTTCAGGCCACCATTATGGTGTAATACCCTACTCCAGTGTGTGGTGTGGTGGATTGCCTCAGGGGCTGATGATGAATAGTACAAAGGGAGAACAGCCTCGCGAGGGGCTGTTCTTGAGCTGGTGCGATGAACTGCTTGGGTGAGTTCAGTCGCTTCTCTCTCTCTCTGGTTGATCTCTAGATGATCTGGATGGCTAGCCCTATTTATAGAGCCAGGACCTGGGCCTCTCCCCAAATAATGAGCGGGAAGGGCGCCAACAATTGGCCATTTTGAAGGGGAACAACTGGTACACTTATCTTGACTAAAGTTGGTCTTCGGCTGCCAAAGGCTCTGACGGTGATGCCGCTCTGGGCTCCACGATGACCTCCATCCCGCTGTTCTGCTGGTCTTGGTCTTATTGCACCAAAACAGTAACCTTTGCCTGATGCCTTGGCCTGTGCTTGCCCCCTTTGCACCTAATGGGAAACAAGGACACCGCACAGGCTGGCGCCCGCCTGGCGCCCGCCTAGTCCTCGATCGTCATGGCTTGCGTCACAGGCCCCTCAGGAGGTGCCCTGCCTTAATCTCTCCGCCTCCTCATGAGCCTGCCTGAGGAGGCTGCTCCTGAGGAAGCTACCGGTCGTCCGCCCCACGAGGCTTGGCCCCTCATGAGGGTCTTGAGCTTGAGCTGATGAAGCTGGGTTGCATTGGGCCCCCACTTGAGCCACGCCGTAGGCTGGCAAGTCTGGGGACCCCCGTTCCCAGAACGCCGACAACTCAGGCCCTAGTAACAAGCATTAGGCATAGCAAAGTCATACCAACATCAATCTTAGAACATAGTGGATACTAGGGATGAAACCCTAACAAATCTAACTCGATTACTAATCTCATCCAACCCATCACCGTCCAGCAAGCCTACAATGGGATTACTCACGCACGGCAGTGAGCATCATGAAATTGGTGATGGAGGATGGTTGATGATGACGATGGCGACGGATTCCCCTCACCGGATCCCCGAACGAACTCCAGATCTTCCCCCCGAGGAAGAACACGACTTGGCGGTGGCTCCGTATGTAAAACACGATGAATCCTTCTCTCTGATTTTTTTCTCCCCAAACGTGAATATATGGAGTTGGAGTTGAGGTCGATGGAGGTCTAGGGGGCCCACAAGGTCGGAGGGCGCGCCCCAGGGGGTTGGGCGTGCCCCCACCCTTGTGGCCATGGTGTGGCCCCCTTCACTTGATTCTTTCACCAATAGTTTTTTATTAATTCCAAAACATATCTCCGTGAAGTTTCAGGTCATTCCGAGAACTTTTTATTCTGCACAAAAATAACACCATGACAATTCTGCTGAAAACAACGCCAGTCCGGGTTAGTTCCATTGAAATGATGGAAATTAGAGTCCAAAACAAGGGCAAAAGAGTTTGGAAAAGTAGATACAATGGAGACGTATCAACTCTCCCAAGCTTAACCCATTGCTTGTCCTCAAGCAATTCAGTTGACAAACTGAAGTGATAAAGAAAACTTTTACGAACTCTATTTGATCTTGTTGTTGCAAATATGTGAAGCTAGCATTCAAGTTTTCAGCAAAGATCATGAACTAACCATATTCACAATAACATTTAGGTCTCACATTTACTCATATCAATGACATAATCCACTAGCCAGTAATAATAATAAATCTTGGATGACAACACTTACTCAAAACAATCATGATATGATATAACCAGATGGTATCTCGCTAGCCCTTTCTGAGACCGCAAAACATAAATGCAGAGCACCCCCGAAAATCAAGGACTGACTAGACATTGTAAATCATGGTGAAAGAGATCCAGTTACAGTCATACTCAATATAAATTAATAATAATGCATACAAATGACAATGGTGCTCTCTAACTGGTGCTTTTTATAAGAGGATGATGACTCAGCAATAAAAGTAAATAGATAGGCCCTTCGCAGAGGGAAGCCGGGATTTGCGAAGGTGCCAGAGCTCGAGTTTTTAAATAGAGGTAAATAATATTTTGAGCGGCATGCTTTCATTGTCAACATAAAAACTAAGAGATCTCGGTATCTTCCATGTTACATACATTATAGGCGGTTCCCAAACAGAATGGTAAAGTTTATACTCCTCCACCACCAACAAGCACACTCCACGGCTGGTCCGAAACAACGGGTACCGTCCAACTCACAACAATCCTTGGGGAGTTTTGTTTGCAATTTTTTTGATTTGATTTGAGCATGGGACTGGGCATCCCGGTTACCAGCCATTTTCTCGTGAATGATGTGCAGAGTCCACTCATCATGAGAATAACCCACCTAGCATGCAAGATACTAACAGCCCACAGTCGCTACATGAACGATTTGGGCATACAAAACAAAATTTCATTTGAAGGTTTAGAGTTTGGCACTTGCAAACTTACTTGGAATGACAAGTAAATACCACATATAGGAAGGTATGGTGGACTCATATGGAACAAATTGGGGTTTATGGAAGTGGATGCACAATCAGTATTCCCTCTTAGTACAAGTGAAGGCTAGAAAAAGACTGGAAAGCGACCAACTAGAGAGCAACAAAAGTCATAAGCATGCATTGTGATTAACCAACATTGAATGCAAGCATATGAGTAGGATATAAATCACCATGAACATAAATATCGTGGAGGCTATGTTGATTTTGTTTCAACTACATGCGTGAACATGTGCCAAGTCAAGCCACTCGAATCATTCAAAGGAGGATACCATCCTATCATACTACATCACAACCATTTTAATTTTCATGTTGGCACGCAAGATAAACCATTATAAGCTCCTAGCTAATTAAGCATGGCATGAGTAACTATAATCTCTAATTGTTATTGCAAACATGTTTCATTCAGAATAGGCTGAATCAGGAACGATGAACTAATCATATTTACAAAAACAAGATAGGTCGAGTTCATACCAGCTTTCCCTCATCTCAATCATTTCATCATATCTCTTCATTGTTGCCTTTCACTTGCACGACCGAACGGCATGGATAATAATAATAGTGCACGTGCATTGGACTAAGCTAGAATCTGCAAACATTTATTCAAAGGAGAAGACAAGGTAATATGGGCTCTTTGTTAGATCAACAATAATGCATATGAGAGCCACTCAACAGTTTCATCGTGGTCTTCTCCTCTCGACCCCCAAAGAAAAGAATTTCAAAGAAACACACAGAAATATTTTTGGAGTTTTTGTTTTTCTGAAGGAAGAGAAACAAGAACAAGAAAAACTATTTACACGGGAAAGCTCCCAACAAGCAAAAGAAGAACGAGAAATCTTTTGGGGTTTCCTATTAATACTACAACTATGCATGCATAGCAAGTAGACTACAAATAATTTTTTTTGTTTTTTCTTAAGGGTTTTCAAACAGACAAGAAGAAAGCAAAAAAGAAATAAACTAACATGGATAATACAATGGAAAGGTATGAATGCCGACAACTGAAATGAGTGTGTGAACATGAATATAATGTCGGTGAGAAATACGTACTCCCCAAGCTTAGGCTTTTGGCCTAAGTTGGTCTACGCCATGGATCAAAGTAGTTCTCTCCGGTGTACTAAGGAGGATCTTGGGGGGTTCCATTGGTTACCGAGCTCCTGTGGATCCCACTGATAAATAGACTCATGGTATGGATCAGGTGATGGCTCTAGCTCAGGAGGTGGGGATCGTGTCCCCTCCCAACATGCATGAATGGCCGTGGGCAAAACAAAGTACCTGTCTGAATGAATATCGAACAAAATAGGTGCAGGCAAGGTAACAATATGAAAAGTATTCTTGCTAAATACCAGGTTATAAATAAGTCTCTTTTCCTCATCATGGCGAATAAACTTATGTGCTACCATGCCGTCATAATCTAAATGTATAGTGGCTAGCAATTTCTCCTCTTTTTCATATTGCCTAATGGGTATCTCAAAGTGTTTAGTAAGGCAAGAGGCAAAGATAACTTCGAAAATAGGACCCTTTAAAACGGTTTAAGCTCAACCGTTTAGCTACCATAGTGCCCAAACTGTAAGTTCTATCTCTATGTAAAGCGTGGCGCAAAATGGCGAGGTCAGGGGCACTAAGGCCTCCACTCTCTCCACGACCAATTAAACATCTCCCAGCAAATAATGAGTAATAGCGTAAAAGAGGGAAATGAATACTAGACACTCTCGCTTCCAACACTCCTCTGTTTTCCCCTATGGTGGTTTCATGAATAAAACCTTCCACATCACTAGGACGTGGTTCCTCGACGCTACCTTCATAAGGTAATTTACAAACCTCACAAAAGTCATAAAGCATCATTTCTTTGTACTCATCATATAAGTGAAAATCTACCGTGGGTGGTGATCTTCTAGCATGAAAGTGAAAATTTTGCACAAAACTATTAGTGAGTAGGAGACATTGATTACATTGGTCGCGGAGGAAGTAGGTGATGCCTGCATTCTCAGCCAAACAATAGAAATCATCATAAATCCCAGCTGCTTGTAAGAATGCATGACATGGCCATTCACACGGCCAAATCTCTGTGGTGCAAGGAAGATTGTACTTAGGTTTTTCCTTCTCCTCATTTTCTTTTCCTTTGAACCCCGACTCGACGAGCCTCTCAACAATCTCCTCATCATTTTCTTTCTCTAAAAATTTCTGAAATTTTTAGTAACTCAAAATGAAAGTGAACCAAACTCAACAAAATTGATAGCAACTACTCCTTCAAGTGCCTAGAGACTATATCATGCATCAAAACTACTTTGGACCATATAAATTTGACATGCAAGCTCAAGAACAAGGTCACCACATTAGCAAAAAATTGCAATGAATAAAGCACTAGAACAAAAACTAATTGGATCATTGGAGGAGCCACATACCGAAGTTCAATCCCCTCCCCAAAGCAGTTTTGTGAATGGAGCTTTGAGCAAGGAGATCGAAAATGGCAGCAAAATGAGCAAGAACACTGGTTTGAGCTATGGAGTGATTTTTTCTAGAGGAAGAAGGAGAGGATGGGTGCTGGAATAAGTGGAGGGGGGCCACATGAGACCCACAAGTTTAGGGGGCACGCCCGAGGGGGGTGGCGTGCACTCCACCCTTGTGCCCAACTGGTGAAGCCCCCTGGTGTGTTCTAAGTTCCAGAAATTCTAAAATATTCTAAGAATAATCATACTAAATTTTCAGGGCATTTGGAGAACTTTTATTTTTGGGACATTTTTTATTGCAAGGATAATTCAGAAAACAGACAGAAAATACTATTTTTGCTTTATTTATTCTAAATAATAGAAAATAAAAGATAGGTACAGAGAGTTGTGCTTTCTAAATTCATCCATTGATACTATGAACTTGAGGTTGTTTCTTCGAAAAGTCTACCGTATGCTCATTACCATTAACATGAAAAGTGACACTGTCTTTGTTGCAATCAATAACAGACCCTGCAGTATTCAAAAAGGGTCTACCAAGGATGATCGACATACTATCGTCCTCAGGAATATCAAGAATAACAAAGTTCGTTAAGATAGTAATGTTTGCAACCACAATAGGCATATCCTCACAAATACCGATGGGTATAGCAGTTGATTTATCAACCATTTGCAAAGAGATTTCAGTAGGTGTCAACTTATTCAATTCAAGTCTATGATACAAAGAGAAAGGCATAACACTAACACCGGCTCCAAGATCACATAAAGTAGTTTTAACATAGTTTCTTTTAATGGAGCATGGTATAGTTGATACTCCTGATCTCCCAGTTTCTTTGGTATTCCACCCTTAAAAGTATAATTAGCAAGCATGGTGAAAATTTCAGCTTTCGGTATCTTTCTTTTATTAGTAACAATATCTTTCATATACTTAGCATAAGGAGGCATTTTAAGCATATCAGTCAAACACATATGCAAAAAGATAGGTCTAATCATTTCAGCAAAGCGCTCAAAATCCTCATCATCCCTTTTCTTGGTTGGCTTAGGAGGAAACGGCATGGGTTTCTAAACCCATGGTTCTCTTTCTTTACCATGTTTCCTAGCAACGAAGTCTCTTTTATCATAATGTTGATTCTTTGATTGTGGGTTATCAAGATCAACATCAGGTTCAATCTCTACATCATTATCATTACTAGGTTGAGCATCAACATGAGCATCATTATTAGTGTTATTACTAGGTTCATGTTAATCACCAGATTGTGTCTTAGCATCAGAAATAGAAATATGATTGGGATTCTCAGGTGTATCTATAACAGGTTCACTAGCATGCAAAGTCCTACCTGTTTTCTTCTTCTTTTTAGTAGAAGGACTAGGTGCATTAGTATTAGTTCTCTGAGAATCTTGCTCAACTCTCTTAGGATGACCTTCAGGATACAAAGGTTCCTGGGTCATTTTACCACCTCTAGTCATAACCCTAACAGCATTATCATTATTCTTACCATTCAGCTCATTAAGCAAATCATCTTGTGCTTTAAGTACTTGTTCTACTTGAGTTGTAACCATGGAAGCATGTTTACTAACAAGCTTAATATAATTAATAGTTCTACTCATATAATCACCCAAGTGGTGAAGCATGTAAGCATTACGTTTCAATTGTCTACTAACATAAGCATTGAAGTTTTCTTGTTTAATGATAAAATTATCAAACTCATCCAAGCATTGACTAGCAGACTTATTATGAGGAATATCACCTTCATAAAATCTATGGAGAGAGTTTACCTCTACTACCTGTGTCGGGTTATCAAGACCATGTATTTCTTCAATAGGCGTTAAAACTTTTACCATCTTCAGCTTTAATACCTTTTTCTTTCATAGACTTCTTTGCCTCTTGCATATCTTTAGGACTGAGAAATATAATACCCCTTTTCTTCGGAGTTGGTTCAGGAAGTGTCCAATCATTTTCATTACTCAATATATTATTCAATAGCAATTAAGCTTGCTCAACAGTTCTTTCCCTGAAAACACAACCAGCACAACTATCCAGGTGGTCTCTGGAAGCATCGGTTAGTCCATTATAAAAGATATCAAGTATTTCGTTTTTCTTGAGAGGATGATCAGGCAAAGCATTAAGTAATTGGAGAAGCCTCCCCAAGCTTGTGGGAGACTCTCTTCTTCAATTTGCACAAAATTAAATATTTCCTTCAAAGCAGCTTGTTTCTTATGAGAAGGGAAATATTTTGCAAAGAAGTAGTATATCATATCCTGGGGACTACGCACACAACCAGGAGCAAGAGAATTAAACCATAAATTAGCATCACCCTTTAATGAGAAAGGAAACAATTTAAGAATATAGTAATATCGAATTTTTTCCTCATGTGCAAATAGGGTGGCTATATCATTCAATTTAGTAAGATGTGCCACAACAGTTTCAGATTCATAACCATTAAAAGGATCAGATTCAACAAAATTAATTAACTCAGGATCGACAGAGAATTCATAATGCTTATCAGTAACAAAGATAGGTGAAGTAGCAAAAGTGGGATTATATTTCATTCTAGCATTCAAAGACTTTTCTTTCAGCTTACCTAACAGTTTCTTAAGATCATCTCTATCATTGCAAGCAAAGAAGTCTCTAGTAGTTTATTCATCCATAACATAATCCTCAGGTACAACAAGCAATTCATATCTAGGGGGAGAGTCATAATCATCATTTTCAATAATATCATCAGTTTCAGTAATTTCATTCTCTCTAATCTAGAAAGTTGTTCATCAAGAAATTCACCTAGTGCCACAGTATTATTAAGCACAGAAGTGGTATCATTATAAGCTTCATGCATAGAAGAAGTTGCATCATTAATAACATGCGACATATCGGAATCAATAGTAGGTGTAGGTCTCGCAAGTTTACTCAAAATAGAAGGCGAATCAAGTGCGGAGCTAGATGGCAGTTCCTTATCTCCCCTCGTAGTTGAGGGAAAACTCTTGGTTCTTTGATCTTTCAAATTCCTCATAGTGATCAACAGATATAAATCCCAAGTGAGTCAGAGAATAGAGATATACTTCCCGGCAACGGTGCCAGAAAAAGGTCTTGATAACCCACAAGTATAGGGGATCACAACAGTTTTCAAGGTGTGACGCCCCAAGACCGGAGCTTCAGATGCCTTCCAGGGTTTCCGAGTTTCGCCGTGTGTTTTATTTGCTTGTTGCATTGCATCATGTCATCTCTTGCATTGCATCGTTTCATCATGCCATCATATCATTAATTTTAAAACTCAACTAAATAAACCGTATGGATCTTCGATCCATTTAAATTGAGGAAACTCACATGGTGGGTTCTCTTTAAAACATACCCTCCCGATATTTAGGGAGCTATATTAAAATATTCCATTAACTTCGGAATCACCCATAAACACACTTGCAAAATAATTTCGTTCCTTTTTCTGCTTCAAGTTTGGTCTCCAAACTTTGCCCTAAATTTCTTTCATCATTTTCCAGAGCCCCACCGAAATCCGAACATTTTGGACCTTCCTTTTATCGAGTCCTAATTCAAACCCATTTGAATTAAATTCAAATGAGTTTGAATTTAAATCTTTCAATCATGGCCTTTCTATTTTTCTTGGAACAAGCGCATTTATGCGAGTCCGGGAAAATTAACCCCATGCTCAAATTATTTCTCCAACCCTTTCTTTATCTCCTTTTTCTTTCTTTGCTATTTATTGCTTTTGGTAAATAAAAGAGAAGTGGGGGATTAGAGAGAGAGAGAGAGATCCAGCGCAGCCCAACTCCTCCTGGCCTTTTTCCCTCTTAACCGAGATGGCCCATCTAGGCCCAACTAACCCTCCTAACCCTAGCCGCCAGAGAGCCCGATCCCCTCTCCATCGATCTCCCCCTCTCGTTCCCGTGCCGCCGCCCCACGCACACACACGCACGCATCGAGCCAGGGAGACGAGCTCCCTGCGCCCAATCCCCTTGACACCCTCTCCTCGACCCCCTCGGCCTCCTCCACCGCGATTCCTTCCCCTCGTCGCCTCCATCCCTTTCCCCCGCTGCCTCCGCGCGCGAGCGCTTGCACGCCCGCGCCTCCCGATCGATGCCGTCGCCGCTCCGGCCGACGAGGACCCCCCTTGTGCCGCCAAGAGGAGAGCTCCTCTTCCTTGCGCCCTGCTCCTTCCTCCTGAGCCTCTCCCTCGAGCTTCTCTGCCTCCGCACCCGCAAGTCATCGGCGTCCCGACGGCCTCGTCAGCCCCGTTGTTGAACACGGACACCTTCAGGAGCTTCCCCGAGTTCCAGTAGCTCTCGTGTCGCCGTTCCCGCGACGACGACCTCCCCTTCCTCTGGTCCTCCTCCTCACCTCGTGCCCGGCGCCAGCCATGGCCGCCTCACTGTTGCTCCACCATGTTCGCCTTGCTGCAGCTGCTCCCCTGCGTCGCTCAAGTCCCAGCAGCCCCTTTGCCTGCTCATCACCATCGACCCGGCAGGAGCTCCGCCTCCCTGCTTCACGTCAAGGCCGAAGTCGCCGCTTCTTCCAGTCGCTATCCTCGCGAGCGGCTCTGTTCGGCAGGCTCCCCTCCAAATTCGTCAATGCCTTTGTTTGACCCGTGTTCGACTACAGTGCAAACGCCAAGTTCCACTATGACATGCACCACTACTGCCGCTGAGGGTTTCGTCAAGTTCAACTACATCGACTACGAATGGTGACGACCCCGAACATCTACGGAGAGTGTACAACTACCGTTGCCGTGATTTCGACAAGACGTCATGTACCTCTACTTCCACTACCGCCGACATGTACGACTACGAAACGAGTACGACTACTTCCACGATGTCCGTGAACCACTACCGTTGCCGTGAACGACTACTTCCCCCTATGACCCGTGAATGACTACTTTCCTCGACGTTTTTGAACCGCTCTGAAAATGCACGCTTCGAAGGTATAATGTCAGGACCCCGACTCAATGCAACATCGATCTAGCATGTAACATCTCATATCACTTTGCGGCCTCACGCACGGTATTCCCACGGGTGTCGCCTTACCTTTCCCCGGGACCGTTTGCGCCTTTTGGCACACGTATATGACAGTCTTGCTAGCATCCATATGATAAGGAGCCCGGGCTGACATGGCTAGTCGTAAACCCAAAGTGGCACAGACTTACAGGGACAGGCATCCATGACCCAGCATCGAACGTGTCGGTCATCAGCGAGTGAATCCAGGCTGTAGCACTAGGCTAGCAGGACTCCGGTGAACCGGGCTTTAGCGGGCTAACAGGACTCCGGTATCCATCGCGTGACATTTCCCTAAAGGGACGGACACAGGAACGAAGAAGGACACATGCCGGCCAGCCTAAGTGTTCCGGAGCAGTAGCAAGCTACCATGGCTCGGTGGAAACACTAGGGGACATTTCCCGATAAGAGAGGCTACTAAAGATAAACAACTAGATAGTCAGATCCCACACATACCAAGCATTTCAATAACATACACACAATATGCTCGATATGTGCAAACACAACATGGCATCACAACATGACTCTACGACTCAAGTATTTATTCAATAGGCTCCGAGGAGCGAGATATTACAAACAAGGGTCTCACGACCCAACATTCAGAGCATACAAATCAAAGCACAAGCGGAATCTATCATGTCTGAGTACAGACATCTATAAATGAAAAGGGCTTGAAAGCCTGACTATCTACCAGGTCCTGCCGAGGGCACAAGATCGTAGCTGAGGTAACAAGCTAAACGTCGTAGTCCACGTGGAACTACTAGTGAGACTGAGGTCTCTCTGCAAAAACATAAATTAAGCAACGTGAGTACAAATGTACCCAGCAAGACTTACATCAGAACTAACTACATATGCACCATTATCAACAAAGGGGATGGTGGGGTTTAACTGCAGCAAGCCAGCTTTGACTCGGTGGCTATCCTGAACTACGACTGCAAGTAACTCTTTGAGGTGGCGCACACGAGTCCACATATTCACCATATCAATACACCACTATGGATCCGCTCCCGTCTCCCTGCGAGAACGCCATCCATAGCACTCACGCTTATCTTGCGCAATTTAAAGTATCCACTTTCACTTGTCTATGAACTGATATAAGCAACCCAGAAGTCCTTTTCCGCGGACACGGCTATTCGAATAGATGATGTTAACCCTGCAGGGGTGTACTTCTTCACACACGCTCTCACCACTTACCGCCGTTTACACGACATGTACTCGACAACCTTCAAGCGGAAGCCCAATGTGGGTGTCGGCCACGGCCTGCCTAAACACTCAAGTCTCTAGTCCAGGTTTATCGCCTATTCGGGTTCCATCCATGAGGAGATCCGGCCGGAGTTTCACTCACAGCCCCAAACGATGTGAACAGGGTTCCCGAGACACCAAACGGGCGCCCGGTACACCGTGCCACGTGCCTACCGCATCACAGCCCACCCCTCCGGTCAGCGCTGCCCACGGCCTCCAGCATACTAGAAACACTAGAAACTACTTGCAACTCCTGGACAGAGGACAAGGGTGATCAAGAAGCCGAGAGGGTCCATTGGTTTCGGGCCCAATGCGTGGTAGTAGCTGAATCATGGATCACAAACACAGAACTCAGTTCCTGAGGACGGCTGCAATGAGACAACCCACCATGTACTCCTACATGGCCTCTCACCGCTACCTTTACCAAATCGTATTCACACACTTAGCTCACACACAGTAGGACATGTTCACACACCTCTGATTCATCCCCGATGAATCAGACCTGACTCAACTCTAAGCAGTAGCAGGCATGACAAACAAGCATGAATGAGTAGGCACAACAGGGCTCAAACAACTCCTACTCATGCTAGTGGGTTTCATCTATTTACTGTGGCAATGACAGGTCATGCAAAGGATAAAGGGGTTCAGCTACCGCAGCAAGTAACAGATGAATCGTTGTTGTCCTAATGCAGTAAAAGAGAGCAGGAGCGAGAGAGTAGGATTGTATCGGAATGAACAAGGGGGTTTTGCTTGCCTGGCACTTCTGAAGATAACATTGAGTCTTCATCAGTGTCAACGATCACAACGTCGGAACATCGTCTATCGGGAGGGAACAGATACCGGCAACAAGGAAGAAATACAATCAATGCAATGCACAATATGATGCATGCTCATGACATGGCAATATGAATGTGTTTTGAGCTAATGCAACTAGCAACAGATTAAATGAAGTTGGTTTGAATACAAGATTCAAATTCAAACTCCATATGTGATTATTCAAATGCCATTTAATTTATTTGTGCTAAACAGCAGCTATAAGTTGTTCTAACATGCATGAAAATGGTACAGATGGATTCCTTGAATTTCTGATAATTTTTCATATATAAATTATTTAATTTATAGTTACGGTTGAATTTCTATGATTTTTTATAAGTTTATACAATTTTCTGGAATTTCCTGCATAATAATAAATCCAGAAAATGATTTATGGCGTCAGCACCACGTCACTGTGACGTCAGCAAAGTCAACTGGCAAGGTCCAGGTCAAACCTGACGTGCGGGGTCCACACGTCAGTGACACAGGAACTAATCCCGGTCAAACCCAGCGTTGACTGGGGTTTGACCAGGGGTGGGGCCTACTGTCAGTGGCTGTAGGTTGTTTAGTTAGTTGGGTTAGCTCCTAATGACGGAGCCACGTCAGCTCCCGCCGGAGTTTCGCCGGCGACGACCTAAACTGCGGCGGCAACTCGCCGGACTTGAGCTGCGGGCGACGGATGGATGCACGAAGGCCACCAGGGGGTAGCCCACGCTCGACCGCGTCTAGCTGAGCGATCGGAAGGCCTCGGAGTCGCCGGAGATGACGGCGGCGAGCACAGAAGCGGCGGCCGGAGCTCGGGCGAGCTCGGGGTCGAGGCCACAGCGGTCTTGGCGATGCAGGGGTTAACACCTACGGCGTCTACGCGGTGCGGCGAGAACGTTGGACGCATGCCCGGGACCGAATGGTCACCGGAGCGTCATCGTCGGTGAGCTTTGGCGGCGGCGCTGTCGGGTGAGAAAGGCACGGCGGCTACGGCATACGAGGGAGAAAACGGAGAAGGGGAGGAGGATCAGGAGCTCACAGCGGTTCCAGTAGGCTTCGAAGCGGGCTCGGGGAAGCGACGATGGTGGCGAATCGACGGTGAAGATCCTCGGCGGCCGGCGATGGAAACGGCGATGCCGGCGACATTGTGGCGCGTCCGTAGTTCCATGGCTTGGTGGAGAGGATGAGGAAGACGTCCCGGAGCTCTTGGACAGGTCAGGGGAGCAAGGGGGTGGCTGTGGCCGCGGTAACGGCGTCGGCGGCGACGAGCTCCGCTCGGTGGGGAAGAGAGAGGGATCCAGGGGGAAAGTGAGGGTGAGTGAGCGAGCGGGGAGGGTCCAGGAGATGTTGTGGCGTTGCGGGTGACGTCCAGGGGAGGAGGAGGCAGCCAGGCAGGGAGGAGGTGGCCGGGGCGCGTGGCCGCGCGCGTCGGGCGCGTGCCCGTCCTCCTGGCAGGGAGGAAGACGACAGGGGAGGAGAGGTGGGCTGGGCCAACAGTGTTGGGCCGCCAGGTGGGTGGGCCTCAGGTAAGCGTCAGGTAAGTCCTTCTCTCTCTCTCTTTTATTTCTATTTAATTCTGTTTTCTGTTTTCTGTAGTTTGTTTTGATTTAGTTTTAGACACTAAACCATTTTTATTGCTTCTGATAATTATGGTAGGGACTAGTAGGATTATTCCAAAGCCCTTCATCAAGGATCAGAATTATTGGACATATATTAATTAATTAAGAAATATATATCCAATGCAAATAGTTATTTATTTAATTCAAAGGCCCAAAATAATTAACTCTGAGATACCAAAAATATTGTTTTGAGTTTTTCGTCTTTGCAATATTTTCAGAGACTAAGAGGAACATTTTCTTGGACTTCTTTGAGAAGATTTTAATGTTGATCATTTTTAGAAGGTTTCTGAGGCTTTGAAAATTCCCCAATTAAAATTTCATTTAAATTTAGACATGATGCATGGATGCTAGAGCGAAAACAATTAAGGGCTGATCTGGGGCTGTGACAGCTCACCCCCACTAAACAAGAATCTCGCCCCGAGATTCAAGACGTGAAGTAAGAGGAAAAGGGGGAGTCAAAAAAAGTATCACAATCTTCATGATCCAATTGCCCTTCTCGGAGATGGTGATCCATTCCATCATCTTGGTCTTGACGTCTTTTCTTTCGAGATCTTCACTCGACACGACAATAGAAAGAAGGGGAAAACCCTACAGAATTTACTCGTCTTTGAAGATCGAGCAACTCAAGATCAGTTCATGGAGAGACGTAAGAACAACTCTTGAGTTGAGACACCAAAGACACATTAGGAATGATGGGAAAGAAATGGATGACGAAGGTTCAAATTGGTAGGCAACCATTCCACGCTTAGATAAAATGGTGGATGGTGTCAAGGTGGCGAAGAAATAACTGCCAGGATTCCGTAACGGGCACCTTGGGAAAAGTGACGCAAAGAACTATTCCCTTAAGTGGCAAAAAGAATTACTTTTGGTTCACAGATCATTGAAACTCTTCATACCAGCCTAAGGCAATTCACAACGATCGTTTGGTGGAGTGCAAAGGAATGGTACACCCGGACTAGAATGGATGATGTGGACTACCTTGTTGAAGACAACGCAATGGATGATTTTTGCTTATCACCGGAAATGGAAGAGACCCATGGTAGAATGGCACATTGGCGGTGCAAGCTGGGAACAAAAATGCAAATGCTGGGAATGATTCTGGTAACTGGGGAAGAACCCAACAATAGAGAGTGAATTCACTGTTTGAAAGGTCATAGCATTGCCGAGGAAACTGAGAGCATCCCAGTTAATGCCGATGATAACACGTACCGCTTGTGCGTGCTCTCAAGAACTTGAGCATTTCCATAATCATCAAGATCTTACCAACATCCGTGTCAAGGATCCTGGCAACACAACATACTACCATGATGGCTAATGATGGATGATGCAGATGCAAAGGAAGATAACACCTTCTTAGATTTCACCCTTGGCGGGGCCAAGGAAATCAAATCTGGATGATCAACCGAGAGACATTTAGCACTCCGCTTCTAATGTTCTCCTTGATGTGCTAGTGTAACCCATTCATAGATATGGTTTGATATCTAGAACATCAAGTAAAAAGGTCGGACTTCGGAGCACAAAATCCATAAGGAACAACTAGGGAGTAGATCCTACGAAATCCTTATGGGGAGGTGGCCAACTTCCTCAATCAAGATATTATAATAATAGGTCTTCCGGCTGGGTGTGTTGGCCACGACATCCACTTTACCAGTTTCCGAGGGACCGATATTATAGTTCTTGGGAAATGTTCCAAACCATCATATCTGCCTGAGATTCAGATCTGGTTGGTGTCAGGATATTCCAGACTTATCGAGTCTAGGAAGATAAATGAAAGTTTGCAACACAATTCGACGAGATAACGTTGCGAGATTCTCGGGAAATGAACTATGATAGCAAACTCCAAAACATGAGCTGGTTCTGCTACACACGTGTGAACACGATGTCCTAGACAAGCATGACCACGTGGTAGTCTTACAATAAAACACTACCGAGTTCAGGTTGGGAACCATCAACGAGGGTATCGAAGTCCTTATATAAGTCCGGATTAGCTCTTATGAAGGAACTCCTTCTCCTTGAACAAATCAATCAGTGGCTTGGTGTGCTAGGGATACATATAGATTGAAGGTTGCAAGTCTTCAAACCACAGAATTCTTCGCACGTGTGCATGACTGATTTGGAATGATTCCAAAGAAAGCAACATTGACTTTCCCAAATCCACGGCGGCAACTTGCATCAGATGCACATGAATTAAAGGAAGTCACTACCTTCATCCAAACATATGCTTCATGAACGAAACACGAAGAAATGCTTACACAAGTTTCCAACACTAGGTTGATGTTCAACATGACTCATGGGAGAGACAAAATGCTACTGATGGGCTCAACAACAACTCATCGAGATTTCCATGTAAATGGAATTCCATAATTATGTGAACAAGTGATAGCATTGGTCAGACCCAAAAGATATAATGGTGTATGCTCGAGGGATCAACCACGAGTAAGACAACATTACGAGCATTGTTGGTACTGATTTGATTTGACGATAGCCCACACTCAAATCAAAGGATTGATAAGACAATAGGTCCAGCAACTGATCATAGGGACCAATCGATGAAGATATCATCTTTCTTCAACACACACTACACAAGAATATCCCTTTGGAACGAACTAAGTCAGGCAAGCTTTTATCTTCCAACTCTCCAAGTTGTTTTCTAGCTTAACCAACTAGCTCAGGGATATCTAACACCGATTCTTGGAGAGAAGGTGGTTCACAAGAAACCAACTTGATCACGAGCTCAACATAACAGTCAGGGGACAACCTGGTAATACTTCCGAGAAGATATTCGGAAAATCACGAACCACCGGTATGTTACTAAGCTCGAGAACAATCTCGCTTTTGAGGGCAAGACGATATGATCAAATGAGTGAGGACTTGACAAGATCCTAACTCATCAATCGAAGGGTGCACCGAAATAAGGACTAGGTAGCACGATCAGTCTTAGAAGGATGATTCAAAAACCAACACGCTAAGAATGAAATTATTATCCTTTAACTACCATGCAACGAGGTTGCTGGGGGTATTGATTTGACACATCACAATTCAGTTGTCGGTATTCCGGTTGCATCAACACGAGGACCGAGGAATGACTAATGATGGTGAGAAGTATCACTACCAAGAGTTCATAGGATGGTGTGCAATTCCTATAACAATCCCGATATAAAAGATGGTAATACTCCAAGGTAGTATAGAGCAGAAGCAAGATTAGCAATTTGATCTGCGGAGTACGACTTCTTTGACCCAATCCTGGATATGGAAGAGGTACTAGAGTTTGTTTCTCCTAGTCATTCCATGATAGAATGGCTTGACGGACCACAAGAGTAATAGGCATAGATAAACGAACGCACGCATACTCTTGACTATCAATTGATAGACGAAGGTCAGTAGACAGCTAAAGAGGGACAACTCAAAGGAACATATAACTTTCTGAGTTGTGGATGCATAGATTAGTATGTCGAACCAAGTTCAACAAGTTTCTTACGAATAACCCATGCAGAAAAGTAGAACTGGCAGAGTCGCAATATAGAATGGAGAACTCATAGAGGGCCTGTTGTGATCTTTTGATCCAACAAACTTCTGCCATAATGGTTCATGATATTTGGAAGAACGATATACCACGGACCTCGAGGACTATCGCAAAGGTTACTAATATACTAAAGGAACTAGCAACACCATCAACATGATGTAAGTAGAGTGAATCTCGGGTTCAAAACCCAGGAATAGAATACCTACTACTAAGTAGCATCACGAGATGCTTTCGAGAATGATGGCCAGAATCTTCACACTGGGAACACAAAACGTTGCTAGATTACTAGGTGACTCCCTAAAACACCTAGGGTCATAATAGTAACTCCAACATATATGTCGAGGCAATAAATTACCTCAACGCACCGGTTAGTGTGCTTATTCTGACCATAAGGGACATCGGGAACGGAAAGAAAGGATTTGCAAATGCATCAGACTATTTAGAAACCTGGGATGACTCGGACAGCATAACGGCTGTAAATGCTCAAAAGGTTTGGAGACATACTACAAAATGGTGGCATAACCACTCAGAAACACAATATCAAGGTTTCGAGATCAACAATTAACATACGGAAGTAGTAGGAACTGAACTGAGACTTAAATCCAACAATCTATAAGTCTACGGATTAGTAACACGTGATCCTGATAGAAAGAAGAGATAGCCTAGTTCTTAATCCCCGTAGGAAGATAAGATGACTCAGATCAGAAGGCATAAGGTATAAGGAGTAAAAAGAGCCTTACGTTCCATCCCACAATCAATTCCCTTATATAACTAAAGAATTTCTAGACTCAACTTCGACCAGTTTGGCTTGGTAATCCTACAGGCAGTCAAGCTCTGATACCAACGCTGTCAGGACCCCGACTCAATGCCACATCGATCTAGCATGTAACATCTCATATCACTTTGCGGCCTCACGCACGGTATTCCCACGGGTGTCGCCTTACCTTTCCCCGGGACCGTTTGCGCCTTTTGGCACACGTATATGACAGTGTCGCTAGCATCCATATGATAAGGAGCCCGGGCTGACATGGCTAGTCGTAAACCCAAAGTGGCATAGACTTACAGGGACAGGCATCCATGACCCAGCATCGAACGTGTCGGTCATCAGCGAGTGAATCCAGGCTGTAGCACTGGGCTAGCAGGACTCCGGTGAACCGGGCTGTAGCGGGCTAACAGGACTCCGGTATCCATCGCGTGACATTTCCCCGAAGGGACGGACACAGGAACGAAGAAGGACACATGCCGGCCAGCCTAAGTGTTCCGGAGCAGTAGCAAGCTACCATGGCTCGGTGGAAACACTAGGGGACATTTCCTGGTAAGAGAGGCTACTAAAGATAAACAACTAGATAGTCAGATCCCACACATACCAAGCATTTCAATAACATACACACAATATGCTCGATATGTGCAAACACAACATGGCATCACAACATGACTCTACGACTCAAGTATTTATTCAATAGGCTCCGAGGAGCGAGATATTACAAACAGGGGTCTCACGACCCAACATTCAAAGCATACAAATCAAAGCACAAGCGGAAGCTATCATGTCTGAGTACAGACATCTATAAATGAAAAGGGCTTGAAAGCCTGACTATCTACCAGATCCTGCCGAGGGCACAAGATCGTAGCTGAGGTAACAAGCTAAACATCGAAGTCCACGTGGAACTACTAGTGAGACTGAGGTCTCTCTGCAAAAACATAAATTAAGCAACGTGAGTACAAATGTACCCAGCAAGACTTACATCAGAACTAACTACATATGCACCATTATCAACAAAGGGGATGGTGGGGTTTAACTGCAGCAAGCCAGCTTTGACTCGGTGGCTATCCTGAACTACGACTGCAAGTAACTCTTTGAGGTGGCGCACACGAGTCCACATATTCACCATATCAATACACCACTATGGATCCACTCCCGTCTCCCTGCGAGAACGCCATCCATAGCACTCACGCTTTGCTGGTCTTGTTTTACCATTGTCGAAATGTCTTGTAAACCGGGATTCCGAGTCTGATCGGGTCTTCCTGGGAGAAGGTATATCCTTCATTGATCGCGAGAGCTTATCATGGGCTAAGTTGGGACACCCCTGCAGGGTATAAACTTTCGAAAGCCGTGCCTGTGGTTATAGGCAGATGGGAATTTGTTAATGCCCGGTTGTAGAGAACTTGACACCAGATACGAATTAAAACGCATCAACCGCGTGTGTAGCCTTGATGGTCTCTTTTCGGCGGAGTCCGGGAAGTGAACACGGTTTTGGGTTATGTTTGACGTAAGTAGGATTTCAGGATCACTTCTTGATCATTGCTAGTTCACGACCGTTCCGTTTGCTCTCTTCTCGCTCTTATTTGCGTATGTTTGCCACCATATTTGCTTAGTGCTTGCTGCAACTCCACCTCATTACCACTTCCTACCCATAAGCTTAAATAGTCTTGATCTCGCGGGTTTTGAGATTGCTGAGTCCTCGTGACTCACCATATACTATCACAACAGTTGCAGGTGCCGATGATACCAGTGCAGGTGATGCAACCGAGCTCAGATGGGAGCTCAACGAAGACCTTGGTTGTTGCTATGTTTTGTTTCTTGATGATCAGTAGTGGAGCCCAGTTGGGACGATCTAGTGCTTGCTGCAACTCCACCTCATTACCACTTCCTACCCATAAGCTTAAATAGTCTTGATCTCGCGGGTTTTGAGATTGCTGAGTCCTCGTGACTCACCAGATACTATCACAACAGTTGCAGGTGCCGATGATACCAGTGCAGGTGATGCAACCGAGCTCAGATGGGAGCTCAACGAAGACCTTGGTTGTTGCTATGTTTTGTTTCTTGATGATCAGTAGTGGAGCCCAGTTGGGACGATCGGGGATCTAGCAGTTGGGTTATCTTCTTTTCTTTTGGCTTCGTCCGTAGTCGGACCATGTGTGTACTCTGATTGATGTATGATTTATTTATGTTCTTTGTGTGAAGTGGCGATTGTAAGCCAACTCTTTATACCATTCTTGTTCATTACTTGGGATTGTGTGAAGATGACCCTTCTTGCGACAAAACCACAATGCGGTTATGCCTCTAAGTCGTGCTTCGACACGTGGGAGATATAGCCGCATCGTGGGTGTTACACGAGGGTAGAGTATTCAACCCGAATTTATTGATTCGACACAAGGGGAGCCAAAGAATATTCTTGTGTATTAGCAGCTGAGTTGTCAATTCAACCACACCCAAAAGACTTAATATCTCTAGAAAAGTATTTATTAGCCAAGTAGTATGGAAGTAACGATAACGGTGGCAAAAGTAACAATAGCAGTTTTGTAGCAATCGTAACAATGGCAACGGAAAAATAATGAAGCAAAGATCAATATGTGAAAAGCTCGTAGGCAATGGATCAATGATGGATAATTATGTCGGATGGCATTCATCATGCAATAGTTATAACATAGGGTGACATAGAAGTAGCTCTAGTTCATCAATATAATGTAGGCATGTATTCCGAATATAGTCACACGTGCTTATGGAAAAGAACTTGCATGGCATCTTTTGTCCTACCCCTCGTGGCAGCGGGGTCCTAATGGAAACTAAGGGATACTAAGGCCTCCTTTTAATAGAGTACCAGACCAAAGCATTAGCACTTAGTGAATAGACGAACTCCTCAAACTATGGTCATCACCGGGAGTGGTCCCGACTATTGTCACTCCGGGGTTGCCAGATCATAACACGTCATAGGTGACTATAACTTGCAAGATAGGATCAAGAACACAAGTATATTCATGAAAACATAATAGGTTCAGATCAGAAATCATGGCACTCGGGCCCTAGTGACAAGCATTAGGCATAGCAAAGTCATAGCACCATCAATCTTAGAACATAGTGGATACTAGGGATCAAACCCTAAAAAAACTAACTCGATTACATGGTAAATTTATACGTCTCCAACGTATCTATAATTTATGAAGTATTCATGCTGTTATATTATCATTCTTGGATGACTTACAATCATTTTATAGCAACTTTATATCATTTTTGGACTAACCTATTGACCCAATGCCTAGTGTCAGTTGCTGTTTTTCGCTTCTTTTTTACATCAAAGGAAATCAATATCAAATGGAGTCCAAACACCGTGAAACTTTTTGTGTATTTTTTATGGACCAGAGGACTCCCGATGGGCGAAAGCAGCACCTGGGGGGTTCCCCGAGGGGGGCGGACACGCTTGGGGGCCCAGGCGTGCCCAGGTGGGTTGTGCCCACCTCGGTGGCCTCCCGCATCCCCTCTTTGCCCTATAAAATCCCAAATATTCCAAAAACCCTCGGGGTTAACCTAGATCAGAAGTTCCGTCGCCGCAAGGCTCTGTAGCCACTGAAAACCAATCTAGACCCCGTTCCGGCACTCCGCCGGAGGGGGGAATCATCACTAGTGGCCATCTTCATCATCCCAACGACCACCACGATGAGGAGGGAGTAGTCCGCCCTCGGGGCTGAGGGTTTGTACTAGTAGGTATGTGTTTAATTTCTCTCTCTCTCTATCTATCTATCTCTATCTCTCTCTCGTGTTCTTGAGATGTCAGGATCTTGATGTATCGTGGGCTTTGTTAATATAATCAGATCATATGGTGTTTTCCCCTCTCTATCTTGTTGTGATGAATTGAGTATTTCCCTTTGAGATTTCATTGTTATCGGATTGAATACTTATATGGATTTGAGATCACTTGATATATGTCTTGCATATGAATACTCGTGGTAACAATGGGAGTCATATTGATTCACTTGATATGTGTTTTGGCACTCAACTCACAGATTCCCGAGGTGACATTGGGGTAATCTACGCATAGGGGTTGATGCACGTTCTTGTCTTTGTTTCTCCGGTAGAAATCTTGGGGCACTCTTTGAAGTTCTTTGTGTTGGATTGAGTATTATGAGTCTGAAATTATTTGGTGTTATGTTAGTACGAACTCTTGGATAGATCGATCGAAAGGAATAGCTTCGAGGTGGTTTCATACCCTAGAAATGATTTCTGCTTATGTTCTCCGCTAGATTGGAACTTTGGAGTGATTCTTCAGTGCACTTTGAGGGGTGGTTATATGATCCAATTATATTATCACTGTTGAGAGATTGCACTAGCAAAAGTATGGACCCTAGGCCTCATTTTCAAGCATTAGAATACTGTTTTTGCTCCATTTTATAAATTTCTACCTTGCTGTTTTTATTTATTCAGATTATAAAAATATATTTCTAGCATAAATATTACACTTTTATCACCATCTCTTCGCTGAACTAGTGCACCTATACAATTCGCCATTGTATTGGGTGTGTTGGGACATAAGAGATTTCTTGTATTTGGTTGCAGGGTTGTTTAAGAGAGACCATCTTCATCCTACAGCTCCCATAGATTGATAAACCTTAGGTCATCCACTTGCGGGAAAATTGCTACTGTCCTACAGAACTCTGCGCTTGGAGGCCCAACACGAGTCTACAGGAATAAAGTTGCGTAGTAGACATTCAGGCTCTTTTCTGGCGCCGTTGCCGGGGAGGCTAGATAAGCGGCACTCACATCCCTTCAACGAAGTTCTTTTCTGGCGCCGTTGCCGGGGAGGTGAGTGCATGAAGGTATATATTTAGATCTTGCAATTTAATCTTTTAGTTTCTTGTTTTATCACTAGTTTGGTTTTATAAAAGAAAACTACAAAAAATGGAATTGAGGTTGCATCATATTATTCATCTTTATAATTTCTTTCGTGAAAACGATGGAAAGGAAAATTGTGCTCAATTGATAGAAGAAGAATTTTATAAAATGTTTGGCATAAATGATGAGCATGATTGCAATGTTGTTAGTATGAATTCTTTGGATATCCATGATGCTAGTGATATGAAAAGCCATAAGCTTGGGGATGTTATGTTTGATGAAGATGATATTTTTAGTCCCTCAAGATTTGATGTGCAAATTTTTTATAATGATTGCATGCCTCCTATTTATGATGATTATAATGATGAAAGTGGATTTGGAGGGGTCATGACTTTATTTAGTGATGAATCCACCATTTTGGATGAGGCTTCAGTTGACTATGATAACAAAGTTGCTATCTATGATGATTATGGTGATGACATGTATGCTATAAAGAATAATTATAACCATGAAACTTGTCATCATGATTTTAATTTTCAATCCCATGATAGTTATTTTGTTGAGTTTGCTCCCACCACTATTGATGAGAAGAAATTTGTTTATGTGGGCAGTAATAAAATTTCTATGCTCATGGATCATGAATAGAATGCTTTATGTGATAGTTATATTGTTGAATTCATTCATGATGCCACTGAAAATTATTATGAGGGAGGAACATATGCTTGTAGGAATTGCAATAATATCAAGTTTCCTCTCTATGTGTTGAAAATCTTGAAGTTATGTTTGTTTTGCCTTCCTATGCTAGTTGATTCTTGCTCCCAAAATTTATTTGCTCACAAAATCCCTATGCATAGGAGGTGGGTTAGGCTTAAATGTGCTTGTCATGTGTTTCATGATGCTCTTGTTATGTTTCAATTCTTATCTTTTATGCGAGCATCATTGAAATCTTCCTGCCTAGCTAAAAGGCATTAAATAAAAGCGCTTGTTGGGAGACAACCCAACACTTTAGCCTACTTATTTTTTGTGTTCACATGATTATGCTACTTTAGTAATCATGTTTTATTGCTTTTGTTTCAATGAAGTGCCAGGTAAAGCCTTTGGGATAGTTTGGGTGATAGTTGATTTGATCTTGCTGAAAAACAGAAACTTTTGCGCTCACGGAAATAATTCCCATTTTTAACAGAGGAGTTATTTTCAGTTTATTATTTTTGAATAAGATTAGTAAACAAATTTCTCACGATTTCCTAATTTTTCAGAATTTTTGGAGTAGCATAAGTATGGTTGGAGTACAGATTACTACAGACTGTTCTGTTCTTGACAGATTCTATTTTCAATGCATAGTTTGCTTGTTACCTAGTTTCTATGGCTTATATTGCTCAATATAAATTGTGGAAATGATATGATGCAATAGGCATTGTTTGGAAATAATTATGAATCTTGTCAGACAGTACCAAAGTGAAGTGGTTTGCTCTTTATCACACTAACCTATCTCACAAAGTTCCGTTAAGTTTTGTGTGATTGAAGTTTTCATGTTTGGGGTGAGATGTCTATATGAGGAGAATACGGAGTGACAAGACTCTAAGCTTGGGGATGTCCAAGGCACGCCAAGGTAATATTCAAGGAATATCCAAGCAACCAAGCTTGGTGGTGCCCCGGAAGGCATCCCCTCTTTCATCTCGAACATTCTCGGTAACCTCACCTGGAGCTACATTTTTATTAATCACGTGATATGTGTTTTACTTGGAGCGCCATTTTATTTTGTTAAGTTTTGCTTGATGTTATTTAGAATAATATTTTTCATCTTTGTTTTCAATAAAAATGACAAGTATAGCCTTTGCCATGCTTATTTTGCAAGTCTACATGTTGCTGTTTCAAAAAGGAAAGTTTGTCGCTGTTGCAAAAATTCCCGAGAAAAGTAAGAATGTGATCAAATGATGAAACTTTTTGCACAATAAGCTCTGATAAATTTTCTACAATGTGTTAAATTTTCAGAATGTTTTAAATAAGTATGGATCCTATTGCAGTCTATACAGACTGTACTGTTTTGGCAGATTGTTGTTATGTTTGCATTGTATGCATATGTTTGCTTGTTTAATGATTCTATTTGAGGATAGGAGTATTAAATATGCATAGGCATTTAGTATGAAATTTTGAATAATAATTTTAGTAATTTTCTATAGCAGAGAATGATAAGGTTTTTGCATTGATTTATACTAACTTATCTCACGAGTTCTTGTTGAGTTTTGTGTGGATGAAGTTTTTGAGATTTAGGAAAACCGTGATATAAGAGGAATTAAGGAGACACAAAAGGTCAAGCTTGGGGATTCCCAAGGCATCCCAAGCTAATATTCCAAGAAGATTCAAGCATCTAAGCTTGGGGATGCCCCGATAGACATCCCTGTGATGCCCCCGATTCGACCGTACACTAATCATACATGCAAATGTGTACGATCAAGATCTGGGACTCATGGGAGGAAGATATCACAACACAACTCTAGACACAAATAAAATAATACAAGCTTTATATTACAAGCCAGGGGCCTCGAGGGCTCGAATACAAGCTCGATACACAAGAGTCAGCGGAAGCAACAATATCTAAGTACAGACATTAGTTAAACCACACTGCCTTAAGAAGGCAAACACAAAAGCAACAACAATCGAAGAGGCAAGGCCTCCTTCCTGGGACCTCCTAACTACTCCTGGACGTCGACGGTCTTCACGCGGTAGCATCCATCGGCGGTGGCATCTGGCTTCAGGGATCCAACATCTGGTTGCATCAACCGGAAAGAAGAAAGAAGGGGGAAAAGGGGTAGAAAAGCAACCGTGAGTACTCATCCAAAGTACTCGCAAGCATCAAATCTATACTAAGTATGCATTGGTATCAAATGGAAGGGTTGTATCTGTAGACTGAACTGCAGAATGCCAGAATAGAGGGGAAGGCCTAGCTTATCAAAGACTAGCATCTTCAAGCAGCTCCGAGCATCTTGCAGCATGTAGAAGAGTAAAGAATAGCAATTTATAATTAACAAGCATGTTGTAACATTAATGCCCAGAGATCCTTCCTTGACTCCCTGCAAGAAAGCAATCCCGGAGCCACATATCTCAAGTATCCATTTGTAGTTGTATAAGATCAGGATATAAGTCTTAACGTCCATTACCGTGGACACGGTATTCGAATATATAACTTCCCTGCAGGGGTGCACCACGTTACCCAACATGCTCGATCACTCTGGCCGGACACACCTTTCTGGGGTCAATGCCCGACCTCGGAAGATCAACACGCCGCAGCCCGACCTAGGCTTAGAAGAGAGGTCCCCGCCGGTCTACCTCCTAAGCACTCCAGGGTCTAGGCCCATCGCCCATTGCACTCCGGGTCATTGCGCGCAGGGCGGGTCCAGGCTCCACCTCTACATGGATGGTGCCGGCCCAGCCGTGCCGCACTGCTGAACTGGACGTCTGACAAAGCTTCGGCTGATACCACGACGTCGAGGCCCATATCTATTCTTGCATGGTGGTTAGTGCGTAAAGGCCAAAGGCCAACTCAGAACAAATACCCAAACCATAGTGTATTATTAGCTTGCGGAGACGAGCAGAGACTCACGATCAAAAGTGACCCCGTCGCCCCGTCTCGTGGACTTACGACAAGGGCCTAGAATGCCCGGCCGTTCCACGTAACCATCTTGCAGGTGCTCTCCGGGCCCGCCCGACTTTCACCAAGGTCTCAATTAAAGTCAAGGTAACTGTGTGTCTAGACATCAAAGGGAAAACCCGAGGAATCACCCCTGGAGGATTCCACGCGATGTAATCATCAAGGTGAACGTAAGAGGGACCACCCTCGAGGTTCACACTTGAGGTGTTGAACGACAGAGCCGTATCGGGAATGGTGAAAGAGGAAATCACCCTCGATGACCACGACTGAATAGCTACACTACAGAATTATCATCAGGAGTGCGTTATGAGGGATCACCCTCGACACTCGATAGTAGCTCTACAGAGTCGAGCAACAAAAGGGGGCGTGATTTGATGTGAGGTGTCGGGCTCTGGTCGTCGATCACGTTGATCGAGTCATCGATGATGAAGCAGGGGCAACAAGGACAAGGTGGGGGGTCACTGATGGATCACTAACCAACCTATACTAAGCAGTTTAGGATAAGAAGGTAAGGTACAATAGCAGGTACAAAAGCAGGCTATGCATCAGAATAGGAGCAAACAATAACAGTAGCAAAATCTAATGCAAGCATGAGAGAATAGAATGGGCGATATCGGGATGATCAAAGGGGAGGCTTGCCTAGTAGCTCAGACAAGAAGGAGGGTCATCATTGACGTAGTCGATCACAGGGACATCAGCATCGGTCTCGGGGTCTACCGGAGAGAAGAGGGGGAAGAAACAGTAAATATAAAGCAAACATAGCATCACAAAGCATAACGCGGCAATAAGCGAAGCTAGAGGTGTTCTAACGCAGTGCTAGGCGATACTGGCGAAGGGGGAAAGATCTGGGAAAGTTCTCCCATTCCGGACGTCTATCCGACAGATGAATCGGAGGGGAAAGGTTGCATGTTTGCTCTGCTAGGGACGTGTGACAGACGAATGAAGGGCGTATCCGGATTCGTCTCGTCATTCTGAGCAACTTTCATATAGAAAGTTTTTCGATCCGAGTTACGATTTATTTTATATGATTTTCTAAAGTTTTAATCATTTTCTGAATTTATTATTAATTATTTAAAACAACATTATCCAGAACAGTGCAAAGGTGATGTCATGATGACATCAGTAGGTCAACTGACCGGTTGGCCAGGTCAAACCTGACATCTGGGTCACATTGTCATAGACTTTTAGCTAATTAACTTAGTTAGCTATTTAATAAAGAGGTTAATTTAGTTAAGTTAAATAATCTAAATTAATTAATTCGTTAATTAAATAATTAATCTATTTAATTATTTTTAATTCTTTTTGGGGGGGCTGGGCCCACATGTCATAGGCCCAGCGGGGAGCGGGTTAACGGGCATGCGGGCATGGGCTAAAGGAGCCCCGGGGGCGCTGAACCCGGGCATCGCCGTGGAGCAGTGACTGGACGACGGGGAGTGGCAGGGGCGAGTGGGGACAAGGCCCGAGCGCAGCACGGGCGCTGCCTTGTGTGGGCATGTGCGCGTGACGGTCAGGGACGGGGCGATGCGGCGTGCCGTAGCAGTGGGGGCGACGGGAGGTAGGCACGGCCGGCGGAACGGTCGTGGCCAGGCGCGGTGCGGTACATGCGCAGGACGAGCGGGGACGGCCGGGTAGAACTGGGCCATCAGACGCAGCTGGAGCACGAACATGTCGGCAGCGATCTACGGTTACCATAGGAGAGTACGGAGAGAGAGCGATGAGATGGTGCTCACGACGGAGCTGTAGGGGTCTGGCAGCGGGCTCGTTGGAGCCGTTGGGGAGGAGGATGGGGACGGTTGCATTCTGGCGATGAGGCGGTGTCAGCGCGGTCGGCGAGCGACGAGCGCGGGGTCAG
>NC_041393.1:393861198-393866866 GCF_002162155.2 Triticum dicoccoides | reverse complement strand
CGGCGGTGGGGCGGCACCGGGGTTGGCGCCGGCGGCGGGGCGCGAGGGGCCAGGCCTCTGAGCATGGGCAGGTGCCCAGATCGAGCGGGGGAGGGGCGGGGCGCTGCCCCGATCCAGATCGGGGGAAGGGGAGAGAGGCATGGGGGAAGCGAGTGGGGGAGTGGGGATCGGTTAGGGTTTCAGGTATACCTGGCCAAACGGGCCGGCCCGGCACGGCACAGCCTGGCCCATCATAATCCTGCCTGGCCCGGCACGGCCCGCCAGGGCACGATTACTATACGGTCCTTGTCGTGCCGGCCCGCGTGCTGCGCCCCCAGGCCCAGGCACGGCCCAGTTAGTAAATGGGCCGGCACGTTCGCCTGTTTAGCACGGTGGGTTGCATATTTTTAGCCTGTTATTTGACACAGTGAGCATTTTTAGCCTATTTTTACATATTGGGCCATATATAAATGTATAAAAAATAAAAAAAGTAATCGGGTCGTGCCGTGCCGGCCCACGTGCCCAGCCTCCAGGCCCAGGCACGTCCTTGGGCGTGTCGCGTGCCTGGCCCGGCTCGTTTAGCCCGTGCCGTGCCTGGCCCAAGGCGGGCCGTGCCGGCGTGCTCACGGGCCGGCCCGAAAAACCCGGCCCATTTGGCCAGCAATAGTTTCGGGTGGAAAGGGGGGCCATATAGGCCAGGGAGGTGCGGGGTGGGCCAGCCTGGTTGGTCCAATGCCAGCTGGGCCGAGGCCCACGGGGAGAGGGGGCCTCTCTCCTTTTTCTTTCTTTATTTTTTTTGTTTTGTAACTTTCTCCACATTATGTATTTTTAAAATAATACCAAATAAGTGTTGTTGACTCCAAAACTTGTCACATAAATAGTAGCCAATGTTTCGAGCTAGCACCCAAGATTTCAAGTGGTTTGGAAAAACATAAACATTTGTTTATTTGAGAAAGGCTAATTTAGGAGTTGTTGGAGAACTTTCGATATTACTAGGGATTAACTGGTGAGTCAAATGATGATGGGTTCTACACGACAATTATTTAGTGAAAAATTGCAACATCTCAAACATTTTTGTTTTCATGTTTGACAAATTTGAATTTTTGACTTTAACCTTGGATTTGAATTAGAATGGTGATTTGGATCAAGTGAGGATTAGCAACAGCAATGTGATGACATGGCGCCACTAACAAGGGATTACTGTAGCTTAATTATTTGGGCGTCATAATCTCACCTTTCTTCTTCAACAATTATCAGTTAGGGTCGGCTGAGCCTAAGTTTTTGCTTCTTCACATGAGTTGAGCTATGCTCAAAATTTCATTTTATTTTGTTTTGTTTGATGTTTTAATAAAATACTAAGATCTGAAAGTTTTTTTAAATAAGAGAGAGTCCTCAAATAGCTACCTAGTTACATAACTACTCGCTTGATCTTCACTTATATCTTTTTGGAGTAGCTTGTCATTTACTCTTGTGCTTCACTTATATCCGGTGAGTAAATTGTTGAATGAATTGAGTATCGTGGAGTTGAAATTATATGTTCTTATCATGCCTAGTAGTGGCTTCACATTGGGTTTAGAAAGTGAAAGCTTTTGAAGCTTGACAATCACAATACTGGTCATACAAGCAATTCCTGAATGATTACTATAAGGAAGAGAACTTTCACATGCAAATACACTATCTTGGAAATATTTTGTGATTGTGAGCCCCCATCAAAAGATTATATGCCAAAATTGTTGATGTTGGACGAGGAAGACAACGTAACGGTTTATGTTTGTTCATATTCACATCGAAGCTATACTGTCATAGATCCTTCAACATGTGGTGTTTGGCCCCTATCTTTGTCAGCTAAAAATTCCGCAGAAAGTAGAGATACTACTTGTGCATCCAAAACCCCTTAAAACCAAATCTTGTTTTGAGAGTCCACCATACCTACCTATGGATTGAGCAAGATCCTTCAAGTAAGTTGTCATCAGTGCAATAAGGCAATAAAAATTGCTTCAAAAAGTGTTAGATCATTTAGTGTAAGAGAAAATAGAGTGTTGTTCGAACTTGTGATGGAAAAGAATAAAAGCGACATACTGCATAATAAAGGTTGCTATCACAAGGGGCAATGTAATGTGACGCTCTTTTGCACTAAGGTGTTGAGCATAGAAACAAATAAGCGCATGGAAACCTCTGCTTCTCTCTGCGAAGGGCCTATCTTTTACTTTTATGTATGTACTTTCATGCAAGAGTCAAAGTTTTTCTCTCTATTCCTTTTTACTTTTCTCTTTTGGCAAGCATCACATGGTGAGGAAAGATCTAGGCACATATATCCAGTTGGATATGGGTAGCATGAGCTATTATTGTTGACATCACCCTTGAGGTGAATACGTTGGGAGGCGAAATTATAAGCCCTTGTCTTTCTATGTGTCCGGTTGAAACGTTTTGCTCATGTGTATGCGGTGAGTGCTAGAAATCATAGAAGTCTATATAATGGTTGAGTATGTGGAGCTCTTACTTAGACTGTATTGAATAAGTTGAATTGCAGTTTCTTCGTGACTGAGAACATAGGTTGTTGAGTTTCAAGAAAATTCATTGTTTGAACCTTAACATGTGAAATGGTTGCTACTTTAAACATGAGAAATTTTATAAGAAAGAGTTGTTGTCATGATGCTAGTAAAAGTGATTGAAATTATCATTGATCAAACTTATGCACTTTGCTAGCATTCACACTTCATAAATTATTTCTTTTATCATTACCTACTTGCGAACGAGTAGGAATTAAGCTTGGAGATGCTGATATGTCTCCAACGTATCTGTAATTTATGAAGTATTCATGCTGTTATATTATCATTTTTGGATGTTTAACAATCATTTTATAGCAATTTTATATCATTTTCCGGGACTAACCTATTGACCCAGTGCCCAGTGTCAATTGCTTGTTTTTTATATCACACAAAATCAATATCAAACGGAGTCCAAACACCACGAAACTTGTTGTGGATTTTTTATGGACCAGAAGACTCCCGATGGGCCAAAGGAGCACCTGGGGGGTGCCTCGAGGGGACACAACCCACCAGGGTGTGCCTGGGGGCCTAGGTGGGTTGTGCCCACCTCGGTGGCTTTCCGCACCCCTCTTTGCCCTATAAAATCCCAAATATTGCAAAAACCCTAAGCGCTAACCTAGATCAGGAGTTCCACCACTGCAAGGCTCTATTGCCACCGAAAACCAATCTAGACCCCATTCCGGCACTCCCTCCGCAGGGGGGAATCATCACCGGTGGCCATCTTCATCATCTCGGTAGCCACCATGATGAGGAGGGAGTAGTCCACCCTCGGGGCTGAGGGTTTGTACCAGTAACTATATGTTTAATCTCTCTCTCTCTCATGTACCTGAGATGTCACGATCTTGATGTATCGCGGGCTTTGTTAATATAGTCGGATCATATGGTGTTTTCCCCTCTCTATCTTGTTGTGATGAATTGAGTATTTCCCTTTGAGATTTCGTTATTATCGGATTGAATACTTTTATGGATTTGAGAGAACTTGATATATGTCTAGCATATGAATACTCATGGTGACATTGGGGTATCATATTGATTCACTTGATATGTGTTTTGGCACGCAACTCGCGGATTCCCGAGGTGACATTGGGGTAATCTACGCATAGAGGTTGATGCACATTCTTGTCTTTGTTTCTCTTGTAGAAATATTGGGGCACTCTTTGAAGTTCTTTGTGTTGGATGAGTATTATGAATCTGAAATTATTTGGTGCTATTTTAGTACGAACTCTTAGATATATTGATCAAAAAGAACAGCTTCGAGGTGGTTTCGTACCCTAGAAATGATTTCTTCTTATGTTCTCTGCTAGATAGGAACTTTGGAGTGATTCTTCGTTGCACTTTGAGGGATGGTTATATGATCCAATTTTATTAGTACTGTTGAGAAATTGCACTAGCAAAAGTACGGACCTAGGCCTCATTTTCAAGCATTGCAATACCATTTTTGCTCCAATTTATCAATTTCTACCTTGCTGTTTATATTTATTCAGATTATAAAAATATATTTCTACCATCAATGTTACACTTTTATCACCATCTCTTCGCCGAATTAGTGCGCCTATACAATTTGCCATTGTATTGGGTGTGTTGGGGACACGAGAGATTTCTTGTATTTGGTTGCAGGGTTGTTTCAGAGAGACCATCTTCATCCTACACCTCCCACGGATTGATAAACCTTAGGTTATCCACTTGAGGGAAAATTGCTACTGTCCTACAAAACTCTGTGCTTGGAGGCCCAACACGAGTCTACAAGAATAATGTTACGTAGTAGACATCATAAATCTCATCCAACCGATCACCGTCCAGCAAGCCTACGATGGGATTATGCACGCACGGCGGTGAGCTTCATGAAATTGGTGATGGAGGATGGTTGATGATGATGATGGCGATAGATTCTCCTCTCTAGAGCCCCGAAGGGACTCCAGATCTGCCCTCCCAAGGAAGAACATGGCTTGGCGGCGGCTTCGTATTGTAAAACGCGATGAATCCTTCTCTGTGATTTTTTTCTCCCCGAACGTGAATATATGGAGTGGGAGTTGAGGTCGGTGGAGGTCCAGGGGGCCCACAAGGTTGGAGGGCACGCCCTAGGAGGCTGAGCGGGCCCCCGCCCTTGTGGCTAGGGTGTGGGCCCCCTTCACTTGATTCTTTCGCCAATATTTTTTATTAATTCCAAAACTTATCTCCGTGAAGTTTCAGCATTCCGAGAACTTTTTATTCTGCACAAAAATAACACCATGGCAATTCTGTTGAAAATAGCATCAGTCCGGGTTAGTTCCATTCAAATCATGCAAATTAGAGTCCAAAACAATGGCAAAAGAGTTCGGAAAAGTAGATACGATGGAGATGTACCAGGGAGCCAAGCCCGCTGTGAGAGGAGGCGGAAGGTGGGCCGAGGTCGTCATGTTGTATGAGGCCGAGGAGGCCCGGGCGGCGCCTCGAGTGCGCCCGCACCGGACGCTCCTCCCCCAATGGAAGTCCACGTGGGAGATCATCCCTTGGAGTTCGTCATCAGGCTGTATAAGCCTCCGCGCGATCGTCTCCGCCTCCCTACCCCATTTCCAAGGGTGATGGAGCTCAAGCAGCCGCGAGCATTGTGACTTCACATGAGGGGCTATGGGAATGGCAGCATACTGGTGGATGTAGATTTCCCCACGCCACAATTCACTACAAAAAAGACACATCCGTGACATTTTGGGCTGAACGAAATTTTTTCTGTCATACATATGACACTTCTATGACGATAATTGTGACAAAACCCGGTATCATCATAGATGTGGTCGGCTCCTATTTCTATGACAAAAAATCATGACAGAAAATGGGCTTTTCATCCTGGGCGGGCCGGAGACACAGCTGCATGACATTCTTTGGGCCGTCCATGACGGAAAAAACTGTGGTAGAAGCGAGGGGGAGGAAAATTTCAGGGAGTTCCCGGTTATGGTGGGAGGTCGGGGTCGAGCAATGCACATTTCTCTCGTACACGTACGCGCGTGTGTGCAAGGCGTTGGCTCTAACTGAACCCGAGCGAGGCGTTGGGCTCTAACTGAACCCGAGCGATTGCACTGCAGGCTACGTGTTACTGAACCCGAGCGATCGGTCGATGGCTGTTAACTAAACCCGATCGAGCAATTCCTTCTCTACTGCTGCTA
>NC_041393.1:393860479-393860999 GCF_002162155.2 Triticum dicoccoides | reverse complement strand
CGGTGGCGTTGCCTTTGGATGAACAGGACCCCGTGGTGTGGAGGGCTGGATGAATAGTAGATGGTGGAGGGGTGCCCGTGGAGGGGTGGTTGAACAGGACCCCATGGTGTGGAGGGCTGGATAAACAGTAGACGATGGAGGGGTGCCCGTGGAGGGGTGGTTGAACAGTAGTCGGTGGAGTAGCGCGCGGTGGAGGCTGGATGAACAGGAGCCCGTGGAGGCTGGAGGAGGTCGACGGTAGCCCGTGGAGGCTAGAGGAGGTCGACGGTGGAGATGAACAGTATCCCGTGGAGTCCCGTTTTGCCGTACGCCACACCCCTCCCGATGAACAGGACCCCCGTTTCGACCGTACCGCTCCAACAAAAGTCCGTTTCGTCCGTTTTGCGGTACGCCACACCCGTCCCGATCAACAGGACCCCCATTTCGACCGTAGGAGGTCTGTTTCTTCCATTTTGCGGTACGCCACACCCCTCCCGACCAACAGGACCCCTGTTTCGACCGTAGGAGGTCCGTTTCCTCC
>NC_041393.1:393859680-393860328 GCF_002162155.2 Triticum dicoccoides | reverse complement strand
CCATTTCCTCCGTTCTGCGGTATGCCAGGACTCGTTTCCATCGCCTGTTCCGTCCAAGCCCTCCCGATGAACACGACGACGCATTCCGATCCGACCCAGCCGGTTGGCTCCCACGCGTTCCGTTGCCTCCCGATGAACACGACACATTCCGTTGCCTCCCCATGAACACGACGCATTTCGTTGGCTCCCCATGAACACGACGACGATGTTGTTTCTCTATTCCGACCCAGCCATGTACACGAGCCCTCGCTGTACGTATGCGCGAGTAGGCATTCGAGACCCCGCCTATATGTACACATATGTGGCTGTATTTTCTTTCTTGCACCCTGGCCGTTGTACGTACGTGTACATGCTACGTGCGCGCCTCTACTACGACACGTGCGCGCCTCTACATCCACCAGTATATATGCACATACACGTTCGCGACCAGAATGACAACGCTACGTACGCTTCGACCAGGTGGGTCCCAACTGTCAGGCACTTCCTTGCGTGCGAAGATGTAGCTGGTGGGTCCCAGCAGTCAGAGGGGCAAATGGTTTTTTACCCGGACGCACTTCCTTGCGTGCGAAGATGTAGTTTGTGGGTCCAAGCAGTCAGGGGGGAATCATTTTGTTTTTTTTTTGCCCAGACACACTTCCTTGCGTGTGA
>NC_041393.1:393845397-393859477 GCF_002162155.2 Triticum dicoccoides | reverse complement strand
CCGGACGCACTTCCTTGAGTGCGAAGATGTAGCCAGTGGGTCCCAGCAGTCAGCGGGCGAATCGTTTTTTTTTGCCCAGATGCACTTCCTTGCGTGCGAAGGTGTAGCTGGTGGGTCCCAGCAGTCAGGGGGGCAAATCATTTTTTTTGCCCGGACGCACTTCCTTGCGTGCGAAGATGAAGCTGGTGGGTCCCAGCAGTCAAGGGGAAACGTTTTTTTCGTGAAATATAGTGGCCCGTCTGGTGGGTCCCAACTGTCAGGTGGAGGAATCATTATTTCCCGCGTAATAAGGAGGCACTTCCTTGCTGCGGCCGGGGACCTAGCTGTCAGCCTCTCCACGTACAGTCCACGTCCGATGGAAGTCGTTCCTTGACCATGTTGACCAGTCCGCGCCGAGAGCACCACAGCGGTGGACGACAACGAGGCCTAGGAAGGGGACGACGCAGAGCAGGGAAGACGGACAGTGGAAGCCCGCGCTGAGAGGAGTATGAGGGTTCACTAGTTCTGCTGCGGTGTGAGGCTGCCATCACCTCAGGGCCTGGCCAGTGGTCGGAATAGTAGGGGGAGGTGAGTCCTCCGTGGCAGCACAGCCGGCCACGGGAGGTAGGAGCATGCGACACGACCGGTGCTTCTTTGGGCGGCTGGAGCAAGAAGACCAGAGGTTGAAGAAGAACTATGGCCGTGGATGGACATCGTACGGTCACTGGAGCTAGAATCGTTCATATTGACTAAGTTGACAAAGCCCTCCGTCCCCGTCAACTTAGTTAGCCCACAAGTCATCCTCCCACTATGGTGGATCCCAGCTAGCAGGGGGGTATTCATTTTTTTGTGCCTAATAAGGAGGCACTTCCTTGCGTGCGAAGATATAGCTGGTGCGTCCGACATGTCAGCGGGGGGAACGTTTTTTTCGCGAAATACAGAGGCCCTTCCGGTGGGTCCCAGCTGTCAGGTGGAGGAATCATTATTTTGCGCGTACAGTCCACGGCCGATGGATGTCGTTCGTTGACCACGTTGACCATGCTGCACCGAGAGCACCATGGCGGTGGACGATGGCAAGGCCTAGGAAGGGAACAACACGGAGCCGGGGAAGACTCGGCAATGGTTGCCCACGCGGTGGGGAGTACAAGGGTTTACTGGTCCGGTTGCCGTCGCCGGAAAATAACAGGAGGTGTGGGTGAGTAGAGGAATGGCCTGGCCAGCAATGAAGTAGGGTGGGGCGGTGCGGCCTGTGCGGCAGCACAGCCGTCCACGGGAGGCGGGAGCAGGCAGTCCCATCGGAGCTAGTTTGGGCGGCTGGAGCAAGAAGATCAGATATTGAAGAAGCAGCACGGCCGTTGGATTAACATCCAACGGTCACTGCTGCTAGAATCGTTTGTGGACTAAGTTGACAAGGCCAAAGTACACGCCAACCTAGTAGACCCACAAGTCAGCCTCCAAATCTGTCCCAAACAGCATACATGCCGAAATTTCTAGCCAGATTCAAATTAATTTTAAATCTAAATATACCTTAATTTAAATCCAATGAAATTTTACCCGCACAAAAACAATGAAATTTAAAATATCAAAATCCGAAAGAAAACAATATTTTGGAACTAATTGCCTGTTTGCTGTATTTTTTCATTTTACAGCCCATTTATTATTACTTATAGCCCATTTCTTATTACTTATAGCCCATTTGTTATTACTTATAGCCCATTTTCTGGGCAAAATGCATCCCTCCTCGTCTTGAAAGATTTCCGGCCCAACAGGGCGTAGAAAAGCAAGTAGGCCTATGTTGGTTATTCTGTAAAAAACAAAATAGCTGTCTAGCCATTTTTCAGAAAGGAAAAAAACAAACTGGGATGGTCATGTGCTAAACATATGAAATAAAAGCCTGGGCTAGACGGGCCACGGGTACCGCACAACCCAGTTGATACCCTTCTCCGTCCCAAAAAAACAAAATTACTGCACGCGCTGCTGGGTGCCTACTGTCATCCTCACCATGTACAGTCATCTCCTTATTCCTGTCGGTTGTTGACCATGTTGACAACACCGGAGTGCGGCGCCGCGGTGAGTGAACCAAGGCGGAGGACGATGGTGAGGCCTCGGATGGGAACGAACAGGAGCCAGGGAAGATCACAGCCAGCCATGGGAGGTGGGAGCAGGCGGTCCTGCCGGCGCTGGTTTAGCTTTGGTGGCTCTAGGAAGAAGAGACTGAAGAAACACGACAGACGTTGAATGTCAATCCAACGGTCAAGGTTGGCACAATCGTTTGTTCACTAAGCGGACACGAAGTAGCATACTTTTTTATATATAGGAAGAAAACTGCGAGGAAAATGCGTTCATATGCCGTCCTTCTCACAGGGAACGTTCACCACATAAGTGACTAGCACCCTTGGTTTTGAACCGAGAGGTCTTGGGTTCGAGTCCCAGGAACTCTCAATTTTGTTCTCCTTCCTTCCTTGCAAAAAAGGGAAAGAAAATCAAAGACTTGGGAAGGCATACAGAACAAGCTAGCATACCAGTAAAGAGACGTTGCCGAGTTTTAGAAAAAAGAAAGACGTGCTCCTGTAGCTGGTTCGAATCCAAACCTAGACTATGACTATATATGGTGCTATGCTACTCTGCAAGTAATGAAACTGACATATCCAACATTCGCTTCTCCTCTTCTCTACTTACTCTGCCTAGCATCAGAAGCTCTGGCCGCAGCAACCATGTCCGCTGGCTGCTCGTCCACCTGCTCTTCAGTAGGCAACAACCAGATATGCACCAAGTCGCACCACCCGCACCATCGCGTGTGGGTCTCATCACACCCCCGCCGGCACGCGCACCGCAGCCGATTGCTCATTGCAACCAACTGCCGTTGGTGTGGTGCCACTGCTGCAAATCACGCAGAGTCATCCGTCGCATCTCAACCACAATCCGCAACCCTGGCCGAGTCTTCTACAAATGCCCGAATCATGGGGTAATAATATGTTTAAGTGTTGTTCTGCTGCTTTCAGTTGCTAATTTTTTTAATATTTTGGTTGATGATCTTCCAATTTGATTCGTGTAGAAAAGGGAAGATTCATGTGATTTGTATTTCTAGGTAGTTGCTGATGTGGGGGAATGCAACTACGCTGATTATTTGGTTAGCCGAGGAATCCCAATACCAGCAGGTTGGGGTGTTGAACAAGTAACTGAAGGAATGGCAGAAGAGGAAGATGCAGAGCAGAAGGTTAAAGATGCAGTTCCTCTGATCATGGCCAAGCAACAGCTGCTGAACGGCCTTGACAGCAATGAGGAGATGAAAGAGCTTGTGAAGATAATGGGAAAAATCGATGTGCTCTGTAGGATGATTGTCTCTTTATTTGGAGTGTATGTAGCACTCGTGATGTATTCAGTGGCTACGACATGACCACCTTGCTGAAACTAGTAATGAATGAAACCTGTGTAGCAGGCTGGGTGTAGTGTTGTGAACATCTAATGATTTCTATTAACGGAAATCAGGGGGTATCCCCTTTTGCTCATATAAGTAAATAAATAGCAGAGGCCCTGTCGGGTCAGCTTTGTTCTCATTCGAAGACGTCGAGCAAATTGTAGTCCAACAACAAACTATGTCATCAAATTCAAGTTTCACAACCAAATATGAGTACAACTAAACAACAATGTCATCATGTTTTAGTTGTCATACAATCACCAAACACAAATCAGCATACATAACAAGTGATGTTCTCACAGCAAAACACTAAACAACATGTTCATCAGGTTTCAGTTGTCATAGCAAACACAATTTCACATAGTAGATAAAAAAACGTCTTCTGACAGGCAAATATGACAAAAGCAATGTAATCAGCATCCGCAGCAGTAGCGTCCTGTGTATTAGTCTGAATCGTAATTCCCCACGGTGTCATCTTCTTCTTCGTCCTCAATGTCCTCGAACATTGGCTTCTTCTTGATCAACTCTTGTATGTCCACAGCACGACAGGCAATCTTTTCGCCGGCGTCATTGACGTGATGGTTCTCAAAGATATTAGGAACATCTGTGTTATCTTGTACATCAGGAGCAATGTAAGCATCATCTTGTTGTGCAACTTCATTAAACGAATTCCTCTGCTCACACCTTTGCAATACTCTCCAGTCATCGCTACATGCAAATGTGTCTTCCAAGAAAAATATCTGTGTTGCTTGATTTGCCAAAATAAAAGGCTCGTTGCTCTAGTACGCCGCCTTGACATTGATGGATTTGAAATAATCATCAGCTCTGGGTTTTGCGATCCTGGATAACAGGTTATACCAACGACAGCACAACAGAACCACACACCGATGATCCTCGAAACTGGAGATATACTGTAACTGAACAATGTCTGTTATGTTAGCATAAATTTCAGTTGTCTCTTTGTCATATGTATCCATGCTCATGATGGCACTATTTTCTGTCTTCCTGCCTTCGTCTCGTGCAAGGGTGTTGTAGCGCACATCTCCAACAACGCAAGATTCATAATGTATTACCCGAGTATCAGGACCCATTGCTAGTGAGTAAAGGGCATCATCAACTGCCTGCCCATCCTCCCGCATCTTCTTAACCTATGGTTAGAAAATAGACAAGCGGTCATCTTATGTACTCAATATATTAAAAAAACTAACAGTGCACTTCAAAAGCTTACACGGTTCTTGAACCATATCGCAAATCCTGCCATAACCAGTTTGTCAATGTTTCTTGGATTTTGCGGCACTAACTCCTCTTTGTAGATGCTGCACAACATAGTGATCGCTTCAAACATCTAAATATATAAGAATGTGCTGCAAGTTTAGGAGATTACGATGTATAAGCTGCAGTACTTGATACGTCTCCAACGTATCTATAATTTTTGATTGCTCCATGCTACTTTATCTACTGTTTTGGACTATTTTGGGCTTTATTTTCCACTTTTATATTAATTTTGGGACTAACCTATTAACCGGAGGCCCAGGCCAGAATTGCTGTTTTTTGCCTTTTTCAGTATTTCAAAGAAAAAGAATATCAAACGGAGTCCAAATGGAATGAAACCTTCGGGATCGTGATTTTCCAACCGAACGTGATCCAGGAGACTTGGACCCTACTCCAAGCAGTGCCAGAGGTGGTCACGAGGGTGGAGGGCGCGCCCCCTGGGCGCGCCCCCTACCTTGTGGGCCCCTCGACGCTCCACCGACATACTCCTTCCTCCTATATATACCTACATATCCCCGAACAATCAGAACAGGAGCAAAAAAACTAATTCCACCGCCGCAACCTTATGTATCCACGAGATCCTATCTTGGGGCCTGTTTTGGAGCTCCGCCGGAGGGGGCATCCACCATGGAGGGCTTCTACATCATCGCCATGGCCCCTCCGATGAAGTGTGAGTAGTTGACTTCAGACCTTCGGGTCCATACCTAGTAGCTAGATGGCTTCTTCTCTCTTTTTGGATCTCAATACAATGTTCTCCCCCTCTCTCGTGGAGATCTATTCGATGTAATCTTCTTTTTGCGGTGTGTTTGTTGAGACCGATGAATTGTGGGTTTATGATCCAGTATTATCTATGGAAAATATTTGATTCTTCTCAGAATTCTTTTATGTATGATTGAGTTATCTTTGCAAGTCTCTTCGAATTATCCTTTTTGGTTTGGCCAACTAGATTGGTAGTTCTTGCAATGGGAGAAGTGCTTAGCTTTGGGTTCAATCTTGCGGTGTCCTTACCCAGTGACAGAAAGGGTTGCAAGGCACGTATTGTATTATTGCCATCGAGGATAACAAGATATTTTTTTCTCATATTGCATGAATTTATCCCTCTACATCATGTAATCTTGCTTAAGGCGTTACTCTATTTTTACTTAATACTCTAGATTCATGCTGGATAGCGGTCGATGAGTGGAGTAATAGTAGTAGATGCAGAATCGTTTCGATCTACTTGTTTTGGACGTGATGCCTATATACATGGGCATTGCCTAGATATACTCATAACTATGCTCAATTCTGTCAATTGCTCAACAGTAATTTGTTCACCCACCGTAGAATACTTATGCTCTCGTGAGAAGCCACTAGTGAAACCTATGGCCCCCGGGTCTATTCTCATCATATCAATCTCTATCACTTTATTTACTTGCTTTGTTTTTACTTTGCCTTTTACTTTTCACTTTGCATCTATCTATCAAAAATACCAAAAATATTATCTATCAGATCTCACTCTCGTAAGTGACCGTGAAGGGATTGACAACCCCTAAGCATTGGTTGCGAGTTGCTATCGTTTTGTGTAGGTACGAGGGACTTGTGCATGGTCTCCTACTGGATTGATACCTTGGTTCTCAAAAATTAAGGGAAATACTTACGCTACTTTGCTGCATCATCCTCTCCTCTTCAGGAAAATCCAACGCAGTGCTCAAGAGGTAGCAAGAAGAATTTCTGGCGCCGTTGCCGGGGAGGCTCACGCAAGCAAGTCAACAATACCAAGTACCCATCGCAATCCCTATCTCTCGCATTACATTATTTTCCATTTGCCTCTCGTTTTCCTCTCGCCCACTTCACCCTTGCCATTTTATTCGCCCTCTCTTTACCAATCTCCTCCTCCTTTCCCTTTTTGTTCGCTTTTCTTCCGCCTTGCTTCTGTTGCCGCTATGTCTGAAATTGGGGAGATTATCGTTGATATGGACAATAATGATAACACAGAAAATCCCGAGGCTCCGGCCGATGAACCCCCTATCTTGCATACTAAAAAGTTTCGAATCGGTAGTGGTAATATCATTGGCAAGGGTGTTATTCAAGATTTCTTTACTTGTGCCGGTGCTTTACCTTCCATGGGTTGTTCTATTCTTCATAGAACTAGTAGTCTTGCGGATGCTATAGCGATGCTTGTGGTTGAACTTGAAAGACAATTTATGCATATGCACCCTTGCATACAGAGAATTTTCTTAGAATTCTCTAATATTGAGCACTCTTCTGTTAAGCGCGTCGTTACTATCTTTTTGGCTCATGAATTTAGATTTATCATAAGAGAAGCCAAAGAAATCTTTGCACACTATAGGGTGGACGCCGGTCGTCCACCCATAGAAGCAATCCTCTATGATCAAGAGGAAATTAGACGTTTTCAATCTCCGGACTATGTCGCTTTCAATGAAAACCTTAGACAAAAGGTCCCTATCAATGTCTTGGTTGATTGCATCAACGAGCTTAATAATGATTTTGCCCTCAGAAATAATGAGCTAGGATACTCTCTCGAGTATAAGCTCACAAGATTTTGTCAAAAGAATGCTTTCGGTGATGAAATAGTTGTGCACTATGAAGGGCCAAGGGAGGAACCCGTTCCTCCCGTGATTGATCTTGGGGATTTTTGTCCCGCCAAATTTAGCCCTTTTGATTATTTTTTCTTGCCTCAAAGGAAACTTGCTGCCGAACATAGAGAATATGAGATGAGCTTTCAAGATCTATCTTATTATTATGGCAATACCTAGATCTATCCTCGCTTTTATGCCTAGCTAGGGGCGTTAAACGATAGTGCTTGTTGGGAGGCAACCCAATTTTATTTTGTGTTTTTTGTTTTTGCTTCTGTTTAGGAATAAATAATTCATCGACCTTCTGTGTGGATGTGGTTTTATCTTTTAATTAGTGTTTGTGCCAAGTAGAACCTATAGGATAACCTACGATGATAGTTTATTTGATTCTGCTGAAAAACAGAAACTTTACACGCATTAATTTAGTTATGATAAATTACGCAAACGTGCTTTTGCGTTGATTCATTTTTCTGCTGTTCAATAAACAAATTGTCCAGGACTTCCGATTTTTGTAGAATTTTTAGAGTTCCAGAAGTTTGCGTTAGTTACAGATTGCTACAGACTGTTCTGTTTTTGACAGATTCTGTTTTTCGTGTGTTGTTTGCTTATTTTGATGAATCTATGGCTAGTAAAATAGTTTATAAACCATAGAGAAGTTGGAATACAGTAGGTTTAACACCAAAATAAATAAAGAATGAGTTCATTACAGTACCTTGAAGTAGTCTTTTGTTTTCTTTCTCTAACGGAGCTCATGAGATTTCTGTTGAGTTTTGTGTTGTGAAGTTTTCAAGTTTTGGGTGAATTCTTTTGATGGATTATGGAACAAGGAGTGGCAAGAGCCTAAGCTTGGGGATGCCCATGGAACCCCCAAGATAATCCAAGGACACCAAAAAGTCAAAGCTTGGGGATGCCCCGGAAGGCATCCCCTCTTTCGTCCACTTCCATCGGTAATTTACTTGGAGCTATATTTTTATTCACCAACATGGTATGTGTTTTGCTTGGAGCATCTTGTATTATTGGCGTCTTTGCTTGTTAGTTTACCACAATCATCCTTGTTGTACACACCTTTTGAGAGAGCCATACATGAATTGGAATTTGTTAGAATACTCTATGTGCTTCACTTATATCTTTTGAGCTTGATAGCTTTGCTCATAGTGCTTCACTTATATCTTTTGAGCGTGATAATTTTTGCTCTAGTACTTCACTTAGATCTTTTAAGAGAACGGTGGTGGATTTGTTTTAAAGAAACTATTGATCTCTCATGCTTCAATTAGATTATTTTGAGAGTCGTTATTAGCATGGTAATTTGCTTAATGTTAATATACTTGGTATTCAAGATATGTGAACCTTTCTTTTGAGTGAATTGAATACTAAGATAAGTTTGATGCTTGATAATTGTTTTGAGATATGGAGGTGATATTATCAAAGTCATGCTAGTTGGGTGATTATGAATTTGAGAAATACTTGTGTTGAAGTTTGCAAGTCCCGTAGCATGCACGTATGGTTAAAGTTGTGTAACAAATTTGAAACATGAAGTGTACCTAGCTTGTGCATCCTTATGAGTGGCGGTCGGGGATGAGCGATGGTCTTTTCCTACCAATCTATCCCCCTAGGAGCATGCGCGTAGTACTTGATTTTTGATGACTTCTAAATTTTTGCAATAAGTATATGAGTTATTTTGACTAATGTTGAGTCCATGGATTATACGCACTCTCACCTTTCCGCCTTTGCTAGCCTCTTCGGTACCGTGCATTGCCCTTTCTCACCTTGAGAGTTGGTGCAAACTTCGCCGGTGCATCCAAACCCCGTGATACGATACGCTCTATCACACATAAACCTCCTTATATCTTCTATCGGATTTTGGGTTCCGGTAGACCCTCTAGATTCGAACACTGGGATGCGCACGGAGATTTCACCCTTTGCCTACCTGAACCTCAGCAACTCGCTATGATCTAAGCAATCAAAGGAACATCACAAGAGACACAGGGTTTATACTGGTTCAGGCCACAATTGTGGTGTAATACCCTACTCCAGTGTGTGGTGTGGTGGATTGCCTCTTGGGCTGATGATGAACAATACAAGGGAGAACAGCCTCGTGAGGGTCTGTTCTAGGCTGGTGCGATGAACTACTAGGGGGAGTTCAGTCGCTCTCTCGATCGATCGGTCCGTTGAGATCTTGTCCCCTACCTTGTGGTGGCTAGTCCTATTTATAGGCAAAGGTCGTGGGCTCCTCCCAAATATTGAACGGGAAGGGCGCCAAACATTGGCCATTTTGAAGGGGAACATCTAGTACACTTATCCTGACTAAAGTTGGTCCTCGCCTGCTAAAGGCTCTGGTGGTGACGCCGGCTTGGGCTCCACGATGACCTCCATCCTGCCGTTCCGCTGGTCTTGGTCTTGTTACACCGAAATGGATGCCTTTGCTTGATGCTCTCGCCTGCGCTTGCTCCCTTTGCACCAAAGAGGAAAGAAGGACACTGCGCGAGCTGGCGCCCGCCTAGTGCCCTTGGTCATCATGGATTGCGTCATGGGCACCTCGTGAGGTACCCCGCCTTGATCTCTCCGCCTCCTCGCGAGCCAGCCTGACGAGGCTGAGCCTGAGGAAGCCTCCTGTCGTCCGCCCCGCGAGGCTTGGCCCCTCGCGAGGGTCTTGAGCTCGTGCTGATGAAGATAGGCCATGCTAGGCCGCCCCTTGAGCCACGCCACAGGCCGCAGGGAGGAAAGTCTGGGGACCCCCGTTCCCAGAACGCCGACAGTAGCCCCCGGGCCCGAGGTGCGCCCGGACTTGGCTGAGCAGAGAGGCGAAGGGGCAAGTATGAAGCGTCGAGGGCCCTAACAGCCTGCGGCCTCGGGCGCCGCGTGGCGGTTGATTGGACGTGGGCGGCTCCGCAACTGTGTGGATCGACAAAAGAGCGGCATCTGCCTAGGCTTTGCTTCCCTTGCTCCCTCCGGTCATTGCCCAGATCCCTTTCTTGCGCTCTCCCTTCCTGCCTCCGAAATCTTCAGATCCACCTTGACCGCGCGCCCTATAAAGACATGGCACCTCGCCAGACCCCGGCCGAATCTGGGTACTCGCCTGCCTTGGACTCATCGAACGTATCGGAGGCGAGCCTTGCCCGGATGCGCCGGATGGTGGCGGCGCACGGCATCGACGGGGCGACGGTGTTCAAGGCCGGCTCTGCCCTTCCTGATGCCCGAGGGAGCACCTTCTATCCGCTCTTCGTAAGCGCCATTGCTACTGGTCTGGTGCCTCCCTTTTCTGAGTTTTTCTTCTCCGTCCTCCGCCATTACGACCTGCAAGCTCTGCATCTCCACCCCAACTCTGTTCTTCTTCTGGCGATCTTCGCCTACTATTGCGAGGCTCACGTCGGAGTGCAACCCTCAGTGGCCTTGCTGCGCCACTACTTCTCCCTCCGGCCCTCTCATGGTGCCATCTCCGTGTGCGCGAGCTTTGTCGCGTATGGCGGATCCAACGCCATCTCGAAGCCCAGGAGGAGGATTGAAGGCTTCAGGAGCAAGTGGGTCCTGGTAGATGCTGGGCGCATCCACCCTCGGCTGACTCTGCCCACGTGGAAGCCCACGAGCTCCGATGATTGGTCTCGCGCGGAACTCGTGGACCCCCGCGCGAAGCCGGTGTTGGAGAAGATGGTCGCCGATCTGAGGCCGGGCAGCATGTCGGCGGCAAAGCTGACCGGTGCGTCGCTCCTGAGGGAGTTCCTAGAGCACCAGGTGGCCCCGCTTTGTAAGTACTTGCTTCCGCTGTGGAGGCCCCGCCTAAGCCCCGCAGTCTTGGCCGACGAAGATCTGGCCGTGGTCCTCCAATCATTGGTCGGAGGAGACGTGGCGAGGCTGGAGGGCACCCATGTTCCCCTGTTTCTTCGAGATGATTGGGAGAAGGTGGTGGACTCCATGCCCGTCTTCAATGGGGACGGGCCCGTGCCCACGGAGGCTCCCGAGGACCCAGCGCCCCAGGCAACGGTGGACGTGTGCTCCGGCGACTCCAGCGAAGAGGAGGAAGAAGAGGAGCGGGAAGGGGAGCCTGACTCCGAGGCTACCGAGGGGGAGTCGAGAGCGCCTCTCCCCCGGTGTAGGCCCCGCGCTCTCTGCCTCCCGCCGAGCGATGACGAGGATGATGACGAGCGGGGCGGCGGGAGCTTGCCCCCGATCTCGAAGAAGGCCAGGTCTGGGCTGGTCCCCCTCGGGTCTGCCCCGGCTCCAAGGCGATCCTCAGACGTGCCTCCTGCTTCCGAGCCTCTCAAGGCTGGTCCCAGCAGCCGGCTCTCGGGCTTCAAGTATGGCCGGAGGTTGCTCGAGCTCGCGAGCGGCGACCAGTAAGTGCTTGATTCTTGTTTTATTCCTTGCTTTGTCGTTGAGGCTTGATGTCTGTATCTCTTGGCTAGGCTGGCGCCTGCAGCGAAGAAACTGAAGGGGGCTCCTGAGGCTCCATCTGGGGCAGCGCCTCAGCCCACGAAAGAAGGTGGCTGCAAGGCATAGGCCTCTCCTGCCCGGTCGTCCTCGCGAGGCCTGGTGGAGCTGGCTGGGGCAAGCTCAGCCCCCATGGCCAGAGCGACTCCTGAAGTATCCTTGCTTGATGCCATCGCCACAGCTGTTGGAGCGCAGCAGGTCTTGCCTCATGATGCTGTGGTTACGCTGCCGTCCTCTCCTCCTACTCCACCAACTGCTCTCTCTCCTACTCCTTCCACCATCCTGGATCGCGCCGCTGCCGAACTGGACCGGCTGCGGCAAGATCTTCTAGGCGCCGACCCTCGCTTGGTGGCCGGGCGCTTGGAGCTGGCTTCTGGCTAGATTCGCTCTGACGCTTCGATTCGAGCAGCGCTGGTTCAGGCCTCGACGGCCTATGACGAGGAGAGGCAGGCTGTCCTTGGGGTGAAGGCCGCTCGAGACGCCGCCTTGGGAGAGGCGGTTGATGCCCAAGGTCGCTGCAAGGCGCTAGAGAGCAAACTGCAGGGCCTGCGGGACCAGCTTGCCGAGGAGGTTCGCATCCGCCAAGAGAAGGAGGAAGACCTGAAGGCTTGCGAGGCGGCCATCAAGGACCGAGACACCAAGCTTAACAAGCGCCGTGACCGTCTGGGCGCACTAGAGCAGGAGTTGGAGGCATGGAAGGCCGAGCTGGACGGCAAGGCGCGGGTCCTTGCCGAGGACCGCGGGGCCTTCACAGACACAGAGGTGAAGGTTCACGGCTTGCTGAAGTCGCTCTACGATAGCGTCCTGGAAAGCCCGCTGGCCGGCGCCGAGGACGGCCCCGCCAAGCTGCTTCCCTTCATGGTCCATGCTCTTGAAGATGTCACTCTTGGCCTTGGCCCTACGGCTGAGGCCGAGGCACGCGTCCTGTCTTCTGCAGCGCTGACGCAGGTCCTTACCCACGTCTACCTTCGTGACCCCAGCGTCGACCTCGACAGCCTGCTGGAGCCAGTGAGCGGCGAGCTTGCCGCTACCGCTGCTGAGGCAGTGAAGGGTCGTGCGGAGGCTCTGCTGTCGAAGTTCCAGGCCTTCAGCACCAATCCGAAGCGAGGCGCTGCTGGTCCTGCGGCTCCACGAGGTGAACCCGCTCCGTGCAGCTCCGCCGCTAACAAATGACTCCGTCGTGGCTCATGTCCTGCTTTCTGCTCCTGCAACATGCATCATGCCTCGGGGAGGCATTTAAACTTGTGTTTGAGGTCATGATAACAGTTATGGACTGTAATATTTGCTTTTGAATTCCTTGAAATTTGCGCTCTTCCTACTTGCTTATGTTCTACGCTGGCAGAGCCCGGCCCCGCGCATACCTCAACCGCCGTTAGCCCTGACCGGAAACCAGGATGGGACCAAGGAGTGAGGGGCTACGTGACAAGTTAGGCTCCTGAGTCGCAATGCTCAGGAGTCCCCCTTGGCGCACGAACAACAAGTAGGGAGGTGAGATGTGTGGGTGAATCTACCATTCGACGTCTACAGAGCCCGGCCCCGCGTATACCTCAACCGCCGTTAGCCTTTCGGAACTAAGGAGTGAGGGGCTACGTGACCTGTTAGACTCCTGAGTCGTGATGCTCAGGAGTCCCCCTTGACGCTCAAATGGCCTTCATACCTTGGCTCCGCTCGGGGAGAGACGCGCGACGAACCAGGCCCGAGGGGCCTGGCTGGGAGGCGTACGTCTGGGCGTGACCCAGGCGCAGCCCCCGTGCCCAGCCCCTCGCGCGGCACTCCCGAGGGGAGGCATTGCGATGAGACCAGACACTGAGCTCTGGGCTCCCTGAGGTTGATGCGGCCAAGGGCCACCCTCAATTGTTTATCACCAGCGCGGAGCATAGCGCTTCCGTATGTGTACGGGCATAGCCGCTCTTCTGTAGTGTCGTCAGCCAGCGCGGAGCATGGTGCTTCCACTGGTGCGTGGGAGGGGGATCCCCTCCGGGAGGAGCCCCCGGGGCATATACAGCCCCACCCTGACACGTGGCCGGCACGGTAGGGCATGAGGAGGTGTATCTGGGCACCCGTGAGCCAGCGCGGGACTCACGGGGCCCTACCTCAAGGTGGGTTGCGCCTGGCACTGGGCCTTAACTTGTGATGTGTTCCTGCAAATTTGGCCAGATGCTGATGCTCTACGTCCTCCGGTCCCGGCCCTCGAGCTGGTCTCAGCCGTCGCTGGTTTGCCGGGGCGCGATGCCGTCGGCAAAGCCAGAGGGTGAGGGCTGGAGAGCCGGTAGGAGCCCTGAGTCGCGATGCTCAGGCACCACCCCTTTAACGCGCAAGCTTGGTTAAATGTCGACGCTCTACGTCCTCGGGTCCCGGCCCTCGTGCTGGTCTCAGCCGTCGCTGGTTTGCTGGGGCGCGATGCCGTGGG
>NC_041393.1:393822914-393845116 GCF_002162155.2 Triticum dicoccoides | reverse complement strand
AAGCTTGGTTAGATGTCGACGCTCTACATCCTCGGGTCCCGGCCCTCGAGCTGGTCTCAGCCGTCGCTGGTTTGTCGGGGCGTGATGCCGTGGGCAAAGCCATATGGTGAGGGCTGGAGAGCCGGTAGGAGCCCTGAGTCGCGATGCTCAGGAACCCCCCCTTTAACGCGCAAGCTGCCGACATCTAGGGAGAAGAGGTGCCACGGACAGGCACCGAATAACAAGCATGATGGGTCGAATGCATGGCCCGAAAATAAACGCAAGAGGGGTACACGTCGCCGGGTCTGACCCGAGCGACTTGGGGATGATGCAGCCCGAGGGGCGCCCCCAACAAAGTAATCTAAAAACACGAGCAAAAGGGATACACGCCGCAGGGACGGACCCACGCGGCCTGGGAATGATGCAGCCCTGAAAGCGCTCCCAGCTGGAAACGAAACTTGAAAGATGTCACCTGATAGTGTTGATGACGAAGGGGTGTGGAAGTAGCAGACGTAGCGGGCTGCGGGAGCCGATCTTCATGAGCCCCCAGGCCCAGGAGCCTCGGGAGGCTCCGGAGGCGCTGGTGGCTCCTCGCGAACCATCTCCATCTCCGTTAGGACTACAGAACGCCTGGCCTCCTGAGCCTCCAAGATGCTCCTCATGAGGCACTGGCGCACCGCAACCGCGTTCGGCAAGCCGTAGGGCATGCGAACGTAGCTGTGGGGTGGGCCTCTGCAGCGCCCCACACGTGAGGGCCAGAAGCGCTCCTGAGAGGCGACTCGGTTGAGCCCTGGGATGTCGATGCAGACGCGCAGCCCGCCATCCTCACCTGGATGGGGAGCTGTGGCGGGTAAGCAGCGGCTGCCACTCATGACTCTTGACTCCTGCAACTCCTGTGTGATCTGACTGACGAACTCCTAAGGGTTTGGCCCTCCTTGCTTTGCTCCTTCCTGAGGGAAACGTGTTTTGAAACACGCCTCCAAGTGGTGCCCAAGCGCCTCCCTCGTGACCTTAGCAAGGTCGGTGGCCCTCCAGGTGGGAGCCCCCGAGCCCTGCTTGAGGAGGGCGCCGGGCGCGCCTCCCTATGCGACAGAAGGAGGTACCCCCTGAGCAGGTGCAGACCCTGAGGGGCCTGCCTCCTGAGGGGTCGGGCCTGGCGATGTCTTCTTCTTCTTGGGGGCGGTCTCAGGGAGCCTCCCGCTCCCGTGATCTGTGTCTTCAAGTGATGCAGCCTGAAAAGCTCGTTCCAGGGAGCACACCGCGTCTCTTTCTTCACAAGGCACCGTGATGACTCCACCACTTCCTGGCATCTTGAGGACGTTGTACCCGTGATGAGACACGGCCATGAACTTGGCGAGAGCTGGGTAGTCGAGGATGGAATTGTACGGCAGGAGAATGTGGGCAACGTCGAAGTCAATGAGCTCGGTGCGGTAGTTTTTGTGCGCCCCGAGGGTGACAGGGAGGCGGACCTGCCCAATTGGAATTATGGAGCCGTTGGTCACTCCGGAGAAAGGCTTAGTTGATTGAAGCTGATCGTAAGGCACTTGGAGATTGTTGAACGTCTCTACAGACAGGACGTTGAGCCCTGCCCCGCCGTCAACGAGGGTCCTGGTGACTTGCACGTTGCTGATGACTGGGGAGCAAAGCATTGGGAGGACTCCGGCTATAACCGCGCACTTGAGCTGATCCGCTGAGCTGAACGTGATGGTGCACGCCGACCACCTGAGGGGGCGCGTGGCTTCAAGCTTAGGGAGGACTCCATTCACTTCGCGGGCGAATTGCTTGAAGATGCGTTGAGAGGCTGGGGCTTGAGCTCTGCCCAGGATGCAGGCGATCGCGCGCGGCTCCTGGAAGCCCCCACCCCCCTCGTCCTGATGATGGTCCTCATTTCTCCTTGCTGCGGCGGTAGTGGAGGGAGGCCCGCGTTTCCTTGCGGGCGATCCTCGCGAGGCCGATCCCTCCAGTCTCCCTCGCCAGGCTGATCCTGCCAGCGATCCTCGCGAGGTCGGTCGCGCTACCCTTGTTGAGGGCCACGGTCTTCCCAGCGTCCTGCGTTCCTTCCTCCCCCTCGGCCATAGCCGCGATCGTTGCGGTCGGGGCGTCGGCCGACCCTTCCTTCTCGCACGGCTCGGAGCTCTTGGCATTCATTGGTGTTGTGGGTGTGGAGGTCGTGGTACACACAGTACCGGCTGCCCTTGAAAGACTCGGGCTGATCTCTGCCCCGCTTGGTGTCTGGTTCTGCCGCGAGCACGGCAGCCCCCTTGCGCTTCACGTCCTTGGCCTTGGATTCCTTCTCTTCTGGGTCGGCGGCTGGCAACTCGAGGAGGGAAAGGCGCCCTTCCTCAGCCCTGGCGCACTTGGTTTCCAAGTTGAACAACTCCAAGGAAGTGCACAGATCTTCATGCATCGCCAGCTCCTCCTTCATCTTGACATCGTGCATGCCGTCGGAGAAGGCTGAGATGATGGCCTCCTCGGTCACCTTGGGAATCTTGAGACGTGCGTTGTTGAAGCGCTGGATGTACTTCTACAGGGTCTCCCTGGTTGCTGCTTGATGCGGCGCATGTCGCTCACGGTAGGTGGCCGGTCGCAAGTACCTTGGAAGTTGGCGATGAAACAGTTGTGCATCTCGTCCCAGGAGGACATCGTGTCTGGCGCCAGGTTCAGGAGCCAGGTGCGGGCCCCATCCTTGAGTGCCATGGGAAACCAGTTCGCCATGACCTTCTCATCCCCGTTGGCGGCTTCGATGGCCAGCTCGTAGAGCTGGAGGAACTCCGCGGGGTCGGCCGTGCCGTCGTAGCGAGGAGGCAGGTCTGGCTTGAACTTGCAGGGCCACACGACGCTACGCAGCCCGGCGGTGTAGGCGCGGCATCCTGCCGTGGCCACGGGAGGCCTCTGGTGACGGGGAGCTTGGTCTTGCAGGCCCCCATGCGCTGCAGCTGGGAGCAGCGTGGGGTCTTGGCGCGCTGGGAAAGGAGCATGGTCGTGACGGACCGGTGCAGGGAGCACTTGGGCAGCTTCTTGGGGGCGAGGAACCTCTTGGCAGCTCCGCTCTTGCTGCGCTGGCGCCGGACGGGGTGGGTTCCGTCCAGGGGCCACGCGCCTTGGGGCCAGGGTGCCTTCTTGAGGAGGAGGCGGCTGAGGCGCCCCCGGAGCTTCATTGTCCGTGCAGGGTGGGGCGCAGTGCAGCGAGAAGGACGGCGCGGGGGAGCCCCCTGTGGCACGGACGAGCTCGGTGACGCGGCCGAGCCACTCTTCATAGACGTCGTCGACTGTGTGGTAGCGCAGAAGCTCGTTTGCTGCGATGAGCACAGCTCGAGCCTCGATGGCCGCGCGGGGCGCGCGGGACGAAGAACCAGCCGGGGCGAGCGAGGGAGTGGCAGTGCGGCCGTCTCGCCTCATGGATGGATGCTGGGACGATGCTTGCTGCTTGTTCCCCGCCGGGCCGGTGGCGGCATTGACGGCAGGCGACGGGGAACGGCGGGGGTGGCCGCTGACGGGGCCCGTCTGGGCGACGCGAGAAGCGAGAGCGGCTCGGCACTCGGCGCGGGCCCGACGAGCGTCTCACATGGACGCGATGGTCGGTGAAGAACAGGGCGACGGAAGGCGAATTGCGGCGCATCCCTACCTGGCACGCCAAATGTCAGATTTCGGGTTCCGGTAGACCCTCTAGATTTGAACAATGGGGTGCACGCGGAGATTTCACCCTCTGCCTATGTGAACCTCACCACCTCGCTATGATCTAAGCAATCAAAGGAACAGCATAAGAGACACAGGCTTTATACTGGTTCAGGCCACCATTGTGGTGTAATACCCTACTCCAGTGTGTAGTGTGGTGGATTGCCTCTTGGGCTGATGATGAACAATACAAGGGAGAACAGCCTCGCGAGGGTCTGTTCTAGGCTGGTGCGATGAACTACTAGGGGGAGTTCAGTCGCTCTCTCGATCGATCGGTCCGTTGAGATCTTGTCCCCTACCTTGTGGTGGCTAGTCCTATTTATAGGCAAAGGCCCTGGGCCTCCTCCCGAATATTGAGCGGGAAGGGCGCCAACAATTGGCCATTTTGAAGGGGAATATCTAGTACACTTATCCTAACAAAAGTTGGTCCTCGCCTGCTAAAGGCTCTGGTGGTGACGCCGGTTTGGGCTCCACGATGACCTCCATCCGGCCGTTCCGCTGGTCTTGGTCTTGTTGCATCGAAATGGATGCCTTTGCTTGATGCTCCGCCTGCGCTTGTTCCCTTTACACCAAAGAGGAAAGAAGGACACTGCGCGGGCTGGCGCCCGCCTGGCGCCCTTGGTCGTCATGGCTTGCGTCATGGGCACCTCGTGAGGTACCCCGCCTTGATCTCTCCGCCTCCTCGCGAGCCAGCCTGACAAGGCCGTGCCTGAGGAAGCCTCCTGTCGTCCGCCCCGCGAGGCTTGGCCCCTCGCGAGGGTCTTGAGCTCATGCTGATGAAGATGGGCCATGCTGGGCCGCCCCTTGAGCCACGCCGCAGGCCGTAGGCAGGCAAGTCTGGGGACCCCCGTTCCCAGAACGCCGACATCTTCCTCAAAACAACCACCATACCTACCTATTATGGCATTCCCATAGCCATTCCGAGATATATTCCATGCAACTTCCACCATCATCATCATGACATACATTACTTTTACATATTGCCGTTGCATGATCATGTAGTTGAGATCGTATTTGTGGCAAAGCCACCATGCATTATTTTTCATACATGTCACTCTTGATTCATTGCATCATCCCAGTACACTGCCGAAGGCATTCATATAGAGTCATATCTTGTTCTAAGTTTCGAGTTGTAATCCTTATGTTGTAATCAATAGAAGTGTGATGATCATCATTATTAGAGCATTGCCCAAACAAAAAAAAAAGAAAGGCCAAAAAAAAGAAAGGCCCCAAAAAAAGGCCAAAAAAAAGAAAGGCCCAAAAAAAAGAAAAGGGCAATGCTACTATCTCTTTTTCCACACTTGTGCTTCAAAGTAGCACCTTGTTCTTCATGTAGTGAGTCTCATATATTGTGCTTCAAAGTAGCACCTCGTTCTTCATGTAGTGAGTCTCATAAGTTGTCTTTTTATACTAGTGGGAATTTTTCATTATAGAAGTTGGCTTGTATAGTACTACGATGGGCTTCCTCAAATGCCCTAGGTCTTCATGAGCAAGCAAGTTGGATGCACACCCACTAGTTTTCTTTTGTTGAGCATTCATAGCACTAGTGCATCCGTTGCATGGCAATCCCTACTCCTCATGTTGACATCAATTGATGGGCATCTCCATAGCCCGTTCCTTAGCCTCGTCAACGTGAGACTTTCTCCTTTTTTTGTCTTCTCCACACAATCCCCATCATCATATTTTATTCCACCCATAGTGCTATATCCATGGCTCACGCTCATGTATTGCGTGAAGGTTGAAAAAGTTTGAGATTATTTAAGTATGAAACAATTGCTTGGCTTGTCATCGGCGGTATAGAAGTTGGGAACATCTTTGTGTGACGAAAATGAAGCATAGCCTAACTATATGATTTTGTAGGGATGAACTTTCTTTTGCCATGTTATTTTGAGAAGACATGATTGCTTTGATTAATATGCTTGAAGTATTATTATTTTTGTGTCAATATGAACTTTTGTCTTGAATCTTTCGGATCTGAATATTCATATCACAATTAAGAAGATTTACATTGAAATTATGCCAAAGTATCACTCCGCATAAAAAATTCTTTTTTATCATTTACCTACTCGAGGACGAGCAGGAATTAAGCTTGGGGATTGACCAAAATATTATCTATCAGATCTCACTCTCGTAAGTGACTGTGAAGGGATTGACAACCCCTAAGCGTTGGTTGCGAGTTGCTATCGTTTTGTGTAGGTACGAGGGACTTGTGTGTGGTCTCCTAGTGGATTGATACCTTGGTTCTCAAAAACTGAGGGAAATACTTACGCTACTTTGCTGCATCATCCTCTCCTCTTCGGGGAAATCCAACGCAGTGCTCAAGAGATAGCAGTACTGCACTTACTTGATATAAGGTAGTATCTCAGGACACTTATTCAACACATACCAAACCATTTTGTCCAAATCTTTAGGTTTGTCCTCTTGTCAACTCTTCCCTGTAACTCGAATAGAATAATCGAAAACATTGAGCCCGGGATTGCCTTCACCCACCTCTTTGCTAAGCTGATCAGCTGTTTCAATGTATTTTGAGTAGAATGTCACGCTTCTATAGCAATGTAGGCCTCTGCAATGGAACCCTCGGGTCTAGCTCTCTTGCTAACATAGCCCTTGAAAGTGCCTAGCCGTCTTTCAATAGGGTACATCCAGCCATACTGTACTGGACCTCTAAGTAGTGCCTCATCAGTTAGATGCACAGTGAAATGCACCATGGCATCAAAGAAGGCTGGAGGATATATCTTCTCAAGGTCACATAGGATAGTTGGTATCTTGTCTCTAAGACACTCCAAAGCATCTATCCTGATATTTCTACTGCATAGTTCCCTGAAGAATTGTCCCAACTCTGCAACTGCTCTGTATAAGTCAGGGCGGCCCAATCCTGTAAGGATAACCGGTAAAACCCTTTGAAGTAGGACGTGGCAGTCATGAGTTTTCAACCCTTGTACCTTGTTTCCATCTGCACTGACTCTCCTTTCAGGGTTTGAAGCCAATCCATGTGGGAATCTCACACGTGACAGGAACTCGCAGAATTCTTTTCTTTTTACCTTGTCCAAGACGTACACAACTGGTGCCATATCCCGTGGTTTACCTTCATCTTGCACCTGCAAATCCTTTGTGATACACAGGTGTGTCAAATCAATCCTAGATTTTAAGGTATCTTTCATCTTGCCTTAATACTAAAAAGTGTGACGATAATGTTGTCACATATATTTTTCTCGATGTGCATCACATCAAGATTATGCCGCAGATCCATATCTTTCCAATACTCCAAGTCCCACAAAGTGGACCTACGGGTAAACAATAATCTCTCTTCTACCCTGCCACGCTTCCTTTTCCCACTACCATTACCAGGATGGTTTCCTGGTGTAATATGCCTGACCTTCTCTAATTCCACTTGCAACTCATCGGCGGTGAGCCTCTTTGGCGCATCACGGTTTTCATGCTTTGCATTGAACACATGTCTTCGGTATTTTCTAGGATGCGGCTTGTCCTTGGCAAGGAATGTCACATCCCTGGTCCTGGTATGCAGTGGGCTAACCCTTCATGTGTGCATCATGTTTAACTTTTCAAATGAACTTGGAATGGGGACTGATCAAACCCTAGCACCAGATCAACTCAAATAGGTTCAACATAAAATCATTTTCAATGAACCTGAAATGCCCTTCTAAAATGTTCATCATCTTTCCCTTGGTCGCAAACTTCTGACAAAAATGGTGCACAATTTTCGAGGTCATCCTAAGGTCACTGAATTAAATCATAAGTATTTGAATTTGGACATTTAAATTCTATAAAATATTTTAAATGTCCAAATACTCCTAAACTGAAATGTTCCATGTTGGATATATTCTAGACAGTGGGCATGTGCAGTTTAGTGATTTTTGAAAGGGTCTAGGTATTTTTAGAAAAGCCCTAAAGATTACAGAATAATAGAAAACAGAAATTGAAATAGAGAACCAGAGAGAGAGAGAGAGAGAGAGAGAGAGAGAGAGAGAGAGAGAGAACTTACCTGGCGCTCACCTGGCAACCTAACCGCAGGCCAGCCGGCCCAGCCCACCTGGCGCTGCCAGTCGTCCTCCTCCTTCCACTAGAAGGACGAGGGCGTGTGCCCGTGGCGCGCCAGCACGCGCACGGCCACCGACGGCCACCTCCTGCTTGCCGCTTCGCCCTGGCCTTCTCTGGCATCGCCACGCGCCCCCCAGGCCCTCTCACTCTCTCCCGTGCCTTCTCCCCTCCTCTACTCTCTCTCTCCCTCTCGCAACTGACCGCTGCCATCGACACCGCTCACCACCACTACGCCCACCTCCGTCGCATCTCTCCCCTGAGTTGTCCAGAAGAACCGCCTCGGTCCCCTTGTCCTCTCCACCGAGCTGTACGACGCCGGAGGCCCTAGAACATCGCCATCACTAGCGTCATCAACCTATGCCCCAACGATCGCCACCATTAAATTCGTCGCCGTCCGGTCTCCCCCGAGCCCGCCGAGCATCTCTTCGTGACCGTGGTGAGCCCCCGGTCATTTCTCCCCTAACCCCGCTTCCGTTTGGTCGCTGTAGCGGTCGTCCCCTTGCTTATCATAGGCGCTGCCACATGGGCTCGTCACCGGCGAAGCCCCGGTGACCTTTTGGTCCCACGCGTGCGTCTGTTGCACTCGCAACGTCCGTAGTGCAAAACTAGCACGACAGCCGTCTCGTTTGCACACCGCAGCGCCGGTCCCGCGAACACCCGAGCTCCGGCCGCCGCCCGGCTCGACGCCGTCGTCGTTCCCGGCCACCCCAGCACCAACCACCTTTACCGTTGGATGCGCCACACTGCCAGCTACTCGTAGCACCCACCCGCGCATCGAACTGTGGCCGGGGCAGCGTTTCTGACGCTCTCCGCCGTCTCAGCCTCGCCGGCGGCTCAATGCCGGCAGGTTTGACCCCGCTAATCGGGTTGACCTGGGTGGGCCCAGTTTGACCTCTCTGGGTCTATGACAAACGGGACCCGCCTGCTAATTAAGTTAGGATTAGGACTAACTAAAAATTAGTTAGACTAATGACACTGGCACGCGGGACCCACTGGTCAGTTTGACCTGGACCGCCCCATTGACCTGCTGACGTCACAGTGACATAGTGCTAACGCAGTAACTCTTTTCTGGATTTAATTTAATTCTGAAAATTTCGGAAATTGTCCAAAACTTCTAAAAATCACAGAAATTCAACCGTAACTCCAAATGAAATAAATCATATATGAAAAATGATCAGAAAAATCCAATCTATCCATCTGTTCCATTTTCATGCATGTTAGAACAACTTTTGTTCACTGTTTAGGTCAAATCAATTAAATAGCATTTGAATAATCACATGTGGAGTTTGAATTTGAATCTTGTATTCGAACCAACTTCATTTAATCTGGTTTTAGTTGCATTAGCACAAACCATAGCATATTGCCATGTCACATTCATGCATCATATTGTTGCATTGCATTGATTGTGTTTCCTTCTGTGTTGCCGGTATTTGTCCCCTCTTAGTAGACGATGTTCCGGTGATGAGTTCGATGACACCGATGAAGAACTATACTATCTTCAGAAGTGCCAGGCAAGCAAAACCCCCCTTGTTCATTCCGATACAACCCCACTTTCTCGATCCTGCTCTATTTTACTGCATTAGGACAACAACGATTCATCTGTTACTTGCTGCGGTAGCTGAACCCCTTTATCCTTTACATGACATGTCTTCGCCACAATAAATAGATGAAACCCACTAGCATGAGTAGGAGTTGTTTGAGCCCTGATGTGCCTACTCATTCATGCTTGTTTTTCATGCCTGCTATTGCTCAGAGTTGTGTCAGGTCTGATTAATCAGGGATGAATTGGAGGTGTGTGAACATGTCCTACTATGTGTGAGCTAAGTGTGTGAACACGATTTGGTAAAGGTAGCAGTGAGAGGCCATGTAGGAGTACATGGTGGGTTGTCTCATTGAAGCCGTCCTCAGGAACTGAGTTCCGTGTTTGTGATCCATGAACAGTTACTACCACACATAGGAATGCCTAAGTGCCCCTCTCGACTTATTAATCAACTTGATCTCTATCCAGGAGTTGCAACTAGTTTCTGGTGTTTGTAGGTAGTGTTAGTAGTCTACCAAGTGGCACCCGGTACAGGTGGGCTTGGGACAGACTAGGCACAGTAGTACGGTGTACCAAGCATAGATCCACCCGTCGAGGTGGGCTTGGGAACCCTGCTCACATCGTTTGGGGCCGTGAGCGACACCCCGGCCGGATCTCCTTGCGGATGAACCCGAATAGGCGATAAACCTGGACTCGAGACTTGTGTGGTTAGTCAGGTCGTGGCCGACACCCTCTCTGGGCTTTCGCTTGAAGGTTGCCGAGTACATGTCGTGTAAACGGCGGTAAGTGGCGAGAGCGTGTGTGAAGAAGTACACCCCTGCAGGGTTAATATGATCTATTCGAATAGCCATGTCCGCGGTAAAGGACTTCTGGGTTGCCTGTACAGTTCATAGACAAGTGAAAGTGGATACTCTAAAATACGCAAGATAGGCGTGAGTGCTATGGATGGCGTTCTCGTAGGGAGAAGGGAGCGGATCCATAGTGGTGTATTGACATGGTGAATATGTGGACTCATGTACGCCACCTCAAAAGAGTTACTTGCAGTCGTATTTCAGGATAGCCACCGAGTCAAAGCTGGCTTGCTGCAGTTAAACTCCACCATCCCCTTTGTTGATAATGATGCATATGTAGTTAGTTCTGATGTAAGTCTTGCTGGGTACATTTGTACTCACATTTGCCTATTCTATGTTTTTGCAGAGACTTCCATCTCACTAGTAGTTCCGTGTGGACTTCGAAGTTTAGCTTGTTACCTCAGCTACGATCTTGTGCCCTCGGCAGGATCTGGTAGTTAGTCAGGCTTCCCAGCCTTTTCATTTGTAGATGTCTGTACTCAGACAAGTTAAGCTTCCTCTTGTGCTTTGACTTGTATGCTCTGAATGTTGGGTCATGAGACCTATGTTTGTAATATCTCGCTCCTTGGAGCCTAATGAATAAATACTTGAGTTGTAGAGTCATGTTGTGATGCCATGTTGTATTTGCACATATCGAGCATATTGTGTGTATGTTATTGAAATGCTTGGTATGTGTGGGATCTGACTATCTAGTTGTTTATCCTTGGTAGCCTCTCTTACCGGGAAATGTCTCCTAGTGCTTCCACTGAGCCTTGGTAGCTTGCTACTGCTCCGGAACACTTAGGCTGGCCGGCATGTGTCCTTCTTCGTTCCTGTGTCTGTCCCTTCAGGGAAATGTCACGCGGTGTCCACCGGAGTCCTGTTAGCCTGCTACATCCCGGGTTACCGGAGTCCTGCTAGCCCAGTTGCTATAGCCCGGATTCACTCGTTGATGACCGACACGTTCGTTGTTGGGTCATGTATGCCTGTCCCTGTAAGTTAGTGCCACTTTAGGTTGACGACTAGCCATGTCAGCCCGGGTTCTTTGTCATATGGATGCTAGCGGCACTATCATATACGTGAGCCAAAAGGCGCAAACGGTCCCGGGCCAGGTAAGGTGCCACCCGTGGGAATACCGTGCGTGAGGCCGCAAAGTGATATGATGTGTTACATGCTAGGTCGGTGTGACTTAGGATCGGGGTCCTTACAGCTTTGGTATCAGAGCTTGACTGCCTGTAGGTTTACCAAGCCAGACTGGTCGAAGTTGAGTCTAGAAATTCTTTAGTTATATAAGGGAATTGATTGTGGGATGGAACGTAAGGTTCTTTTTACTCCTTATACCTTATGGCCTTCTGATCTGAGTCATCCTATCTTTCCTACGGGGTTAAGGAACTAGGCTTTCTCTTCTTTCTATTAGGATCACGTGTTACTAATCCGTAGACTTATAGGATTGATGGATTTCAAGCCTCAGTTCAGTCTCCACTACTTCTGTATGTTGGCACTTGCTCTAGGAACCTTGATATGATGTTGTTGAGTGGTCATGCCACTAATTTGCAGGACGTCTCAAATCTTTTTGAGCATTTATAGCCGTTATGCCGTCCGAGTCATCCCAGGTTTCTAAATAGTCTGATGCATTTGCAAATTCCTTTTTACCGTTCTGAAGATCCTTTGTGCCAGACCAACCACACTAACTAGTGTGTTGAGGTATTTCATTGCGTCAGCATTTTTGTTGGAGCTATTATTATGACCCTAGGTGTCTAGAGTATCACCTAGTAATTTAGCCATGCTTTTGTTCCCAGTGTCATGATTCTGGCCACCATTCTCGAAAGCATCCCGTGATGCAATTTAGTTAGTAGGTATTCTATTCCTAGGTTTTGAACCCGAGATTAACCCTACTTACTTCATGTTGATAGTGTTTGCTCGTTCCTTTAGGTTATTAGTAACCTTTGCATTAGCCCTCAAGGTCCATGGTATTCCCTTCTTCCAAATACTATGAACCACTTATGGCAGAAGTTTGTTGGATCAAAAGATCACAACAGGAGCGCTCTCGATGGGTTCTCCATTCTATTTTGCGACTCTGCGAGTTCAACCTTTCTGCATGGGTTATGCGGAAGAAATATGTTGAACTCGTTCGACATGCTAATCCATGCATCCACAACTCAGAAAATCGTATGTTCTTTTGAGTTGTCCCTCTTTAGTTGTCTTCTGACCCTCGTCTATCAATTGATAGTCAGGAGTAATTGTGCATTCGTGTTATCGATGCTTATTAATCTTGTGGTCTGTCAAGCCATTCTATTCGAATGACTTGGAGAAACAAACTCCAGTACCTTATCCATTTCCAGGATCGGGTCAAAGTAGTTGTAATCCATAAATCAAAATGCCAATCCAGCTTTTGATTCTGTTCTACCCTGGAGTATTTCCATCTTTATATCAAGAATATCATGGGAATTGCACACCCTCTTATGAATTCTTGATGCAGTGATACCTCTCGCCATCATTATTCACTCCTTTGTCCCCGTGTTGTTGTAACCGAAACGCTGACAGGTGAACTATGATGTGCGAAATCTATAATCCTAGCAACCATGTTGCTTGGTAGTAAATGGATAATAATCTCATTCTTAGCATGTTGGTTATTGAATTATCACTCTAAGAGTGATTGTGCTGCCTAGTCCATATTTCCGGTGCACTCTTCGATCAATGAGTTAGGAATGTGTCAATCCTTGCTTATTTGATCATATCGTCTTGCCCTGAAAAGCAAGATTGTTCTCGTGCTTAGTAACATATGGTGGTTCGTGATTTTCTGAATGTCTTCTCAGAAGTATCACCAGGTTGTCACCTGACCACTATGTTAAGCTCGTGATCAAGTTGGTTTCTCTATAAACCACCCCTTCTCCAAGAATCTGTGCCCGATACCCCGAGCGAGTTGGTTAGGCTAAACAACAACTTGGAGAGTTGAAAGATAAAAGCTTGCCTGACTTAGTTCTTTCCAAGGGATATCTTTGAGTGTGTGTGTGTTGAAGAAAGATGATATCTTCATTGATTGATCCTCGTGGTCAATTGTTGGACCTATTGTTTTATCGAAGCTTTGATTTGAGTGTGGGTTATCGTCAAATCAAATCAGAACCAACGATGGTCGCAATGTTGTCTTACTCGTGGTTGTCTCCTCGAGCATACACCATTACATCTTTTGGTCTGACCAATGCTATCACCATGTTCACACAATTGTGGAACTCCAATTATATGGGAACCTGGATGAATTATTGTTGAGCCCATTGACAACATCCTTATCTTTTCCATAATTTTGTTGAACATTAAGCTAGTGTTGGAAACTTGGTAAGCATTTTCTTCATGCCCCATTCATGAAGTATATGTTTGGATGAAAGAAGTGACTTTCTCAGATTCACGTGCATTTGGTGCAAGTTGCCGCCATGAGTTCGAGACAGATTGTTTTTGTTTTCTCTGGAACCATCCCAAGTCAGTCATGCATGTGCAAAGTATGCTATGGTTTGATAGGCTCGCTACCTCCATTCTATATGTGTCCCTAGCATACCAAGCCACTGACTGATTTGTTCAAGGAGAAGGAATTCCTTCATAAGAGCTAATCCGCACTTATGTGAAGACTTCGCTATCCTCGATGATGGTTCCCTACCAGAACTCGGTAGTGTTTTATTATAAGTCTACTATGTGTTCATGCTTGTCTTGGACAGCATGTTCACATGTTGTACCAGAACCAGCTCATGTTTTGGAGCTTGCTATCGTAGTTCATCTCCCGAGAATCTTGCAACGTCATCTCGTCGATTTATGTTGAAAACTTTCGTCTTTCTTTCTAGACTTGATGAGTCCGGAATATCCTGACACCAACAAGATCTGAATCTCAGGCAGATATGATGGTTGGAACGTTTTTCAAGAAGCTATAATATTGGTCTCTTTGTAACCCGGTAAAGTGGTTTTCATGGCCAACACACCCAACCGGAAGACCTAATATTGTAGTTTCTTGATTGAGGAAGTTGGCCACCTCCCCATAAGGATTTCGTAGGATTTACTCCCTAGTTGCTCCTTATGGATCCTTGAGCTCCCGAAGTCCGACCTTTTACTTGATGTTCTAGATACCAAACCATATGAATGGGTTACGCTAGTACATCAGGGAGAACATTAGAAGCGGAGTGCTAAATGTCTCTCGGTCGATCATCCAGATTTTGTTTCCTTGGCCTCGGTAAGGTGAAATCTGAGAAGGTTATCTTCCTTTGCATCTGCATCATCCATCGTTGTTCATCATGGTAGTATGTTGTGTTGCCAGGATCCTTGACACGGATATTGGTAAAACCTTTATGAATATGGAAATGCTCAAGTTCTTGAGAGCACGCACAAGCGCTAGGTGTTATCATCGGCACTAACGGGGATTGCTCTCAGTTTCCTCGGCTATGCTATAACTTTTCAAACAGTGGACTCACTCTCTACTATTGAGCTTCTCCCCAGTTACTAAATCATCCCTTGTGTTGTTTTCAACAAGGTAATCCACATCGTCCATTCTAATCCGGGTATACCATTCTACCGAAACCCTCCAAACAATCGCTCGAGAATTGCCTTAGGCTGGTATAAAGAGTTCCGATTATCTCTAAATCAAAGGTAATTCTTTTTGCCACTTAAGGGATATTCCTACGAGTCACCTTCCCTAAGGTGCCCCATTATGGTATCATGGTAACTCAACTCCTCACTACGTTGACAACCGTTCACCACCTTCTAAAGTGTGGAATTGTTGTCTACCTAGTGAACCCTCGTCATCTGTTCCATGCCATCCCTCTAGATGTGTGCTTCGTGTCTCAGCTTGAGAGATGTTGCTATGTCTCATTCCCTGAGTTGATCCTAAGTTATTCGACCTTCAATAAGATCGATCCTTTTAGACTTTTCCCCTATCCTCTCATTATCATGTTGGCTGGAGTTCTCAGCGCAAGATGACGAGACAAGATGGTGATTGAATCAACGTTCATTTGAAGTGCAACCTGGGTCGTGAAGATTGCGTTAGTTGCGTTTCCCCTTCATTCTACCCTATGCTTGAATCTCGGGACGAGATTCTTGTTTAGTGGGGGCGAGTTGTCACATCCCTGGTCCTGGTATGAAGTAGGCTAGCCCTTCATGTGTGCATCATGTTTAACTTTTCAAATGAACTTGAAATGGGGACTTATCAAACCCTAGCACCAGATCAGCTCAAATAGGTTCAACATAAAATCATTTTCAATAAACCTGAAATGCCCTTCTAAAATGTTCATCATCTTTGCCTTGGTCTTAAACCTCTGACAAAAATGGTGCACAATTTTCTAGGTCATCCTAAGGTCACTGAATTAAATCCTAAGTATTTTAATTTGGACATTTAAATTCTATAAAATATTTTAAATGTCCAAATACTCCTAAACTGAAATGTTCCATGTTGGATATATTCTATACAGTGGGCATGTGCAGTTTAGTGATTTTTGAAAGGGTCTAGGTATTTTTAGAAAAGCCCTAAAGATTACAGAATAATAGAAAACAGAAATTGAAATAGAGAACCAGAGAGAGAGAGAGAGAACTTACCTGGCGCTCACCTGGCAACCTAACCGCAGGCCAGCCGGCCCAGCCCACCTGGCACTGCCATTCGTCCTCCTCCTTGCGCCAGAAGGACGAGGGCGTGTGCCCGCAGCGCGCCAGCATGCGCACGGCTACCGACGGCCACCTCCTGCTTGCCGCTTCGCCCTGGTCTTCTCTGGCATCGCCACGCGCCCCCCAGGCCCTCTCACTCTCTCTCGTGCCTTCTCCCCCCCTCTACTCTCTCTCCCTCTCGCAACCGTGCATTGCCATCGACGCCGCTCACCACCACTGCGCCCACCACCGTCGCATCTCTCCCCTGAGCTGTCCAGAAGAACCGCCTCGGTCCCCTTGTCCTCTCCACTGAGTTGTACGACGCTGGAGGCCCTAGAAGGTCACCATCACTGTCGTCATCAACCTCTACCCCAAGAATCTCCACCGTCAAATTCGTCGCCGTCCGGCCTCCCCCGAGCCCGCCGAGCATCTCTTCGTGACCGTGGTGAGCCCCCGGTCATTTCTCCCCTAACCCTGCTTTCGTTTGGTCGCCGTAGCCGTCGTCCCTTGCTTACTGTAGCTGCCGCCACACGGGCACGTCGCCAACGAAGCCCCGGTGACCTTTTCACTAGTGCAGACCCGGGCAATAGCACCGGTTCGTAAGGCCCTTTAGTGCCGGTTCCATAACCGGCACTAAAGTGTGGGCACTAAAGGCCCCCCCGTTTAGTACTGGTTCAGCACGAACCGGTGCTAAAGGGAAACCACGTGGCACGAGCCAGCTCCAGGGGCCTGGAGCCCTTTAGTACCGGTTGGTAAGACCAACCGGTACTATAAGGTTTGGGGTTTTTCTAGTTTTATGATTTCTTTTTCATTTAATTTTGTGTTTCCATTTTAATTCTTTTTCGTTTGCTGGTATTTTACGATACTACACATTGTACACGTTATGCATATATATATACATATATATATATATATATATAAATAGAATTTCTAGTAGAACCAATCATGCATATATATATCATCAATGTCTCACAAACCATCATATTAATTAATTCACACATACACACATGTATAGCTATATACAATTTCTCCTACATATGCACATGTTGCCTTCGGAGCCAGTGGCATTAGCCTAATTGGTGCCTTCGGAGCACGATGACAATTGGAAGTGGTTTTCATGGGGGCGGTAGCAGGTAATAGTATTCTCCCTTCGGATTTATGACCTGGTCGAGCAAAAATCCCGCTATTTCCTCTTGAAGTGCTTCTACGCGCTCCATTTCTAGGAGCTTCGCCCGCACCTCTCTGAACTGTTAGGAAGGAGATCAATATGCATGTGTATTAGTTGTGTGACTAGATATCGATAATGGTGTAAAAATTGTGAATAGTGTTTTGACAAGCGTACCCATTCCTGTCTTTGATATCTGCTCCTTCGGATGCCATCATGCGAATGTTCTCGCAAACGCAGAATGCACACAGATCAGTCCCCTGCGCCTGCTTCAGGGCCTTTACGAGAATGGAATTTGATCAGATAATAATTAATCAAGCATGATAATTAAAGAGATGGCAGCTAGCTAGCTAGCTAGTACTACTTAATTACTTACCTTGGGTCTTCCACATTTAAGCTTTTCTTTCCATTCGCCTTCGTGACGCTGATGAACCTTGCCCAAGCCCTGCCCGCCGACAAAGAAAATAAATAAAGGGGTTATTAAATAGTTCATATCATGAAATGACGAACTAAATAGGCCGAGATATATAGTTAATAATGACTGAAATTACCTGTTGACTATCCCAAACAAGATGTTATAGTCAGTTTTTTCTTTGAGTAGTGAGTCCAGTATTTCAACTGTTCCGGCGTCAACTTTAATGATACACAAGACCCAGTGAAATCTGCATGCACACGCATTTGCATGTTTTAATTAAGCGGGCATATGTAAGCAAAAACATGTAGCTAGCTAGTAGGCAAAAACAGAGAATTTGTAGTACAAGACAGTGTGACTCACTGGAAGTTGTAAGGAAGTAGTATATCTTCATTGTATTTGAGGCGCTTCAAGAACTCTAGCATGCTGTCCTCTACGGCCTTTTGATGATGTGCATCTATTTTCCATGTGTATTCATTAACGGTGTTTGGGTCAATGAACCCAATGCCATAGCGTCCACCTTTTCTCATTTCATACATCTTCATCCTGCATATAATACCACAAAAAAGAATATAGTGAGGATAATTACAGGTAATGATTGATCAAAAGGATCACTACAGCTAGCTTGAGACTTAAATTACAGAAAGAAATCACTTACAGACAATAGCAACTGACGATAGATTTGTCGAGTGCATCTTGATTGTATAACTGAAACAGTTCAGAATACTCAACGGACACAGCTTTCTCATGGTAGTAATGCCCCTCCTTGACATTCACCATGAGGGACAATCAGTCGGAAATCTTGGTAATGTTCATGTACCATTGATGCAATTCATACATTCTCATTGGGAGGTTCTTGACCTTCTCTGGCTCGACCAAAGGTTGGCCCCGGACATATTTCCGTTTTATTTCATCCTCTCTAAGCATAGGCATGTGCTCGATCTCGAGGAGTTGTCCAATAGTGATTTTGAGAACTTCAGCCTGCATTATATGGTCCTCCATTATTACCACATTGCCCACCTCAGGAACGTAAACTGTTTGCCCACAATAATATTGGGCGCGCGTACTGTCACGTGTTGTTGGCACAACAAGCGAGGGGATCGATTGCGCCGCCTGTTCTCCCAGCTGGGGAATGGTTTTCCCGCATTTTTTGACAGCTGCTTCTTGTTTGCTCGATCCCGAGCTCGCCTCCTTACGTAGACGTGCTCGATTTAACTTCCTGATGTGGCGCTCATAGTCTGTGTCAACAGGCTTGGGAGCTGGTGGTTGAGCCATAAGAGTGAAGTGGTCAATCGTTTCCTCAGGCACTTTCTCCCTTGGCGGCGTTGGCGGTTTCGGTGCAAAATGGGCTTCCACCTCGGACTTCGATATGGCTGCGATTTCCTCCTCGGACCTGTCATAAGCCCTCTGCGGAAGAGGCGTGAGGCTTGGACCATATTTATATCGCTTGCCTCCGCCTGTACTTCCTGTACTACCTCGACTCGTACCGCTACGCACCATAGCTGCGGGGTGTCTCTTCTGTGATTGCTGAGGCGGCAGAGACGGCTGACGGGGCTGAGTTGGACGAGGAGGAGTGGCCGCCTGAAGCTGTGCCGAACTTAGAGGAGGAGTGGCCTGAGGTTGTGCCGGACTTGGAGGAGGAGTGGATGTCTGACGCTGTGGCGGACTTGGAGGAGGAGGAGTGGCCTGACACTTTGCCGAACTTGGAGGAGGAGTGGCCTGACACTTTGCCGGACTTGGTGGACTTGCAGGAGCGGGAGACTGCGGACTCGGTGGCGGACTTCGACGAGGAGTCGGCTGACGCGGTGTCGGTGGCCTTCGAAAGATGATGCAATCCTTTTTCCATAGGATGATACGATGGTTGGCGTCTCCGAGAAAGCGCTCGTCGTCACCTCCAGGAATGTCAAGCTCTAGCTCCGAATATGGGTCCACCACCTCATCAACCAAGACACGAGCATAGCCCGCTGGAATCGGGTTGCAATGGAAGGTTGCCTCGGGGGGATTTGTAAAAGCAACGGCGTCCGCCACCTTCATGGATATGTTCTTCATTTTGACGTGTAGCTCGCAGCTAGTGTTCTCCGTGATGTCATCCACGGGGTATCTACCCAGCATTGCGTCGTCTGGGGCGGAACCCACGCTGCTTCTCGCCATGGATGGGGCGGTGCTATCCAATGCTGGATCATTCACTAGCTGCTGCAGCTGCTGAGACCCCCTTTGTTGGGTAAGTGAGTCGATCTGCTCCAGCTGCCGCTGGAATTTCACTACCAATTCCGCTTGACTTGCTTCTTGGCCTTGAAGGCGTTCATAGTCCCGCTTCCTCTGCTCCTCCTCCATCTTCCTCTTCTTCTCCTCCGCAATCTTCTTTCTCACACGGGTTCTGTAGTCGTTGTTCCAGTCTAAAAACCCCTCATACCACGGAATAGAGCCCTTGCCTCGTGTTCTTCTCGGGTGTTCAGGATTTCCCAGGGCACGCGTAAGCTCGTCGTTCTCTTTGTTGGGCTGGAACACCCCCGATCGTGCCTCTTCTATTGCAACAAGTATTGCATCGTCGGCTCCCTTCAGACTTGCCCTCGTCGAAACATTGCCTGTCTTCGGGTCCAACTCCCCCCCATGCGCATAGAACCAAGTCCTAACCCTGGGGGGCCAGCTCTTAGTAACCGGAGTGGCACCTGCATCCTCCATCTCTTTCTCAGACTTATCCCACTTAGGCATTGCCACCGCATAGCCACCTGGCCCGAGCTTATGGAACTTATCCTTTTTTTCGGCATTCTTCTTGTTTATTCTCGACCGTTCCTTAGCTAATTCTGAATCCTTGAATTTCACGAAATCGTCCCAATGAGCACGTTGGTTCTCTAGTGTTCCCTCAAATACTGGAGTCTTCCTTCCTCCCTTAACGTACTTGTCCCATTCACGATTCTGTGGTTCTTGAATGCAACCTCCATCTTCCTAAGAGCAGCGTCCTTGACTTTCTGCACATCTGCTTCTGTGAAATGATCTGGTAGGGTGAAATGTTCCATGAGAGTATCCCAAAGCAGATCTTTTTGATTCTTGTCGACAAAATTAATATCTGGACGTGGAGCAGCGTCCTCTTTGCCTTTTTGTCTTTTGTCTTTTGCTGGCTCTCTCCATTCTTGAAGGGATCGGGAGTTGGTCCTTCACAAGAACTCCGCACTGACGAACGAACTTGTTCGCAATCTTCTTAGGCGCTAATGGTTCGCCATTAGTTCTGACTGCCTCGATATTGTACTTTACGCCCTCCTTCAACTTTTTGTTCAGGCCTCGTTTCGTCCTTTTGCCTGAAGATTTGCTCGATCCGGATGGCTGAAAGAACAAAGATCGATTCGTTAATATATCTTCAAGTCATTTAAAACATGTGGTGATCACCAGATACCTGCTTATATAAATATATATACCTCGCCGGTCTTTGTTGTTTCAGGATCAACATGTTCTTCGTCATCGTCATAATCGTAGTTCATGACTTCATCAATTCGGTCGTCGCGATCGAATATCATATCACCCTCTCCGGTGTTGTTTAGAAATTCGGAGCCGTCATAATCTTCTTCATTCTGATCATCATCTGGCCCGCGTATCATATCGAACATGGTCTGTTCTCCCTCTCTGTCGGTATTGTCTGCCATAGCTTTTATTTAACTAATTCAAAAGAAATATAAAACAATTTAGTATTCAAATTACATCGTCTCGAATAATAGATATAATCTCGAATACTTCGTCTAGAATAATAGATATAATCTCGAATACATCGTCACGAATAATATATAATATTGAATAGTACATCACTGGCTAGCTAATTAAAGATCGAATACTACAGAAGAATCTAGGACACTCGCGGTTCCTGCGGCGCGGGCGGTGGACACCCAAAGAGAAGGAACCCTCACAGGATCATAGCTGAAGTGAGATCCCCGAAGATACTGCCAGGTATTGGAGAACCTGCCGCCCTCTAACACAACCATGTAGCGATGGACGTGCTCGTCCTCCTCCCTAACACGGTGACGTACCACCTCCAGCAGGGCCGGGTCCCTCCGCACCGAAACTGGCCCACGCGAATGCCACCAAACGAGATCAGGGTCGACGACAGGACCCGGGGCCGGGTTCCTCATCAAGCGGCGCGCCCCTCCAGGCAGCACCTCCCAGTGCCAGCCCGGCGGAGCCCAGTCCCGGACATGGGTCGGCTGGACGTCATCGCGGACGGGTCGATGGCGAGGATGCGGGCCAGGCATCGTCGAGAACAAATACTAGCTATATGCCCGCAAAAAGTAATATTTTTTTAATGATTGGATTTTGATAACTAAAATTTCTAACATTTCTACTATTTCAAAAATCTATATACTATTTCATACTAATTAAGCATCTAACACTAAAAACAGAAAACACAACTTCTATACATCCATTAAACAACTGAAAAACAACATTATATAAAAAATTTCCATACTAATTAAACACTAATTATATACTAATAATAATAATCTAAATTATATACTAATTAAACATAAAAAATTCCATACTAATTAAACACTAATTTCCATATAATTTTTTTTGATAACTAAAACAATAATAATCTAAATAATCTAAACTAATTAAACATACAAAATACGTATATACTAATATATACATGCATTAATTCATACATATGTGTGTGTGTGTGTTCCATATAAAAAAATTTGATAACTAAAACAACAATAATCTAAATAATCTAAATTATATACTAATTCATGCTTGTGTGTGTGTGTGTGTTTTGATAACTAAAACAATAATAATCTAAATAATCTAAACTATATACTAATTCATGCGCTTGTGTGTGTGTGTGTGCTCGGGGCCGGGAGGGGCGGCGCCCATGGTGGCCGCCGGGGGCGAGGGAGAGAGGTTAGAGGGGGAGAGCTCATAGCGGGGCGACGGCGGCGGCGAGGCGAC
>NC_041393.1:393821887-393822730 GCF_002162155.2 Triticum dicoccoides | reverse complement strand
GGGGGTGGGCCCGGGGCGGCGACGGAGACGACGGCGGCGGCGACAAGGGGCGGGGACGGCCGGGGTCGGCGATAAGGGGCGGGGGCGGCGACATCGACGGGGACGGTGTCGATCGGGGAAGGGCAGCCCGACGGAGAGGGAGAGGAAACAGAGGGAAGAAATAGAGGGAAACTGAAATTTTTTAAGTGTAGTATATATAGGATGGACCTTTAGTACCGGTTGGAGCCACCAACCGGTACTACAGGTCTGTTTTGGCCAGGCCAAGCGGCGGGAAGCGACCCCCTTTAGTACCGGGTGGTGGCACAAACTGGTACTAAAGGCCCCCCTTTAGTACCGGTTTGTGCCAGGACCCGGTACTAAAGGGGGTGCGCTGGCGCAGGTGCGGTGCGGCAAGTTTAGTCCCACCTCGCTAGCCGAGGGGCGACCGCACTGGTTTATAAACCCCCGTGTGGTCGCTCTCTTGAGCTCCTCTCCAAAGCAGGCTTACTGGGCCTACGTGTTCTTTGCAGCCCTGTGGGCCCACTTGGCCTTTGCGGGCCTGCATCCTGGCCCAACGACAGGTTGGGTTTCTAGTCGTATGCAGGCCGCTCTGTCCTAGTAGGCGGGCTTTTTTTATTTTATTTTTTGCTTTATTTATTTTTGTGTTGTTTTTTTGTGTATTTAGAGTTTCTTTGTGAACATTTTTGTTTTAGGTAAAAAAATTACAAACTTTCTGTTAGGGCTTTTTTTTTGCTTTATTTATTTTTGTGTTGTTTTTTTGTGTATTTAGAGTTTCTTTGTGAACATTTTTGTTTTAGGTACAAAAAATTACAAACTCTCTGTTAGGGCTTTTTTTAATTTTTT
>NC_041393.1:393811455-393821793 GCF_002162155.2 Triticum dicoccoides | reverse complement strand
GTGTATTTAGAGTTTCTTTGTGAACATTTTTGTTTTAGGTACAAAAAATTACAAACTTTCTGTTAGGGCTTTTTTTAATTATTTTTTTGCTTTATTTGTTTTTGTGTTGTTTTTTTGGTGTATTTAGAGTTTCTTTGTGAACATTTTTGTTTTAGGTACAAAAAATTACAAACTTTCTATTAGTGCCCCTAGTTTTCAAATTTGAATAGTTTAAATTTTGAATTATTTGAAATTAGTGTGAATCACTAGTTTGTGAATAACTTAACTTAAAAAACAGTAAAGGCATGAAAGAATTTGTTTGCACATAAAATTTCTTCGCGTTTCAAATGCCAAAACACATAACTACCCTAACTATTACAGAGATTCCCCTCTCGGTGCGAAACACAGAAGAAAGTGATGATAGTGAAGCCGATCACATCCCAGATCTTTGGGTGTGAAACTTTTTCTTCGCGTGTGTCCCTTTGCGCTGTAACCATGGAAAATCTTCATCATTTAACGGGATGCTCGGGTCAATATTCACTGTGAATGGAGCAATTTCATCAAACTTTTCATAATCTTCTGACTTGTCTGTCTTGTCATCCACTCCCACGATGTTTCTCTTCCCAGAAAGAACTATGTGCCGCTTTGGCTCATCGTACGATGCATTCGCTTCCTTATCTTTTCTTTTTCTTGGCTTGGTAGACATGTCCTTCACATAGAAAACCTGTGCCACATCATTGGCTAGGACGAATGGTTCGTCTGCATATGCAAGATTGTTGAGATCCACTGTTGTCATTCCGTACTGCGGGTCTTCCGTTACCCCGCCTCGTGTCATATTGACCCATTTGCACCGAAACAAAGGGACCTTTAAACCACGTTGATAGTCAAGTTCCCATATGTCCTGTATATAACCATAATATGTTTCCTCTCCCATCTTGGTTTCTGCATCAAAGCGGACACCACTGTTTTGGTTGGTGCTCTTCTTATCTTGGGCGATCGTGTAAAATGTATTACCATTTATCTCGTACCCTTTGAAAGTCATTATATTCGAAGATGGTAACTGGGACAGCAAGTACAGGTCATCTTCAATAGAGGTGTCATGCATGGTACGTGTTTGCAACCAGCTGGCGAAACTCCTGGTTTGTTCACGTGTAATCCAGTCATCAGACCGCTCCGGGTGTTTGGAGCGTAGCAAATTCTTGTGTTCATCCATATATGGAGCCACCAAGGCGGAATTCTGTAGAACTGTGTAGTGTGCTTCAGTGAGAGAATGTTTGTCCATACATATTATTTGTTCCCCTCCTAGCGTGCCTTTTCCATCCAGTCTGCCCTTATGCCGCGATTCAGGAACACCAATCGGCTTAAGGTCAGGAATAAAGTCAATACAAAACTCAATGACCTCCTCATTTTGATGGCCCTTGGAGATGCTTCCTTCTGGCCTAGCACGGTTATGAACATATTTCTTTAAGACTCCCATGAACCTCTCAAAGGGGAACATATTGTGTAGAAATACAGGACCCAAAACGTTAATCTCTTCACATAGGTGAACTAGGACGTGCATTATGATGTTGAAGAAGGATGGTGGGAACACCAACTCGAAACTGACAAGACATTGCACCAAATCATTCTGTAACCTTGGTATGATTTCTGGATCGATTACCTTCTGAGAGATTGCATTGAGAAATGCACATAGCTTCACAATGGCTAATCGAACGTTTTCCGGTAGAAGCCCCCTCAATGCAACCGGAAGCAGTTGCGTCATAATCACGTGGCAGTCATGAGACTTTAGGTTCTGGAACTTTTTCTCTGCCATGTTTATTATTCCCTTTATATTCGACGAGAAGCCAGACGGTACCGTAATACTAAGCAGACATTCAAAGAAGATTTCCTTCTCTTCTTTGGTAAGAGCGTAGCTTGCATGACCCTGATGTATGCCGTCTTCTCCGTGCATACGTTGCTGGTCCTCCCGTGCCTCAGGTGTATCTTTTGTCTTCCCATACACGCCCAAGAAGCCAAGCAGGGTCACGCAAAGATTCTTCGTCACGTGCATCACGTCGATTGCGGAGCGGACCTCTAGGTCTTTCCAATATGGCAGGTCCGAAAATATAGATTTCTTCTTCCACATGGGTGCGCGTCCGTCAGCGTCCTTTCGAACAGGTTATCCGCCAGGACCCTTTCCAAATATCACCTTCAAATCCTTGACCATATCATGTACATCAGCACCAGTACGGTGGCGAGGCTTCGTCCGGTGATCCGCCTCACCTTTGAAATGCTTGCCTTTCTTTCTTACGGGATGCCTGCTCGGAAGAAATCGACGATGTCCCAGGTACACATTCTTCTTACAACTATTCAAATATATACTGTCGGTATCATCCAAACAGTGCGTGCATCCGTGGTATCCCTTGTTTGTCTGTCCTGAAAGGTTAATGAGAGCAGGCCAATCATTGATGGTCACGAACAGCAATGCCTTTACCTCAAATTCTTCCTGTTTGTGCTCATCCCATGCACGTACACCTGTTCCATTCCACAGTTGTAAGAGTTCTTCAACTAATGGCCTTAGGTACACATCAATGTCGTTGCCGGGTTGTTTAGGGCCTTGGATATGCACTGGATCATAATGAACTTCCGCTTCACGCACAACCAAGGAGGAAGGTTATACAAACATAGAGTCGCAGGCCAGGTGCTATGGTTGCTGCTCTGCTCCCCAAAAGGATTAATGCCATCTGCGCTTAGACCAAACCATACGCTCCTTGCATCATCTGCAAACTCCTTCCCGTACTTTCTTTCGATTTTTCTCCACTGCGACCCGTCAGCGGGTACTCTCAACTTTCCGTCTTTCTTACGGTCTTCTCTGTGCCATCGCATCGCCTTGGCATGCTCTTTGTTTTGGAACAAACGTTTCAACCGTGGTATTATAGGAGAATACCACATCACCTTGGCAGGAATCTTCTTCCTGGGGCGCTCGCCCTCGACATCACCATGCTCATCGCGGCTGATCTTATAGCGCAATGCACCACATACCGGGCAAGCGTTCAAATCCTCGTACTCACCGCGGTAGAGGATGCAATCATTAGGGCATGCATGTATCTTCTGCACCTCTAACCCTAGAGGGCAGACAGCCTTCTTTGCTTCATACGTACTCTCGGGCAATTCGTTGTCCTTTGGAAGCATATCCTTTATCATTACCAGCAACTTTCCAAATCCCTTGTCAGATACACCATTCTCTGCCTTCCATTGCAGCAATTCCAGTGTGGTGCCCAGCTTTTTCTTGTCACCTACGCAATTCGGGTACAACAATTTTTTGTGATCCTCTAACATGCGCTGCAACTTCTTCTTCTCCAAATCACTTGCGCAGTTTCTCTTTGCATTGGCAATGGCCCGACCTAGATCATCAACGGGCTCATCTGATGCCTCTTCTTCAGCTTCTTCCCGCATTGCCGGCTCAGCTTCTTCCCGCATTACCGGCTCAGCTTCTTCCCCCATTGTTGTATCATCGTATTCAGGGAACCCATGGCCAGGATAGCTATCATCGTCCTCTTCTTCTTCATTGTCTTCCATTATAACCCCTCTTTCTCCGTGCTTGGTCCAAACATTATAGTGGGGCATGAAACCAGACTCAAACAGGTGGACTTGAATGGTTCTTGACATAGAGTAATTGCAATCATTCTTACAGCCAGCACATGGACAAGGCATAAACCCGCTTGTTTGCCTCAGCCGCAAGCAGAAAAGTATGCACGCCCTCAACGAACTGGGGAGAGCATCGGTCATCGTACATCCATTGCCGGCTCATCTTCATTACACAACACCGAATAGACCAAATTAGTACAAGTTCATACATAAAGTTCATACAACACTTAAATGCAACAAACAAATAAATCTCTAGCTAAAGCATTTAAATGCAACAACAAATGCGATCAAGATCGCAACTAAGGTAACAATTGATCCAACAGCATAATGATACCAAGCCTCACTATCGATGGCATATTTTCTAATCTTTCTAATCTTCAAGCGCATTTTCTCCATCTTGATCTTGTGATCATCGATGACATCGGCAACATGCAACTCCAATTCCATCTTCTCCCCCTCAATTCTTTTCAATTTTTCTTTCAAGTACTCGTTTTCTCTTTCAACTAAATTTAACCTCTCGACAATAGGGTCGGTTGGAATTTCCGGTTCACATACCTCCTAGATAAAAATATCTATGTCAACTTGATGGGCATAATTATTTGTCATAAACACGAAATGCAACAAACAGTTTTAAAAGAGAATATACCACATCCGAATCATAACAAGGACGAGGGCAGACGGGGACGGATATCAAAACCATGGCACTATGTATAACAAACAACGTACAGGTAAGATAATTATTATACGAGTAACTATATATATCCAAATCACACAAACATCATTTTTTATATAAAATTTCATGAACAAGAGGCTCACCGCAAGGTGGTGCCGGCGACGGGACGGTGCGGGCGATCGACGGTGGTTACGACGGAGATTTAGAAGGCACTAAGTAAACACACCTACATATGCAAACTAAGTGTTATTTTGACCTCAAATTGCATATAAATCAAATACTACCACATATAATTCCTCCCAAATTACTAAAACCCACAATTAATCACTATATAAACCAATGCAAGAGCTAATCTAGCAATGAGAGATGAAAGGACAAAGTTGCTAACCTTGGTGATCATTTGAATGGATGAGGGCCTGCAAATCTTGACAAATTTGGGGCAAATTTTGTGATGAACTCGAGAGGAAGAAGGGAAGAACAAAAGAGAGGGAGAGGGGAAAGGGGGAAGAAGAGTGCGGGTGGATGAAGGATTTATATAGGACGACCTTTAGTACCGGTTCATGCCACGAACCGGTACTAAAGGTGCTGGAAGGGCCCCACTCTGACAACATCCTGCCACCACTCTCATTAGTACCGGTTCGTGCCTAGGACGACCTTTAGTACCGGTTCGTGCCACGAACCGGTACTAAAGGTGCTGGAAGGGCCCCACTCTGACAACATCCTGCCACCATTCTCATTAGTACCGGTTCGTGGCACGAACCGGTGCTAAAGGTTTGCCACGAACCGGTACTAAAGAGCTCCTCCCGGCTAGCCGTTGGGACCGGCACTAATGGACACATTAGTGCCGGTTCTGTTACAAACTGGGACTAATGTGTCTCACATTTGACCCTTTTTCTACTAGTGTTTGGTCCCACGCGTGCGTCCGTTGCACTCGCAACGTCCCGTAGTGCAAAACTAGCGCGACAACCGTCTCGTTTGCACACCACAGCGCCGGTCCCGCGAACACCCGAGCTCCGGCCGCCACCCGGCTCGACGCCGTTGTCGCTCTCGTCCACCCCAGCACCAACCACCTTCACCGTTGGATGCGCCACACCGCCAGCTACTCGTAGAACCCACCCGCGCATCGAACCGTGGCCGGGGCAGCGTTTTCGACGCTCTCCGCCGTCTCAGCCTCGCTGGTGGCTCAATGCCGGCAGGTTTGACCCCGCTGACCGGGTTGACCCGGGTGGGCCCAGTTTGACCTCTCTGGGTCTATGACAAACGGGACCCGCCTGCTAATTAAGTTAGGATTAGGACTAACTAAAAATTAGTTAGACTAATGACACTGGCACACGGGACCCACTGGTCAGTTTGACCTGGACCGCCCCGTTGACCTGCTGACGTCACAGTGACGTAGTGCTGACGTAGTAACTCTTTTCTGGATTTAATTTAATTTTGAAAATTCCAGAAATTGTCAAAAACTTCTAAAAATCATAGAAATTCAATCGTAACTCATAATGAAATAAATCATATATGAAAAATGATCAGAAAAATCCAATCTATCCATCTGTACCATTAGCATGCATGTTAGAACAACTTTTGTTCACTGTTTAGGTCAAATCAATTAAATATCATTTGAATAATCACATGTGGAGTTTGATTTTGAATCTTGTATTCAAACCAACTTCATTTAATCTGGTTTTAGTTGCATTAGCACAAACCACATCATATTGCCATGTCACATTCATGCATCATATTGTTGCATTGCATTGATTGTGTTTCCTTCTGTGTTGCCGGTATTTGTCCCCTCTTAGTAGACGATGTTCCGACGATGAGTTCGATGACACCGATGAAGAACTATACTATCTTCAGAAGTGCCAGGCAAGCAAAACCCCCCTTGTTCATTCCGATACAACCCCACTTTCTCGCTCCTGCTCTATTTTACTGCATTAGGACAACAATGATTCATCTGTTACTTGCTGCGGTAGCTGAACCCCTTTATCCTCTGCATGACCTGTCTTTGCCACAGTAAATAGATGAAACCCACTAGCATGAGTAGGAGTTGTTTGAGCCCTGATGTGCCTACTCATTCATGCTTGTTTGTCTTGCCTGCTATTGCTTAGAGTTGTGTCAGGTCTGATTCATCAGGGATGAATTGGGGGTGTGTGAACATGTCCTACTGTGTGTGAGCTAAGTGTGTGAACATGATTTGGTAAAGGTAGCGGTGAGAGGCCATGTAGGAGTACATGGTGGGTTGTCTCATTGAAGCCGTCCTCAGGAACTGAGTTCTGTGTTTGTGATCCATGAACAATTACTACCACGCATTGGAATGCTTAAGTGCCCCTCTCGACTTATTAATCAACTTGATCTCTGTCCAGGAGTTGCAACTAGTTTCTGGTGTTTGTAGGTAGTGTTAGTAGTCTACCAAGTGGCACCCGGTACAGGTGGGCTTGGGACAGACTAGGCACAGTGGCACGGTGTACCAAGCGTAAATCCACCCGTCGAGGTGCGCTTGGGAACCCTGCTCATATCGTTTGGGGCCGTGAGCGACACCCCGGCCGGATCTCCTTGCGGATGGAACCCAAATAGGCGATAAACCTAGAGACGAGACTTGTGTGGTTAGTCAGGTCATGGCCGACTCCCTCGCCAGGATTCCGCTTGAAGGTTGCCGAGATACACGAGGTGTACATGGCAGTAAGTGGCGAGAGCGTGTGTGAAGAAGTACACCCCTGCAGGGTTAATATGATCTATTCGAATAGCCGTGTCCGCGGTAAAGGACTTCTGGGTTGCCTGTACAGTTCATGGACAAGTGAAAGTGGATACTCTAAAATACGCAAGATAGGCGTGAGTGCTATGGATGGCGTTCTCATAGGTAGACGGGAGCGGATCCATAGTGGTGTATTGACGTGGTGAATATGTGTACTCGTGTGCGCCACCTCAAAAGAGTTACTTGCAGTCGTAGTTCAGGATAGCCACCGAGTCAAAGCTGGCTTGCTGCAGTTAAACTCCACCATCCCCTTTGTTGATAATGATGCATATGTAGTTAGTTCTGATGTAAGTCTTGCTGGGTACATTTGTACTCATGTTTGCCTATTTTATGTTTTTGTAGAGACTTCCGTCTCACTAGAAGTTCCGTGTGGACTTTGACGTTTAGCTTGTTACCTCAGCTACGATCTTGTGCCCTCGGCAGGATCTGGTAGTTAGTCAGGCTTCCCAGCCTTTTTCATTTGTAGATGTCTGTACTCAGACATGTTAAGCTTCCGCTTGTGCTTTGACTTATATTCTCTGAATGTTGGGTCATGAGACCTATGTTTGTAATATCTCGCTCCTCGGAGCCTAATGAATAAATACTTGAGTTGTAGAGTCATGTTGTGATGCCATGTTGTATTTGCACATATCGAGCATATTGTGTGTATGTTATTGAAATGCTTGGTATGTGTGGGATCTGACTATCTAGTTGTTTATCCTTGGTAGCCTCTCTTACCGGGAAATGTCTCCTAGTGCTTCCATCCAGCCTTGGTAGCTTGCTACTACTCCGGAACACTTAGGCTGGCCGGCATGTGTCCTTCTTCGTTCCTGTGTCTGTCCCTTTGGGGAAATGTCACGCGGTGTCTACCGGAGTCCTGTTAGCCTGCTACAGCCCGCGTTACCGGAGTCCTACTAGCCCAGTTGCTACAGCACGGATTCACTCGCTGATGACCGACACGTTCGTTGTTGGGTCATCTATGCCTGTCCCTGTAAGTTAGTGCCACTTTGGCTTCACGACTAGCCATGTCAGCCCGGGTTCTTTGTCATATGGATGCTAGCGGGACTATCATATACGTGAGCCAAAAGGCGCAAACGGTCCCGGGCCAGGTAAGGTGGCACCCGTGGGAATACCGTGCGTGAGGCCGCAAAGTGATATGATGTGTTACATGCTAGATCGGTGTGACTTAGGATCGGGGTCCTGACAAGGAAACGACGGTGTCCAATGTAACAGATCTTGCTAAGTATTGTGTATGACAGTGGATTCCTGTCACAGCGAACACATGCATTGTAACCATGTGTCGTTCGCCCTGACATAGTGCCCAAAGCCGGATAATCATGGATGCACCAAATTATAACAGCACGCAGAAAGAGATCAGCTGGTGGGCTGCTATATAGGTCTCGAGTGAGAACACCCTTCCATAGTTGTTGAAGTTCCTCCACAATAGGCTCCATGAACAAATCAAAATCCTTTCCAGGACTTTTTGGACCTGGGATGAGCAAGGCCATCATGTAGTTTGATTCTTTGGTGCAGACATTTGGAGGCATGTTGTAAGGGATAACAAGCACTGGACACATGCTATATGCGGCGCTCTGGTGGCCAAATGGGTTATATCCATCTGAAGCTAAGCCAAGTCTAATGTTTCTCGGGTCAGCAGCAAACTGTTTGTGTTTATCATTGAAGCTTTTCCACTCAGTACCATGAGATGGATGGCTCATTACATTCTGATCTCTGTACTCCTGGTTGCTAGAATGCCACAGTACATCCTCTCTTGTTTCAGCATCATGAAACAACCTCTGCAATCTTGATGTAATTGGAAAATGTCTCAGAACATTATGAGGAATCCTCTTCACAGCATCGGCATCTTTCCATCTTGATGATTTGCATTTCGGGCATTCACTTAAGTTGGCATAATCCTTCCGGAACAGAACACAATTATTCTTACAAACATGGATCATATCATATCCAATTCCAACTGCACAAAGGAAATTCTTCTTTTTACTGTAGGTGTGTGGCAGCTCAGACGCATTTGGGAAAGATTTGCGGAAAGCAACCAACATCGCATCAAATGATTTGTTGGTCATCCGCTCAGATGTCTTCACCTGAAGAAAGGTGACCATGGCTGAGAATACTGACAACTTATTTCCTGGGGTGACAGCAACTTGCATTGTTCCAACATGCGGGCCCACCGTTTTTCTTCTGCAGGTGAAAGTTCATGGAATGCACGAGCATTTCGTAGCATTGTTTCAATGTTGGTCAAACTCACTGGCTCCGCCACCACCACCTCCTCCTCCTCTTCCACCTGAGCATCAGGCAGATCAAGATGGTGATCTGCTGCTTCCACGTAGTTAATAACATTGACGTTCACAGCCTCACCATGGTGAACCCACCTAGTATATGTGACCGACATCCCATACAAGTGTAGATGATTTTGCACAGTTGACTGGGGTCTTGTAACTGAATTCATACAACTGCTACACGGGCAGAGCACATCTGATTTCGGACCACCGTACTCAGCTCTGATAAAGTTCATGAAGTTTTGAACCCCCTCGACATATGCAGCGGAGAATCTTCGAGCAGAAGTTATCCAAGTCCTGTCCATCTGTTAGACATACAAATTAGTTCTTCTACTAGATATTATAGGAAAAACATATATGCTTTTTTATGAAGTCCAGAAAATAATACCTAGGTTGATGTCTAAAGCTATGGCAAGATATTTGGACGAGCAGATCTAAGTAATGAAATATATGTAAAGCTAATTCAGCAAACAGATTTGAGTGCTAAATTATGGCAGGCTGTTTCAGCAGTCAATGAGGCCGAGCACACAGCCATCGAACTATCGAAGGCCATCGCAGCAACAAAGATCGAGTATAAAACGGTGTAGAGCTATTTCACCTAAAATATTGGCTACTAGACCATGGCAATCTACGTCACAATAAATATATGGCAGGATATTTTAGCAACTAATCGGCCTTGGCATGCCATCTCAGCTAAGCAGATTGAGTGCAGAACAGGGCAAGGAAGCTTCTTAAGCAGAGCATATTGACAGTAAACTACTTCGGCAAACAGTGAGATTAACAACGTCTATCAGCTAACATTCAGTGCTACACCGACATGAACGGGGCCTCAGTCTAGAATGCGCGTACCGTGGGAGAAGATGACCGCCATGCATCTCCACGCGAACATCGCCAGCGGTGGCGGCGCTGACTGCCGTGCGCCTCCACAAGAACGTAGCCAGCGGTGGTGGCGACTAGAGGACGGCAGTCTACGAGACCGTACTGTGGGAGCGAGAGGATCGCCAAACCGCAGTGCCGACGTATCAGCGCAGTAGGGA
>NC_041393.1:393797631-393811081 GCF_002162155.2 Triticum dicoccoides | reverse complement strand
CGAAGGGCGGTTGAATCGGATTTGGGAGGAATTTTTGTGTGGGGGGGGGGGAGGATTTTCGCGCGGTGGGCGGGGGGAGTTTGGCACATGGTCGGTTTCTCCAAGTGCAGTCCCATGTGTCAGTGAAGAGGCTAGCCGAAGCGCGTTCCGTTTGCGTGAGCCGTGTGCAGGACCGAACATGTGTGGGGTGCAATGCGACCGTGACAGGAGTGCTATGAGTGTACCGCCTTTTTCCTTTTAAACTAGGTGCTTCGCCCCCTAAAAAAATTTTTGTTGCTTCGTGTGATCCTTCGATACTACTACTAGTAATCCGGTAATCCCGACTAAAACGGCGCGGCCAGGTCTTTTCCCGCGTGATATGTTGGGAGGTTGGGTTAGTTGGTTTAGGACGAGTAATGCTGCACCTACGTAATCCCAGTTACGTAATTAATGTAATGTGAAACATGTAAGCTATTGATTGTAGATTGGGGGGAGGGAGGGGCCCACCACCATGAAAAATCAGGGGAGGAGAGAGAGAGGCAATTTACGTTAACCCTTTCGTTGGTTCCCGTAGATGTAGAAAGATGTGAAATGCGTGAATGTGTAGTGGACGTACTATTGGAGTGCCTAAGATAATTTGTGTATGTATAGACCCTATGTGTTTATTTTACTTCACATGTTAGATTTGTCTCGGTTCAATATAAAGCAGAGTTGGTGATGATGGTGTGCCTGTCATCCTGCAATATAGGCCGTCCGATCTATATCCAACGGATAGGAAGGAAACTATTACAATTTACCCGCACTCCTCTCCACATTTGCAGATAAGGCTTTCCCTCGTTCATCCTTTTCTCCCACAAGATCTTGATCTTCTGTGCAACGCACGGGCATCTTGCTAGTACTCCTACAATATGTATATTATTGTGAAAGTTCATATACACCGGCCGAGATTAATATAAACACGGCAGATTTTCATTACATTTCGAACTTTTATAGGACAGAAAAATAAAAGAAACCCGACCCTAAACCTATTCTACGGTGGCGACCGATGTCCTCCGTCTGCGATCTCTATGTACGGGGGCGGGGTTCAAGACCCATGAAGTGAAGGTGCGGTCTCCGGTGAGGAAGAGTAGAACACGGGATAAGGACCGGCCAGTTGGCACACCATGCCCTGCCACCTCCCATGCCCTACTCGTCCTCGGAGGAGTCCCCGACCTTGGCGGTGCCGGACGTTGGACGGCGGCAAGTAGGACGCGTGGCTGGCGGTGCTCCCATCGTCGGCCGCCAACGTGGCCACCGCTTGTGCGGTCGCATCCGTGTCCGGCTACGCCGCTATTGCGTCATGTGAGGCGACTTGAGCGAGGGCGGCGACATCGAGCTTCATCCCCGAAGACAAGATCTCCCTCAGAGTGTTCGCACTTGCGGTCATGGAGGATGTGGTGCCAGGTAGGAGGACGATGCGCTATGGTGTGGAGGTTAGCTGGGCATTGCCGCTTTAAGTAGCGGATTCCGGTGAGGCCGAGCGTCCGGGTGCGTCATTAAGTCGTCGGAGTTGGTTCCTCGGGCACGGAGCCTCTTAACGATGACATACGAACGGACGGCATGAATCGGGGCAGCTGGCGCCGGCTGGGAACGCACCGCGCGAGGGCGCGAGGGACGAGGGTTTTGGTCTGCCAGGGTAGTCAGCTGCGGTCGTGGCAACGTTGGAGATGCCCTTTTCTCACATGCGATCCCCGCATGTCATTGAAAAAACAAGACGACTCGGCATGGTCTCAGGTCCAGAGGATGCAGTTGGCCGTGCTACACCACTCCGCAGACGCGTCACGGCGCCCCGTGCGTCCTCGACGAGTCGGGTGTTGGGGTGTGTTTGGATTGTGGCCAAAGTGCACCTTACCAAAATTTTGGTCATGACCCAAAGATTGGTCTTTGTTTGGATGGTTGCCATTTTTTGGCATCCCAATGAACTCTAGCCAACTCTAGTTCATTTTTCTAGCCAATGTCGGGCAAATCATGGGCAACCAATACCTCTACCAAAATTTTGGTCATGACCCAAACATTGGTCTTTGTTTGGATGGTTGCCATTTCTTTGGCATGCCAATGAACTCTAGCCAACTCTAGTTCATTTTTCTTGCCAATGTCGGCCAAATCATGGGCAACCAATACCTCAACCAAAATTTTGGCTACCCAATGCTTTGATGGGGCAACCTTGGGAACAAACCAAACATACCGTTGGTCGTGCCACAGCACTAACGCCACCCTCGGCACACTGAAACCGACCATGTCTAGCGACGATATGAGCGTGTCGCTCACCGCAGCCGCCGTGTCCAGAGGCGGTGCTGGAGCTGCTCCTCGTTGTTGGCCCCAACGACCCACATGAACGGTTGTCGGTGGCGAGGAGGTCGTGGGCCAGCTCCTCCATTGGACTAGTCTGCGCTACGTCGTCCCGACCGGTGTGCCCCACATGTCAGTTTCCCTGTTTTCCCGGCCATATTCGAGTGTTAGTGCTCCGCATTGCGCATTAGGCCTTTCACTATGTAGGCCAAGAGAGACAACTTATTGTTTATTTGAGCCGTTCAAGTATAATCAAGTGGCCTTTGCTTATTTCTCATTCCTCTCCAACCCTCTTCTCCATCGATCATGTCGCCCTCCAGTCGAGTCCATTCTCCCGCATGCCTCATTTGAACATTCCGCCGAGTATCATTCGCATGTACCCACCCTAGTCCTCTTTCAGTACATCTCCGGACACCGAGATGAAATCGAGAGGTAACGAGTGGTGGCACGTGATACCTAAGGCGGATTCAAAATTTTGAACCGGTGATCATAGCATCCGCAAATCATATATAAAGGGTATTCAATGTTCGTTTCATTTTTAAACGTACAATATACTCCCTCCTATCCTTTCTAGTTTACATATAAGTTTTATGTGTAGTCAAAGTATCTCTACTTTGATCAAAAAGGTATAAACATTCAACAACGCCCAATCAATATTGTTAGATTTGTACGTACTCCTAGATCTGTACTCGAGATGGTTTCCAATTTGACTATTGACAAGATTAATAATACATGAGATGTATAATGTGAAAATTATATCATTGGAAACTCCTTTCACATACGAATTTCACCGTATGCTTTGTGTAAGTTGCATGTCATATATTATTTCTCTAACATTTGGTCAAACTTAGCCTCGAAAAACGCATTAGACCCTGTATGCTTTGTGTAAGTTGCATGTCATATATTATTACTCTAACATTTGTGTAAGTTGCACGTCATATATTATTACTCTAACATTTGGTCAAAGTAGTATAGTGGAAGTGGATCCTCTGACGTAGGTATCCCTGCCTTTCCCTCCCTTTCGCTCACTTACTGGCGGAACCCATGCTTGCTAGTCCCCGCATGTCAGTTACTCAATGGGTTCGGCCACGTCAGGGGATCCTCATCCGTAGTATACTCCCTCTGTTTTTATTTACTCCGCATAAAACTGAGCGAGTGGTGGTATAATAAATGACGCGGGCGGGGGAGGGGGAGGGACGTCGGTTTGCTCTCAACTGCGGTCCCACAAGCGAGAGAAAACGCAAGACGAAGCGCGTTCCATTCGGTGAGTGACGTGGAGGGTCGAGCGTGCCGGGCTGCGACGCGAACGCGACAAGAGCGATGTACAGTCAAAACCGATTGACCGGTCGTCACCGAAACCACTATTCACACCAGAACCTTCGCTGCTCGGCCTACGCCAGCCACTGCCCTGAAACCACACCAAATCTCCAGCCCATTCCCCCACCTTTCGATTCCCTAGCCCGCATCAAGTGTCCCCTAGTTCGCCGGAAAGCCATGGTGCACCGCAAGATCACTTACTACAAGATGCTGACGCCGAAGCGCCGCGCAGAAATCACGGCGGCGGTCGGCGCCACAGACCTCCGTTCCCAAGCTCGCTTTGCGGCGGGCCAATCTCCGAGTTCTTTGGATCCAAGCTACGAGGAGGAGGAAGCTGATCCAATGTTCATGGCGGAGGTCGCGGCGCAGAAGGCCCCCGATGGGTATGAGACGATGGACATCGACTTCGTGCCGGCATCTGAGTCCCTCATGGTGCAGGCGGACCAGCGGTTCAACATGGCAATACTAAAGGAGGACCGGGAGGCAGAGGCTCAACTCGACGCAGAGCGCGCGCATGCCGCTGCCATCGAGGCTCTCCTGCAGGCGGAACCGGATGTCGTGGATGTGAACCGGGCAGCGGAGGCTCAACTTGAGGCGGAGCGCGCGGATGCCGCTGCCATCGGGGCCCTCCTGCAGGCGGAACCGGACGTCCTGGACATGAACCGGGCGGCAGAGGCTCGACTCGACACAGAGCGCGCGGATGCCGCTCTCATCGACGCCCTGCTGCAGGCGAAACTGGACGTCCTGGCTGGGCGGAGGAGTCTCGACTCGACACGGAGCGCGCGGATGCCGCTGACATCGATGCCCTCGTGCAGGCAGAACCGGACGTCCTCGACTTGAACTGGGCTGTGCACTCATCCGTGTAGAGCGCCCGCACGCTCCGCTTGAACGAGTAGCTAGAGGTCAAGGACAACCACGGTGCGGAGACACACGTCGGCAGCGACGGCTGGTTCGCGCCGGCAGCCAAAGACGACGAGGCCGTCTCTTTCCGCGAGCAGTGATAGTTTTTCTTTATGTTGTTGTTTTTATGGATCTTTTGCTGTGTAAAAACATATATTTGTTATGCAAGTCGCCTGACTTGGGTCAGTCTACCATTTCAGGCGGTTGGATGAATATCCTACGTCTCCTAACTCTTCTTTCCTTATTCCTCACCTCTTCTTCTTCCCCAATAGACCACCGCACGGGCCGTACGGATACTCCCCAACATGTGGTTGGATAAACATACTCTATGAATGAAAATTATGTGTCTGCGGTAGGATGGATGAGTTTGCTTTGTTCACATGCGACATCACGTGTCAGTGAGGGTGCGTTTCCTTGGTTGGGTTTGCGGCGTGCAGGAGCGACTGTGTGAGGGTGCGGTGCGACCACAGCGTGCAGTAGCGACCGTGTGAGGGTGCGGTGCGACCACGACAGCCGTGCGCAAGTGTACCTCCTTCTCATTTTGAAAACTTTAGGCAAGCTTGGCAAAAATGTGTGAGGAAGTTTGGCAATGCAAGGCCTAGACCCAAACATGATAAGTATGTACGTACTAGGAGTACTAGTGTTAAAAAAGAAAGGCGGGGTTTTCCTTCGCGGGATTTTCTCACGATCGGTTTTCCGGGTAATAAATTTCCAGAAAAGACCGTCGTGCTCATCAGCCCCAGGATTACTGTTAGCTGATGAGGCTCCAACTTGATACAGAAATTCCAAGCAGAATACAACATATGTAGTACAAGACCATTCTGGCCTGTGAGTACAACAAATGGTTTCTAGTGGTTGATGGCGGAAGCGGGTTGTGAAACATCAGTGTCTATGGGACTCCATTTCCCACGGGAACAGCTGACCAGGTTAACTCCTATCTTCGCGAGGCTGCTATCTCCATTACTTAGGTTCCGGGGCTGTCATCGCGTCGCTCCTCTTCGTGCAAGAAAATCTGGCCAAGACAATAGCCAGGGACAAGCCAGTGAGTACTTTGAATGTACTCGCAAACATGATGAACACAGGTATAATATAACAATGATGTGCTGAAAATATTTTACGCTCATGACGTTAGTCACAAAAGATAAATAAATCTCTGATGCAAGCAAGCAAGTTATTTATAAAATTGCAACAACATAGTAGTATTAAAATTTATGAAATAAATAACAAGCAAAGCCACAGTCGGGCGTCTGAGCGACACCACATAAAGGGCTTTAAAAGAAATGCCACAGTCGGGCATCTGAGCAACACCACATAAAGGGCTTTAAAAGAAATGCCACAGTCGGGCGTCTGAGCGACACCACAAAAAGGGCTTTAAAAGAAATGCCACAGTCGGGCGTCTGAGCGACACCACATAAAGGGCTTTAAAAGAAATTCCACAGTCGGGCGTCTGAGCGACACCACATAAAGGGCTTTAAAAGAAATGCCACAGTCGGGCGTCTGAGCGACACCACACAAAGGGCTTTAAAATAAACAATCATAGTGAATATCCCGGAGGTAGAACCATCCCAGAGATACTCGATAATAACAATAATATCACGGGTTAGTGAACAATAATAATAATAATCATAATTATCACAAGTCACGGGTAGTAGTTCCAGTTCTCGTTAACAGTTTCACCTCCGAAGACCGACACTAAGACCGACACTTGACCCATCCCAGACTGTAATCCTTAACCATGGACATGGCTATTCGAAAAGGTTTAATCTCTGCAGAGGGTGTACTCTTTACCCACGAGTAAGGGATTTCTTTAGTCCATCGGGACTAATTCCGTCTACGGTCTTTTTGTTGAAAACACACCTAACATGCACACACCAGCTTATCTCACACGTGTCTGGAATCACCCACGACACCTGTTAAGAAAACTCTAAGTGGGGAGGCTACAACCTCGCGTAGCATGGGATCAAATTTATATCGCGCGCTCTAAGGGGTGGCCTCCCCTCTCGGTCCCAACCAGAAACACCCATGCCCCCGGACCAGGTGGCCTGCTTACCAGCTACAACCGGTATCTTGCACCATGGCCTCTCTGTATGGTGTGTGCTAGAAAGAGGTTGACAACTTACTGAACCGTACTCTACTTGCTGTAGAGACGAGTGGTAGTACGAAACAAGTATGGGGGTTACTGGCACAAGACTCGATCTACGGTCGACTCAGGAGGTTTAAGTATTCCCTGCATGATTAGCATGACGAATATATTTCAACCAACAGAGTCACCGCTCATATCACCTTGCCATGCCATACCAGACATAACCGTCCCGACGGAGACCGGCGACAAACTCATGCCTACCCAAGGCAGAGGTTTTCCCGGGTTCCTGCCGGTATGCATGCAAGGCACCTGAGGGTGATTATCATCACAAGTGTGTCCATTTCCAACAGCCTGGAAATCACTAATATGCACTCATGCATATGATCATACCACATGAAATAACAAGTCCTTCGAAATGCGGTGGTGTTATAAATGTATCAACGATCACACCAATATTATGCCGGGATTCAGAATGCTTGCCTTCAATGTGTGGAAAGGCAGGGTGCACTCCAAAACTTGAAACATTTCTCCTCTCTTCAAAAATCCTATTTTAGCAATATAAAAGAATTAACACACAAAATAAAAACATCACCAAAAGTTGTTCTGAAATTTTTTCAAATAAATCTTAAAATAAACTAGGTGAAATTTGAGAGAGGTAGGAAAAAGAATCAATTCATTTGGAGTTATATTTAAAAAGTTATAGACAGTCAAAGCTGTGGTCAAAATCTGTTTTTAATAAAATCAGGAAAAGGAAAACGTTTCAAATGAGATTACACTTTCGGTGCAGAGAAAACGTATTTGCGCCCTTTACGCCTCCACTTAACCACGTGGACCGGCGCTGGGTCTCTGACGGTGGGCCCGCCTGGCCCACTGGTCAGGTTTGACCAGTCGCCCGTGTCGTCTCCCTCCTCTGCCCGAGTGGAGCGGGGCTCCGGCGATCATCGCCGGCGAACGGTGGCTCCGTTCGGAAAGCTGAGGCCACCAGCAGATTCAGGGGGCCGAGGTGGTCACTCCGGTAGTCGTAGGGTCGTCGAAGGTGGAGGAAATCGCCGGTGGCGAGCTCCGCGGCGGAGGGAAGCTTCGGTGGTAAAGTGGTTTTGAGGCTGCGGTGGTTCCCGATCAAAACCGAGTAGGGGGAAAGGTTCACGGGAGGATGAGGAGGTTTCTGGCGAAGAGAACGGAGAGGGAGAGGCTCTGGAGGCACCGGCAGGGCCTGGGCAGTGGCGGCGCTGCAGTCGCCGGAGATGAGGAAGGAGGCCTTCCCGGGTCGACTGGCTGCCAAAGGGGGTCCTCGGGAGGTGGCTTGGGACTGCCTGCGTGCGGAGATGAGCTCGGGGCTCCTTATATAGGCGAGTCGAGGCGGTTCAGCGGTGGCCGCGGATGAGCTCGTTGGCGACCGTCTTTCTGTAGCTGCAGGGCATCGTGGCGGCGACGAGTGCTAGTGGACATGGCTGCGGATGAGCTCGCGCTGCTCCAGGGGCCAGGTGGCGAGCGGGAGGGGCTTGGGCGGCGCTGCCCGTGGCTGGAGCCACTGCGGACGCCGGTGTGCCGCCAAGCATGCCCTGGCGGTGGCGCTGTAGCGTGCCAGGGTGGCTTGGCGTGATGCTGCGAGGCGGGGAGTGCGTGGCGAGGTGCTGCCGTGTGGGCCAAAGCCAGGGGGGCCAGCGTGTCGGCTCGGGCGCGACATCGTGCAATACGCGCGCTCTGGGCGCGTCCAGTGCACGCACGGGAGATGCTCGACACAATGCCGCGGCATGCTACAGGTCGCAGGTGAGGTTGGGGTTTACCAGATCGAGGTTAGGAGCAACTGGGAGTCTAGTGGACATGCTAGTTTGATCAGAGGTGCAAGCTTACAGTGCAATGCCAAAACTCATGTCAAAGCTGGTCATGCCTACAGGGTGCTCGATAGAATGCCACATGCACCTAGGCATCTCTTGGGGTAGCCAAAACTTCCAGGTTGGGGTCTCTTTAGATGTACAAGAGGGTGGTGAGGTTAGTTTGCCAAAAGTAGAAACTTGTTAGTGCAAGTTTAGCAGAATTTCAATTCTGGACAGGAAATAAATGACATTATTTCATGAACCAAAAATGATCCAAAGGGTGCATGCTCCTGGACTTGAGAGTTTAACATGGAGGACTACAAGTAGGAGAAAGAATCAAGGGTTAAAGAGCAAGCAAAAATATGGTTGCTGTACAAATCCTCAAATTGGACCAGAATGGAAAAGAGGATGATTCAGTCAATTTTTTCAAAGAACATAAATAGGTTTTTGCACAAAGTGGAATAATATGCTCCTACTGACCTCCCCTAATTTTGGTAGAAGTTTTAAATAAATATTTAAATAGGTTGTAGTGTAAAATTGCTCTCTGGACCAGAGAAGAAAATTGGGTGTAGAGCTCAAAATATCCAATGAATGAAATATACTATTGCACAAAAGTGATTTAGAGACATCACATGATATTTCCAAACCTTGGTGAAATTTTTAGTTGAATATATCAAATGGTTGCAGTTCAAAAAGAGCTCCAAATTTTTAAAACAAGTCATTTAATGAATAAAGCTCAGGGTGAAATAATTTTATAAATAAATCTCCTGATTGAGAGATGTTTTCAAATGAGAGGGAAAATAAGTCCAATATGTTTTGGAAGGATCCACTTGGGAAAAACTCCTTAATATTAAAAGAAAAGTTTTGAAATCAACAGGGATATTCTTGCAGGCAAAAATTTTAAACTCTTGGCAAAATTTTAATAACTAAAACCTGGTTAAATTTTTGGGGTGTTACAATACTACCCCCCTTAAGAAAAAATCTCGTCCTCGAGATTTGCTAAAAGCCGTGTTAAGAAAATATTACGCAATAAAGATGTGGCTTTAGTGAGAGGGCAATAAGTGGTGAAAAAAAATCACAGTGTGAAAACTGGTGCTGCGTGGAAGAGTCTACGGTTCGGGACAAAATCATGAGATTTCTATGCTGGATATAAATTTAGAATAACTCCTAAATTTATATATACGTTGGTCGTACCCGAGAGCACAGTGCTCCCTCTGGCTGACAGGTGGACCCGGGGTCCACTGTCAGTCTCCTCTTCTCCCTCTGGTTCTCTCTTCTTCCTCTCTCCCGCGCGCTTTCTCGCGCTTTCTCCACTGGCGATGCCTAGCGCGTAGGGCATCTAGGCCGTACCGTGGTAGTGCGCGGCGTGCTAGCTGCCGGTGCAGCGTGCACTCACCTCGCGGGCCAGCGCGCTGTCGGCACTGCTCGCGGATTCGACTCCGAACACCGGCGATCGGCGACGAGCGGCGTTGGTGGACTTCGCCCACCGTACACCGAGCTCGAGCTATAAAAACGGCCGGGTGCCTCTCTCTTCTTCCTCACACCTGGCCTCACTTCTCCTGCTCCTTCTTTCTCCATTACTGCTTATAGAAGCTCGGGTGAGGCTCTAATGGCGGAGGCGATGCCGGACTGGTTTGTGATCCTGATATTTGGAGGGCTGGCGACACTACTAGGGCTCTCTATGCTCCTGTGCGCGATGATCCTCGACGAGTGTCGCAACGCTGCGACTCGGGTGTTGGCTCTCCGCGGTGGTGGTGATCATGAGGAGTAGATGGGGTGTGCCGGGTGCTAACTGTTGTTAGGGGGTGATTAGCTGGATGCAACACTGTTGCAAAGTTTTGCAAACAGTGTATGTGTCCAAATGATTATGGTTGTGAGTCTGCTGCGTGGTGCTGTGTGAAATTAAATAATCCACGTCGTGAGAAGGGGCAGGTGTAGCAACTCAGGGAAAAGAAATCTCACTCCAGGATTTTGCGAGGGAAAAACAGTTAATTTAAAGGAGCATAAACCACAACAAAAAACTACACACATTAGTAGAAGCCAAATAATTGACTCGTCGTACAAACTCAGGGTATCACGCATAAGTCACAGACATAAATAAATGTTGCAATAATGAACACCGCAGCGATGTTCTAAAATGGAAACGGCAACTGGACGGGGTCCTGATAAAATGTCTCTGGTACTGGGATACACTCCTCTTCTATCGGAGGCAGTGGATTGACCAGTCGATGTATGCGTCTCTCCGGGTCGGGTCTCAGTGATCTGCAGATGGCAATCTGAGGACTTAAATCTGTGAGGCTCTGGAGATAATCCATCACTCGCTGGTTCAAATGCTCTTGAGCAATGATGTACTGGATAAGGTTGGCTAGCACCGGGTCTCTCTCAATGCGTCCACCGGGAAAAGATGTTACTTCTCCGGGTGCTGCACGGCTCGGAAAGTAATAATATCCTCGTTCGCGGGCATAGGGTACAGCGGATCAAAGGCGAGCAATCGCTTCTTTCGCAGCAGCTTCTACGGCCAGGTGTGGGGTTGGCATAGATTTCCCCACGAAGGAAACTTCCGTTGGATCTTGGTTGGGGTCTATAGGAGGAATGTGTACTGCTGCCCAATATTCCGAGGTGGATGGGGTGATCCTTGATTTGAACAGCTCGTACTGAGGTGGCTGGGTAGAACCCATGGTACTGCGGGTAAAATCCCACAATATTTTGACAAAGCTACCTGGGGTTGCATCTGGGGTTCTCAGATGAATGCTGGGGCTCGGCATGACAGGAAAAAGTTGTGAGTGTGGTGCACAAAGTGAGGGTTGTTGGGTAAGGTCACAAGGTGGCCTTTATATAGCAATGGAGCCGGATCGTTTTACCGTGGTGAAAGGTAATAAATTTCCCAGCTTAGCTCCAAAGGTCAGGTCAGTGTCAGAGATACACATATCTCATAAAGAGACGTGTTACTGTGGTTGTCGTCGGGTTGGTTTTGGTAGTTGTGCCCGGAAAAATATGCAACTATGCGCTGACCAAAAATGCAAGGCCACTATTAAAACAGAGGCACAACGACAGGCTGCGTTAATATACACGGTCGCACGATTACAAAGTGAGGATACACTGAGACTCGGTACTACTCGTATGGCTTAGTCTACCTCATTTATGTCTAAACGGGCGTGCCTGGTGGATGTCAAGGCTTCTCCACGTGTCTCACTGCCGGGATTAGTCGGAGATGGCGGAGGAACAGCAGGGTCGGGGTAGTGATGATGACCATCGCAGGGATTGTTGGCCACAACCCCGTTGGAGTGTGCTCCCAAAAGGCGACGAAGCACTTCTGGGGTCATCAAAGCATTTCGGCTGATGGCTGGAGCTGATCTCGGGGTCTCGATCGGTTGTCCAAACAGCACGACTGGGTTGTCGGCATTGGGCTCGTTTTCTTCTCTCGCCGGGGCTCGACGAACCAGCTCTCCACGAGCTGCAATTAAATCAATAGTGATTTGATCGCACAGTTCCTCTAGTGCACTTACATAGCGCACCAGGTGCAACAATGCAGGATCTGTCTCGTGATCTCCATTGGAAACTTGGGGTGGTCTATCATACCCTTCGCGTCTGGGGTAGTAGTGGAACGAGCGACAGTTAACTCTGGGCGACAAGTGCCTGAGATGAACTATAGCTTCTCAAGCGGCTAGCTGGATGGCTTGTGGCTCGAAGGAAGTTGTTCTTCCGGTGAACCTGTAGGGGCGCTCGGGTGACAGTCCCCTACCGTAGATGTGCACAGTGGCCCAAAATTGACGGTCTTCACAGCTCATGGGTCCTTGGCACACAACAAATTCTGGTGGCTCTTCTAACGCATAGGCACGACGGGTGAGGTTTGCGAGTATGGTCACAAAACCTCCAAGGTTGGTTGCTGTGGTTTCATTGTGCACGACAGGGCCAGGCATTGTGGCTCGGTTTGGAGTAGAGGCTGTGATGTGCTGTGTTGGGACTAGTGTGCCCCTTTTTATAGGAAAAAGGGGACGGAGTCTTCCTTCGCACGCTTGCGAGAAAGGACTATTTAGGGGCCGGTCACTGGCGCATGAGTGACAGGTTAGGTTGATAGGTTGGGCACCGACTGCCAAAAAGGTGTTGGGTCACTGTGTGGCTATCTTGCACGAGAAGCTTGGCTGGGGTTTTGGTTATGGCTTGGTGGGTTGGTTTGCCTAAATTTATTGACCTGGCTAAGATAGAATTAGCCAATGGTCAGCCTGGCTCTGATACCAAGTCTGTCACGACCGGTTTTCCGGGTAATAAATTTCCAGAAAAGACCGTCGTGCTCATCAGCCCCAGGATTACTGTTAGCTGATGAGGCTCCAACTTGATACAGAAATTCCAAGCAGAATACAACATATGTAGTACAAGACCATTCTGGCCTGCGAGTACAACAAATGGTTTCTAGTGGTTGATGGCGGAAGCGGGTTGTGAAACATCAGTGTCTATGGGACTCCATTTCCCACGGGAACAGCTGACCAGGTTAACTCCTATCTTCGCGAGGCTGCTATCTCCATTACTTAGGTTCCGGGGCTGTCATCGCGTCGCTCCTCTTCGTGCAAGAAAATCTGGCCAAGACAATAGCCAGGGACAAGCCAGTGAGTACTTTGAATGTACTCGCAAACATTATGAACACAGGTATAATATAACAATGATGTGCTGAAAATATTTTACGCTCATGACGTCAGTCACAAAAGATAAATAAATCTCTGATGCGTGCAAGCAAGTTATTTATAAAATTGCAATAACATAGTAGTATTAAAATTTATGAAATAAATAACAAGCAAAGCCACAGTCGGGCGTCTGAGCGACACCACATAAAGGGCTTTAAAAGAAATGCCACAGTCGGGCGTCTGAGCGACACCACATAAAGGGCTTTAAAAGAAATGCCACAGTCGGGCGTCTGAGCGACACCACATAAAGGGCTTTAAAAGAAATGCCACAGTCGGGCGTCTGAGCGACACCACATAAAGGGCTTTAAAAGAAATGCCACAGTCGGGCGTCTGAGCGACACCACATA